>NC_134145.1:61504193-61807822 GCF_033958435.1 Carettochelys insculpta | reverse complement strand
CTGGTGACTTGTTGATAATTAATTTGTCAATTAGTTCCAAAACCTCGTCTATCAACTTTTGTCCTCTCCTTTTTACTAGGTATAAAGTGTGCCCTTTTATAAATCCTCCCAAGGGATATCTCTGTCCAAACAGTGTGCACCTCTGCATGTCAGCTTCCCACAGCCCTTAGTTTAAAAACTACTCTGCAACCTTTTTACTTCTATATCCCAGCAATCCCATTCCATTTTGGTTTAGGGGACACCACCCTCCCTGTATAGGCTCCTCTTTCTTTCCCAGTTTCTAGATCCCTCCTCTGAACACCCTTGTCTTGTCTGCACATTGAGTCCCTGTAGTGCTGCCAGTCCAACTGGTTTCAGAGAATGCTACATGGAGCTAGTTTTTTATCCCCTGTTCTCCCTGAATTAGCCCACCTGCTTCTCAAGAGATCCCAATCAGTTTAGGGAACAGAGGATACCAGGTCTGAGCCTCCTTAAGAATTTCTCTGCCTTGTCTAGCAGACCACTAGGCTCAGTACACAGCCCCCAGACAGACCCAGCTGCAAACTTCAAGCAAACAAGCACTGTTCCAGCAGTCTCCTACCCAGGAGTCACCTCCAACCGGCCTACGGTTTCTTTGCACTGCACAAAGCCATGCTCCAAACTCCACAAGAGTTTGGTTTTGTTAGTCCTTGCAGAAGAGATGATTCTTGTGTGAAGAGGAAGTCAGTCAAGGAATTGCCCAGTCCAGAACGTACAGAACTTTGGATGTGCAGTTCACATCCTCTGCCAAGATAGGCACCAAGGAACTGGGAAGCTATCTGGCTTATACAGACAAAAGGCATCAGAGTGCAAGAAAGTAAGGGTTGATAGTGTGTTAAAAGCACTGCAGTGCATGGGCTTGGGATCCATCATAGTTCTGAGAGAAGTGACTGTGTGACTAAAGACAAGTCATATAACCTCTCTGAGTTTCAAATTCCTCCACCCCCTAAAACAAGGATAACAACATTCTCTTATCTTAAAGGGGGCAGTCAGGATAAATTCAGTGTCTGTGAGGATCAAATTAAAACAAAACAGCTCTCTAGGGTCCCGATTCTGCCACAAGTACTGTAGCCAGTGTGGTTCCCTAGGGATGTAGGCCTGGAATCTGTATTATTGGAGATTTTACATGTCTATCACTAATAGTGCTAGGTGGGTTTGTGCTGCTCGCCTTTACCCCGCCCCCATGGCTACTGATTATGATGCTTGTACAATATACAATCGAATCATCAAACAGGCATTCGCCACGCGACTCCATTTTGTTCTTAAACAAGTGTGGCACAAAACACTGGTTCGAGTCAGGTGAATTGATTTGTAACTGACATCACCACAGAATTCTCGCGCCACTGGCTCTGTGTAGGGAACTGGGCGACACCCCCTCAGCACTGCCCGTTCAGGAGGCAGCTGTATGCAGTCAGTGTTTAGTGCTGCCTTCAGGATCGAGGCCCAAGGAGCCCTGTGATGTCAGCCAACAATACCATCCCTTACCTGAAGTTCCTGACCATCTGTCACAGCTACAGATCCTGCAGCAGCAGGTCGAGTGCTCCTCCCCATCTACCACCATGGCCCGTGGGTAGAAGGTCCTGGGTCCCACCATACGCGACCATCTGGCCTCTCCATAGAAGGTGCCTGCATATCAGTAGGACAGGTATACGTAATCCCTCAAAACGTGTGATTTCAAGTTGTGCTTAACTTGCATTAATGCAAGTTAAGCCCAACTCAAAACCCTGCTCCCCCCAGCCCTGGCTCAACACCCTCGACTCTGTGTGGCCCTGGTTCACCCTCGCCCTGCGCAGCTCCCGGTTCAACACCCTCCATCCTGGTTCAACCCCACGTCCCCCGCAGGGAGCTCCAGCTCCCCTCCCTGCTCCCCCCACAGGTGGAGCTCTGGCTCACCCCCAATGTGACACTTCAGCTCACTCCCCACTATCCCCCTCCATGGAGCTCCAGCTCAAACCACCGCAGGCCCACACGGCCCCAGCTCAACTCCACTGCCTCACCCTCCCTGCAGCTCTAACCCACCACCAGGCTTAACTCTCCCCAACAGGCTCCCTCCCAACCCCAGGACTTACCTTTCCAAAGGAGCTCCAAGTGCTCCTGCTGCTTTCCCGGCTGCAGAACACGCGTTCCACCAGGAACCTCCCCCTCCCCAGTTTACGTGAAATATTAGTTATGCGAGGGTGTGTGAGAACACAACCCTCACGTAACTCGAGGGACTACTGTACTGGGGGTTCTGTTGATTCTTTTGTAAGGTGGGGTATTCTGGGCCCAAGCTTCAAGCTTTGTTGCAGTCACTATTGCTGGGTTTTGTTTGAGCTGGTATTTGTTTAGGTTTCCCCCCCATTTTCCAATTTATGTGATTAGACCCTAACAGAGTATTACCTCTTTGGAACCGTAGTGAGGTGTTATGGGCTTCCCCCCCCCCCGGAAGCAGAAGAACCCTTCCTGAAGCTTGGGTGGGCAGAGCCAGAGCACCCTTGCTCTGCCCCCAGAGACTAACAAAGTATAAGAGGCAATGCTCTGACCTTATTGACAGAGCAGCTGCTGGAAGGATCAAATGCCTCTTGCCTGGGTCCTCAGATGGGGAGCCCAAGAGACTGACTGGCCCTGCAGACTGGCTGGACCTGCCCATGAGCAGCCCTGACCAGACCCTGGAGGAGCTTCCTGACCTGCTGCTTGCCTGCTACCTCGAGGACACCAAAGTTCCTGAGTTCCCTGGCAACACCGCCAGGAACCAGGTACCTACAGAGGGGAGATAAGAAATAGCCTGGGGGCAGCCAACCCTAGCAGGGCTGCAGCACAATAGAATGGGCAGGGCTTTCTCCCCCATCACCACTCCTCATGGGGTGGCAGTCTCCCCCTCTCCATGCTTACACCCACACTGTGTGTTTGCTCAGCCCCACTGAGAGGAGCTGAGCCCTGTATTGACTGCTGCCCTCCCCCGAACCAGGGCAGGCCTAGACTATTTGTTCGGGAACTGAGCCTGGAAACTTGCTGTGAGCAAAGGACCACACCAGTGACTGGCTGTAGTGAGGTGCTGTGGCCTTCCCCTGCCCCAGAGGGGCAAACGGCAGCCAACCCCTCTACAGGAACACACCTTTTTGCCTCATCCTTTGCTCCACACCTCTAAGGGAAAGTGGGACATCTTCTGTCTTCCAGGGATAGTCCCTGTCACTGGTCAAGAACCCGATACCTGTAAAGGAGGATCAGAAAAATACTTGGATTATTTGACCTATTGTTGTTTTGATTGTCCCCTTGCTTGCATATCTGCTCCTGCATCCAAAAGGGCCATCCCTAACCCTAACCCATTCCTGGCCCCTCAGTAGTGTTTAAGAGGGGGCCTGCCTCCCTGCCTGCTGCTTCCATCTCTTTACATGGAATACTTTACACAAACACAATCTCTTCTTTTGTCATCTCCTGTTGAGCTGCACAGTAATGCTTGGGGTGGGGGAGAGAACAGCCTTTTCACCATCAGCTGCTCAGAAGAGCAAAGCTGGGACAAGATTGATGATGCTCTCTGGATGTACGATCTCCTCCTTGTGAAAGGCTGCTTATGAGGCCTGATAGACTTGTCATCTCTTAATAAACATCCCTGATATGTCAGGGAGGAGAATGCATGAGTGAGGGGAGGACACACAGAAATGTGGCTGACAATTTACTTACTTAGTGCAACACTCCTTTCTCAACCCCAGGCCTTATGTGAAATTCAGACTGGCTGGTTCGAGGGCTGTGGCTGCTTCCCAGCCATCAGACCTGCAGGTGGCTTCTTTGACACTATCAGCTTCCAAATTCCTGCTTGGGGAATTCTTTAAATTAAGGCACTAATGTCTATTCTCTAAGAGCCCAATCTTGCCAGGTCTTAATTGAGTGTGTATCTTCGCTATGGGCTGGATCAACAGGAAGCAATTGATCCAGCCAAGGTCAATTTATTGCATCTAGTATAGATACAACTAGTCAGCTGTCAGTTTAGTCAACTAGTGACTTACCACTGTAAGCAGATCTAAGTACATCGACTTCAGCTTTGTTATTCACATAGCTGAAGTTGCGTAACTTAGGTCGATGGCCCGCAGTAGTATAGGCAAGGCCAGACTAAGACCAGTTAACTCAACAGGACTTTTGCCTGAGTTATGGATTCAGAAAGGCTCTTAAGTGAATTTAGCGTAGGTGAAAGGCACAGTATGTACAACACATGGGGAGTGAAATAGCATTTTAGCCGCTATACTTCCTCTCTAAATAGCTCTTATAGCATTTGGGAAATATCATGCCAAAGTCTGCTCCTACTTATGTGAGTGTAAATTTGGAATACTTGGCTGAAATCAGGATCCATATGTCTTGCATTTGGTTCCTCTCTGTGCCACAGCTTGGAAGGGTTTAGTGATCAACGCATGTGAACTAAACAAATTGCATAAAATAGTGATCATCCTAATGCATTAAAACTGACAACAAAGTGTGACCTTGCATGTGTCACTTGTGTGGGTACATGCTAACCAGAGGACATCTGCAAGAGTGAAAGTTAAAAAATGATCACACCGTTTAAACACATGTTTTCCATCAAGGGATAGTACCACAAAAATGCACATGTCCACTAGTGTTTGCACGTATAGACAGGCATGCATTGTGATTTCACATGCATAGAGCCATATTTTCAGTATATACACATACCAGCGTCCAAAATGGGATTGCTATGCCTTTGCTACTATATTTAGTGTTCTGCAACCCCAAAATCCAAGCACCTTTCTACTTTGTTAGTGGCTATTAAGAGCAAACACCATTTCCAATTATCATTTGTGTCAACACAAATTCCAGAAAATCCCCTGCAACGCTTACTAAAACCAGTTAAAATCAAAACATGTTCACCACAGGAGCTATTGTTCTGTTTTAACTTATCTCTAATCTGCTTCTGAATTGGCTCACCTTGCTTCATTCATTTTTTTAGGAGGCCTTATTATGATCGATCGTTGATGTCAAACCCAAATTTTGGGCCCAAACCTACTCTCTACTTACACTTCAGTGCATTTCAATTTAACATAAGCAGGAATCATCTCCATAGGTGACTCTGAACATGTGCAGCAGATTCTGTTGGTACACTCAGTAAGCACATGGCCTGAGGAACAATGTCCTACATGGTATGAGTAGGCCTAGCTAACTTAGCTCCACAAGGAGCAACATTTGTCCGGGCACGGTCAACAAACCCAAGATAACTTATACAGATGGAAGCTCTTGCAGACTTACTAAAGACTTCAGGGGCAGCGCTCACCTCCTAGAGTTTTAGGAGCAACACCGGGTGTTAGCTTCAGTACAGTGGAGACCAGAAGTCCCAGAGCACCCACACCATGTAATCCAGCTTCATTCTAGCTCTGTTAAAAAGTGGCATGGGAGAGAAGTCAGCTCCTTGCTCATTAGCTCTGCTGTACTGGTAGAAGTTCTTAAGCTTCTCCAGAACAAGTAGCTCCACTCCCACAAGTAGCTTAACAGTGCCAGCTCCTTTTCCTGCCAACTTCCTTCCACCTAGGTCCTCATAGGCTCTTGGTTCAAATTCATTAGGCATTTAGGTGCCTAATTTCAATTGAAATTAACAAGTGAGTCTGTGCTCACGAAAGCTCATGCTCAAAACTTTTCTGTTAGTCTATAAGGTGCCACAGGACCCTTCGTTGCTATTACAGATCCAGACTAACACGGCTACCCCTCCGATACTTAACTTTAACCCTGTCTCTAAAGGCAAATGTTCCATAGGAGAGTCTTTCATTATTTGATCCCATACTGTTTCTTAAATAATACAATACAATAGCAGTATTTTAATTTCCTATAGACTATGTAGCATTTTCTTCAACTTTAACTTACACTAAATTCACTCACCTCAATCTAATGTAGCTCTGTTGATTTAGATCTATGGTGTCCAACACGCTAGCCATTAGCCACATGTGGCTTTTTGGCCAGTTAACTGTGGCTAGTTGTCTTGAACAATAAATTTATTTTCAGAATAATGTGGCTAGTTCACTATAGCAGTTATGCTTGTGAAAGCATTGATATTTAGACTTTTTAACATTCTCTTTCTCTAGGTTGTTGCATGAGTATTTTTATTAGCATCCACATACTATATATTGAACAGGATTTTTGTTTCCTTCACAGACAAAACACTGTGCAATGTATTGATGCAATAGGTTTTCAGAAAAACATGCTTACAGGACTAGATTCATTCTTATGGACATATGGGTATGCCAACAGACTAGAGATAGCTCTATTACAGTCAAGAGAGAATTGATTTGAAATATTTTCTCACCAATATCTGATAGATAAAACTAGTAACCTCAGATAACACACTCTCTCAGCTGGAAGGTCTCACACTGTACATGACTATTTTACAGAAGAAATTAACCTAACTCTCCTAAAATGCTCAGCTGACAATCTCAACATGACCTATGACAGAAATGTCAAATTTGGGGCTTTCCCCCTGTCATTAGTACCTATGATGAATGAGTTTTCTGAAGCTCAAGGCTGTTGTTCAAACATGCACTTAAATGGTTATAACTGCATAAGAACAAAGGAGGACCTTTTGTTCAGTTCTGATAGAAAGGTCAAAGTTCAGCCCTGGAATTTTCTGTTCTCAGCAGCCCTTCATAAACATGTGCACCAAATGCCCAGATTGTACTGTATATGAAAGGGGCACTTGAGCAATTGATGGATTTTGACCTCTAATTGTAAGGTCAAAGTTCAAAATTTAATTTCAGGGTTACTTTCTGCTGCACTCTCCAGCCCATAAAATATGAGGGTACTCAGTTTAACGATTCTAGCTTGATAGCAACATGGAGACGGGGGCCACCACCAGCTTCCATGCTTACTAGTTTTTTTTCTTGGAACAGCATTGCATTGCGGTGCAAACTGGCTTGAAAGGCTTTACTGACATTTAGCTGAACCCACCTACTTAAAGCAGTTCATTTTGCTGTCACTGTATCTACCACTCCCACAGCAATATCTTTCTCTTTGCCACATTCACAGACATTCCTGGAGGAAATCCAAAGGAACTGCTGAGTGCTTAGCATTTTTGAAAATTGGGCCACATATTTAGGGGCCTAATGCAACTGTTGCCAACTCTTGTAATTTTTACAGTGCTTTAAGTCCCACCTCCTGGAATCATGTGGTTATAGGTGAATCTCAGTTGTGTGTTTTATTTTCTTTCAAGTAAGTTTCTAGCATCTGACGAAGCAGGTCTTTGCCCACGAAAGCTTATGCTCCAAAATATCTGTCAGTCTATAAGGTGCCACAGGACTTCTTGTTGGTTTTGAAGATACGGACTAACTCGGCTACCTCTCTGATACTTTCTAGCCCTCATGATTTTAATGAAAGGCTTGAGGCAGAAAGCAAATAAAAAAGAGCCTCAGATGTATTATTTTTAAAAGCTAATGATTATAAATTAATCCCACGATGGAGACAGGGGCTGATTTACAGCTTTTGAACACTGGGGTCTCTCAATGCTGCTTTAGGCACTAGAACTCATTGAAACTTTTTGTTCAAGCCCTTTTTACCATTAGAATAGTGGCTCAGTTAAAACAGAAATTTCCACAAGGAACGTCCATACACTGAAAACCCCAAAGAAGCAAGCAACAACCAAAAGAGACATTGGCTGAAACTTTGGGTGATTTAAGAATGGGCTGAGTGTGACAACCTGCCTGTCTGCAAGAATGAGACTAGCTTTTAACAGACACTTCTATTCAGAATTGACTGTTGTGATTGGACACCTACGTCATATGACATGGGTTTTGTTCTCAGACAAGACAATTCAACCTTTATGAATAGAAGATGCATAAGAAATTATTTACTCAAAAGATCATTTGAGAAGACAAAGAAGGATTTAAATACAATTAGGAAACTTGAGGGCATTTCAAATCTTTTCCCAACCTTCTTCAAAGTTATCTTGTAATTGGTGCTTTAACAAGCATGTAACAAATGAAAGGAAGCATCAAGGTTTAATGAAGAAAGAGCTAAAAACAGCAGAATAAACAAGTCCCTGACAGTACTATAAATGCAATAAGGGGGAAAAAATACACTTCCACAGCAGCATCAAATAGGGATGGAAAGCACAAAATACCCCATTTGGCAAAACACATTTCTTCAGGGAATTTGCACATAATCAAGCTGACAAAAAAAACAGGAAAAAAAATCATGTTCATGAAGTGACAAGACACCAAAATTATTATCTAAAGTTGCCTCCTAAGTTCATCTCGTATTGCTCAAAGCCCTGATTCTGTGATTGGCTGCAAGCATCCAGATCCTTGCTCTCCTGTCAGTTCCATTGCCTTCAGTGGACTTCTATAGAGGGGCTCACTGGAAGGACTGGCATATTACTGTGACCTTGTTTACACTATGTGGTGCCGCCAGTCTACTTCAGCTATGCAAATAGCATAGCTGAAGTTGACATAGTCACCACAGAGTCTTGAATGTGGTAAGGTCACTGGGGGCTTCTCTGCCACTGATGCCAGCTACTCTTCTTGTTTTAGTGGAATACCAGCAACAATGGGCAAGCACTCGGAGATTGATGTATCATGTCTAAGAAGATATGATAAATCAATAGCCGGTGGATTGATCACTGCAGCCTCAATCCCTGGCATCGTGTAGACATACCCTGCATTAACAAGAAGGGAAAAATCTTTCAAAGCATTTCAGCATTTGAGGATTTGGGCCTAAGTGACCTGAACATCTACATACTTTGGAATTAATGCCAACATGCTGACTAAATTTCATAGTCCATGATCACCTTTGAAAATTGTACCTAAAACTTTCAGCACCAAAGTTTAAAAAAAAATACCGATATGTAATTAACCTTCATTTGCCTGGGAACATGTGAGATGTTTGAAAAGAAAATAAAAACTAAAGATGAGTCAAAACTTTTCTATCTCCGGGATGAGTGCCAGGGAAACTCTCAGAAACATCCTCCAGATTAAATTAATACACCCTTCTCTATCAAAATTTGATGCCAAGATAGCTAAAACTGTCCTACTAAATATTTTCAAATATAGGAAAGCCTTTAGAATTAGAAAATGTAAGAGAGGATTAAAAATGTTACAAGATTGCATGGAGGATGGAATTAAGGTAATGAATTTAACAAGACAACATTTGAATGAGTATTCCCTCACCCTTTAAGGATTCTAGAATGCTCAATTTTTTTTGTATTATTTGCTTCCAAATAATGTCCATCATTTTAGGTTTTCCATGTACCAATATGTTATCCTTTCATAGATCCCGTGACAAAGATTTAGTGCTGTCATTTTGTATCTGTGTCTTCTTGATCTTCCTACCATTTTTTTCCTGATCCGATACAGCATATTTCTCCTAAAATGCTGTTTTAACAGAAATGGAATTTAATGTAGACTCGAGGGAATCAGGTTGTGTATAGCAGTAAGGATAATTTCATGTGAAAACTGTAACTGCCAAGAAAGAGTTCCTGAGCTTTACTCAATTAGTATAATCAATAATAGTAGCGCAGTAGGAGAAAAGGGAGGGAGCAGAGAGTCCCGTGGTTCTTTTTGAAATGCTCCCCAATTACATGGAGAAGATCTACTGAGACTGAAGGACAACACTTGGGGTACTCCTGGGGTCAGCTAGAAGCTATAGCCTGAGACAGAGTGAAGTGGAAGAGACTTGTGGATGGCCTATGCTTCACTTGGAGCACAAGGGTTTAATTCAAGTAAGTCAAAAGGAAACTGGCACCATGATCCATAGCACAGCGGCACAGAACCTTCCAAGAAGATACAGCTAAAATTCTGGATGTGGGATAATTTCCCCCATCACTAGTAACAACTGACTCTATGAATCTTGTCTAATGTGTCATTGAATGCTTAAGTGTGCACTCAACAATAACTATGAAGAATTTGTTCCATGAAAAATTATATGAAGCAAAATCATAGCATCTGGATAAAAATTTTCCCCATCAAAGTCAATGAGCGTTTTTAACCCATTGACTTCAATGGGAACAGAGTTTGGCCATCATTGAACATTTTTGACTATCTCGCCAGCATGTCCACAGTAGAGTCCATGGCAATAGTAAACAGCACAGACTACTTCCCAAGGTATGGAGAAGGGTCAAAAATATGGTCAGCACCTACAGCAGACCCTCCTAGCAACTACTTGTCCAAAGACATGGACACAATCTTTTCCCTTCCTCCGGCTTTCAGGAGTTGAAAGCTGAGCTGCCTCACAGGCATACCAACCCCATCCTTTTCGCCTCAGGCAGGAAAGGCTGCAGTATTCACACCTGAGAGGGTGAAGGGTGACCTGACCACAGACTTGTGGACCAGTGGTAATTCACAGGTTACCAATTACATGCCCACTCGCACGCACCGTGTCATCCTGAGTCGTGGCATTTGCTAGAACTCCATCCTGCCTGAGACGCAACATGGGGCCGGCACTAGATACAAACTGTGTGCAGTCAGAGAATAGGTTCCTCTAGGCCTCTGGGCTTCATGGCCTTGCACAACTGGCCAAATGCATAACAGGCATTTCTAACAAGCATGCCTCCTATCTGGTTCAGCCTAGTAAAGGACTTCCTTGTTGCAGCTGCAGAAGGAGCCAGCCTTCTTCACAAAGTCCAAGAGCTCTATAGCCACTTCAGCCTGCCTCAGCGGATGAAGGTGGGGATGTGGTGAGTCCCACAACTCCACGTGTTGTGCTGGTTTAGTGGCAGGCTGCCCACCCAGAGCTGCCACCTGCACACCTTCACTCCAGCCCCGAAAGTCAACAGGCTCCAGCTGCTTGCTACATGGAATGCTCCACGTTACATCCCGACGTCTTATGGTGATGCCACAAAGTTTGTCCCTGAGATTCATATTCATATTAATTCTGTCACTACACCTACCCATTGGCTAGTGGGGAGAGAGAATCTAGGCTTCAGCAAAACACAACTTGGATCTAGGCTGGCACCCTAGCTGGCCTATACTTTATTTCCTCAGTGCTAGCAAGTTTGTAGTTAGGCTTGTGTCAAGATTTGCACTTCATGCTGTATTTCATGGGTTCATTCCTGAATTTCACTTTCACCTTTAGCTCAAGACCTCATGTACAGACAATTAATTGAGTTTTCTAGGTCATTTCCTACATGAATATTTTAAAGTCCCCATTTCTGTTTTAATTTATTGTTTGTTGTTCCACATTTTTGGCTCCCAAAAATACCATACTCTTCAAGCCTTCCAGGTAGTTATATATTCGACAACTTGACAGCAGGCTACAGTTGAAGAAAGTAGTCTGCAATTAGGTTAAATTAGGAACAATTGTTGCATCTAATTGTTATGCTTGCAGTTTGAGACAGGCCAAAAGTTCAGGTCATTTTCAAATGGTGTCATTGTGGCAGAAGCAGCGAATAAACACACTGCCTGACCAGCTAATTTGCATACGACATTTTGTTGGTTGAGACAAGCACCCATGTCCGGGGATCTCAGAGGCATATTATCTCTCCACACAAAACATGCAGGCCCGTTCATTGCAGTTTAATATCTCATGGCTGTGCCTACGCTTGTGACTGCAATGTGGACAATTATGTTGGAAAACAAAAGTAACAGGAGGTCAGCAACGGTAAGAGGGATAGCAACCAGGAAGATGGGATATATTCTGAGTCTTTTATCATATCTGGCATCTGGCTTTCAAAGATTACCTTGCAGCCCATGAATAGCAAACCTACGTTATCAGCTGCCAGTGATGCAGAAGAGGTTTGCCAGTTAAGATGTCATAAGAGCAAATCCACTCTTTTCCTTCCACTCCTGCAACCAAGCTGGACTCCATAATTCCCATTTACTTTATACTATATATAAGGTCCCAGAACAGAGATGGTCACGAATGGCATGCAGACAATCCCGTCAGGCATCTCTACCTACATACTATCAACCAATTCCCAGAGAGCAGCTCTGCCCTAAGAATTGACTCTAGTTGGGCTACATCTACACAGCAAGGAAGGAATGTATGTCTCGGCTCATATAGACATTTTGTATTAGCACAATAAGAGTAAGTGTGAGTATAAAGAGCATAGCTGCAATAGCACAGGCCGAGACAGCAGTACGGAAGTATAAACAGCAATGAATTCCATGCTGCTCCTATACTTCTTTAAACCAGAGCTCGCTCTCATAAGTAGAGGTGCAGGAACTGGGAATCTCACCTCTAGCTCATACTATAGATTTAGTCTTAGAGAGAGGAAGACAGAATGACCTTCAATGCTGCTTGCAATAACTCCCTCCCCACACCCAAAAATAACCACATTAAAAAAAAACCCTAAAAATACAGCATTTCTTCAAAAGATGAACAGTATTTTTATGTGATTAAAAAAGAAAACTTGTAAAATTATGCATCATTCTTCCATCTGGTATTTCTTACCATAACAGTATCCATTGGATATTCTGAATAAAGCAGGTGAAAAACTAGGGACAAAAACTGCTTTTGGACAATAAAAGTGGATCTGGCCCCACTACCAAAATATTTGGCAAATTCGTGAATGTTTTCCCTAAAATGTTCTGGTCAAAAGAAAATATGTTTAAATTCCAAAAAAATGAAATATTTTGTTTCACTATCTTAAAAAATAAAGCTAATTTTGCTTTTGAAAACCACTTTGCATTTCTAAATTTCTTTTAAAAAGTTTTTAGCTATCAAAAAATGGTCAACATTGAAATGAAACATTCGAGTATGTCAAAACTTAACATTTAGTTCAACCCAAAACTGTGTGTTAGTTTTTCACTTTTCAATTCATCAAAAGTTTAGAAATTTTTCATTTCTAGTTCAATGTGAAATGATTTTTCCCCCAATATTTTTGAATTGCCAGTGAATCAAAATAAATTCTATTCTTAGCACCCCTCTAGAACTGAATGTATAAATGGTCAAACAGCAGATTCCTTCTAGAACTGTGGTTTTCCCTTCATTTTTTCCTGTGGTTCATTTAATCATAAAGGTACTTGCCAGGGTCCCTTTGCCAATAGAAAACCAGGCCTCACTTCTCCAAACATGTCATTCTGTGAACCACCAGGAAGGGCTCCATGAATCACAGTCTGAGTGCCACT
Organism: Carettochelys insculpta; assembly: GCF_033958435.1. Lineage (NCBI taxonomy): Eukaryota > Metazoa > Chordata > Testudines > Carettochelyidae > Carettochelys > Carettochelys insculpta. The sequence goes on along the minus strand of NC_134145.1, from coordinate 61,794,779 downwards.
GTCACAGCATTTCTCATTAGAAAGATATATTGGCCTGAGATATGCAGTAAAGATGTGGGTTGGGCCTATGATTTCCATGTCACTACAAGTCAGCTACCTTTCCTAACAGATCTAGTATGAGTGGGTTTCTCCATTACATTTACTTACATGTTGTTCTCAAGGGGACAGGCAGGAGGGGGCGTTATCTGGTGATGGCACAGCTAATGAGTTTCTGCAAGGATCACTTCTAGGTCTCGCACTAGTCAGTATTTTCATTAATGATTCAGATAATGCAATGGAAATTATGCTTGGAAAATTTGCAAATAACAAGCAGAGTGAGGTTGCAAGACTAGAGGTCAAGATTAGAATTCAAATGATTGTGACAAATTAGACAATTGGTCTGAATTCAACATGGCGACATTAAATAAAGACAAGTACAAAAGTACAGCACTTAGAAAGGGGAAAAAATCAAATGCACAATTACAACATGGGGAACTGGGTAGATGCCCATTCTGTTGCACAGGATTTGTGGGTTGTTGTGGCTCACAAAGCTAATATGAAATCAGCAGTGTGACACAGCTGCCAAAAAGGCACATCTCACTCTGGAGTGTGTTAATGGAAGTGGTGTGTGTAAGACATGGGAGGGGACTGTCCAGCTATAATCAACCCTGGTAAGTCCTCAGCTGGAGTCCTGTGTCTGCTCCCCACTTTGGAAAGGATGCAAGCAAACCGGGGAGAGAGCAACAAAAATGGCCAAAGAAAATCCAACCTATGAGGAAAGATTAATATTAAGAAGCCTCATCATGCTTCACTTTGAGAACAGAAAACTGGGTGTATGTTGGAGGGGGCCTGATAATATATGCAAGGCACTGTTAGAGAAGGCACCAACTGTTCTGCAGCTCCACGGAAAATCAGACAAGACAGCTTAATCTGCAGCACGGAGATTTTTGATTAAATATTAGGGAAAACTTTATACCTATGACCTGGAACAGGCTTCCAAAGGAAACTGTGGAATCCCTGTCACTGGAGGAATGTAAGAACAGATTGGACAAACACCTGATGGGGACAGTCTAGGTTTACTTTTCCAGCTTTCAAACAGGCTCTGGGCTTGTGGAACAGGAAGGAACTCACCATTTCTTTGATTCCACGATCTGCCATTAAATAACTCATTAATCCTTTTCCTTAGGTGTGTTCCTAATAGGGATTTGAATTACAGATCACTTTGGGGATCATGTTTCCATCTGAAATGCAAGTAAAACACTGCAGTTTGTTGCTGCTTGCTCATCTTTCCTATGTACAACCATCACCCAAGGTAGTACTGTTGGATTGACGTGTCACTTGTTACCTCGTAATGTTTTGCTACAATATGCAAACTCTGGCACATGGTGGCACTGAGAAGAAAAGAAGCAGGAACAATAACATTCCTTGGAAATACCATGGGGGATGGAGGCAGAATCACAGCATTTGTTAGTGGCTTCAGCATTTCCCATATCAAAGGCTAATTACCACCATATCACCCTGCTCCAACATTAAGAACGCAATCAGGCTTTGGTCGAAAGTACACTACTTACTTCAGATAGATCACACACGCATTTTGCTGTCATTCACTTGCACACCCTTGCACAAGAAACACCACAGAAGGATTTTAGCTGGGGAAACAGAAAGCTACTTTCTCCACTGATTTCACTACAGTGAATCAGATGAGAAGTCAAATGCATTTATACAAAACTTTTCTGAGAAGTTTCTGTGGATATTTTTAAACAAAACAAAAATGTTTCATTTTGTTTTCAATTTTTTTCTTGACTTTCAATTTTCAGAAAAAGCAAACTGGAACAAGCATTTTCATTTGAAGGAGGGAATTTTAGGGTTCATCCTTTCTCACCTCCCCTTCTTTCTTCCTTCCTCCAGCAGTAACACAGGAAGGAAAACAAAGTAATCCAACGCACAGATCACCAAAATAAAATGAAAAAATTCTGTTTGAAATATTGTCTCAATTTGTTTAAGCAAAACATTGAAAAATACCAAAGGAAATCAATATTTGTCGTGAGAATATGTTTCCTCTGAAAAGCAGTTCTTCTAAACACATTTTTATGAAAAATGTTCTGCCAGTTCTGGTATAAAGATTGTTGGTACTCATTTGAGATGGTCTGCACAATTTGCTCATTGCTCATGTTTCAACACCTATCAGTAATACATCTATCCCAAACTCATAACTGTACCATCACGTATACCTAGTCCCTAACTCCTAACATGGATTCACTTCTCAGAGCCTTTAAAGACTGAGCACCCAGAGACTTCTCTGGAAAGATGGGAATCACACAGAAGCCAAGGAAAGTGAAGATCATTTCATTAAGTGGAATCACCACAGATTGATGGATACTGCTGGTTCTTCCCCTGCAAGTTCTTCGCTTTGGCTGCACCACTAAGGCTGCAATTTTTTTCTCCCCGATCCTGGGCAAGGAAGAATGCAACCAATGAATGAGGCCTGTGGAGAAGAGCTTCTGCAAAACGTGAGTTCAGTGCAGCCAGCAGCAGCAGCAAGAGCTGAATTGCCATTTAAATAAAATGCCAAAAGGCAGTCAGTGAAAGTGACATTTATGGTGTTACTACAAATGCATTCAGTGGGAAAGCTGAGTCGCAGCAGCAGGGCGGGGGGAAACAAGCTGTAGTGAAAACTGCCATCTGTATATTGTGCCCCGTTTTTAATATTCTGTATTCTCATAAAAAGTGTTGTTTCTGTCACTATTCAATCTCACAAACTCACATGGAACACTGTTAAAAGTCAGCAGTGTGTGAAATGGTATTTTAAAATAAATGAAACCCACTCGCCGAGCGGCGGAGGAATATTGCAATGCCGAGGCGCTGACAGACAGGCACTGAAAAGTAACAACCGTTATCATCTTAAAGCAAAGCGGATTAAATAAAAACCCACAGCTAGTGGTGCATTACCAAGTCTGATATTGACACAGCTGCTGTGGTGGTTATTTTTCATTGTCTCATCAAGACAAAGCATCATGGGATATCAATCTTCCTTCTGTCAGACTATGCCTAGTATAAAGTTTTTCGTTTACATTTTCATTATATCCCTTTATCTCAGCTGCAAGCCATTTTTTTTCCAACCCCGGGACTTGATGGCTTTAGGGTCAGTGCTGAGTTCTTGCCTTCTGACCACCAAGGATCCCCCTGGGGGAGCGGGTCTGTGCCTCTCTCTCTCTAGTTTCCCCATCCCCATCGCTGGCCTAGAATGGTTTGAGTTGGCCATTATCCTTGCACACAGGAGTGAGATGAGAACCTGCAGAAGGACAGGATGGGGAAATGACTCTTTCTCATCCCCTTCCACTGGAGAAGTGGTTGGATACAAGTTGGAAATGGTGTGATTCCTCAAAGACAGTACAGCCAATAAACCCAATTAAGCATCACCATCATTACAATGCCAATCTTCCCTAGGCAGGCCTCCTCCCATTGCCAGCTTTCACCGTAGATAAGCTTGGCTGGCCTATGGTGCAAGGGAAAGATTCTCCACAGACTGAATGGGTTTCTCTAATCAGTTCTGTTCCTTTCTGCATTTCCTCCTTTTTACTGAACAGGACATTCCATGCTCCTAATTGTTCTTAACACTTACAGTGCTTTACATAGCAAAAGAAATATCCCTCAGAACAGTGTGAAGTAAGCGAGGATCATTATCCCATTTCTCTATTTTTTCCAGATATTTAACTTTGTGCAGTTGGAAGAACTTTGTGTACAGGCAAAGGCTCTGATTTTGGGAGCACATGGACCTCTAAGCCTTCAGAGTGCCCCAAAGTAAAGCAAGCTCATACGGAATCCAGTGGTCACTTCTCTGCAGGGAGCTCCCTTCATTCACCACAACTTTTTCAGATAATCCCAACCACTAACTACCTCTTCTTTTTATCTGTTCAAGGCCAGTTTCCAGAGAAGCCAATGGATTCCCTACATGTTCAAATCACAGTTCCAGGAGATGGCAAACTCCAAGTGCGGCATATGCAGACAAGGTAGAAAAAGGCACAAGGTACACCTGCAATGAACTGTTCTTCTGGTGGCCTAGGAGCTAGTAATGGGCCAGGACTAACCACCCGAACAAACTACCAAGGCAAATGGTGGATTCTCACTCTCTTGCGCTACCTCTACTCTACAGCGGTCTTTCAAAAGAGGTTCTTCCGAAAGATCTCTTCCAAAAAAACTTGTTTTGAAAGAGCGTGTCCACACACACAAAAACAGATCAAAAGATCAATCTGCTCTTTCGATAGAGCGCGTCCACACTGCCCCCATTCTTTTGAAAGAACAGGCGAGAGATCAAAGACTCTGGTGCCATGAGGACTGCTCTTTCAAAAAAATGGCCCGTGAGGTGTCTACACTCACTTTTTTCCAGAAGTTTTTGAAAGAAGGTGATCTTCCTGATCCGGGAGCGGAAGAGGGCTTCAGGAAGAAGAGTGGAGTTCTTTCGATTTCGGATAGAAAGAGCACATTTTGTGTGTAGATGCTCAGTATGTCCCTTCAAAAAAGGACCAGATTTTCCAAAAGAACTTGCTAGTGTCAATGTAGCCTTGATGTCTTCCAATCCATACAGGAGGACCTTCTCCAAGATGTGTTTTAGTTCAATGAATGTTACTGGGCTCAATGCAGAAGTAACTGGTTGAATTGGAGTGGCCTGTGACACTGAGGAGGTTGACAAGGTGAGCAAATGGTCCCTTTTGAGCTTAAAAATCTATGAACCTACACTGTACAAATTATAGTGCCAACAATGTGATTTTTAATCATGTAAACACAGCGAGAAGTCCTGTGGCACCTTACAGACTAACAGATTTATTGGAGCATAAGCTTTCATGGGCAAAGACCCACTTTGTCAGATGCAATTGTCATGTCAACAATTAACTTCAGGGACTGACAAACAAGCACCACAAAACACCTTCTCATTCAAGCTCTTCCTGTTCTCTCGCTGCAGAGGCCATTCTCTGTACCCTGCCAGCCTGGCCTTAAATCAGTCATACACTTGCCATGGACTTCTCATTTAATGTTAAGTGGGCAAACATGCTGGCCCTTGATTTGCTGCTGTCCCCATTTGTTGATTTGGAAGCAGAATCTGCCCTAGAAGATCATTCAATTTAGAACAGGCACGCAGCCCAGCAGAACGCAGCCTGAAAGGAGTTCCATGCAGGTAGGTCCCATACACTGCTGGTGTTCCACATGGCACTGGCACTATATGCGTGTCCTGAATCTATTGGGCCAGCAGCCAGAGAGGAGACTTGAACAGGCAGAATTGGAAAGAGGAATAGCAACGATGGCAGAATATTTTTTGCTCGCTCAGCCTCTTTCCTGCACAATAGAAGAATTTCATGGGCTGCGGCGCCTCTGCCTCCGTTTAAAACTCTGCAACTAACTGCAACATTATGAGCAAAACTTGAATGTGGGGGGAGGGATTATTATTAGTGCAGCTTTCAGAGCAACAGGCAATGAAAACTAGTGCGCCAAAAGCCATCGATGAACTACTCAGCAAAGGATTGAAGAGATGATGGATTCCCAGGTAGTGAAATGTCCCCTAACAAAATAGTGATTTTTTTTAAGTGGATTTTCCTAGTGTTGCCAATTCTTACAATTTTAACTGTACTTGATCTTTCTCTGACAGCTGCAGCTCCTGGATGCATGTGATTGAACTGAGAATCTCGGCAGTCTCTTAAAAACAATCATCTAGCTCTCACGGATGCAGAGAAGAAGCTTTAAAAGCGTGACCCAAGAGCACTCGAAGGGCCTAGACAATAGAAGATTAGCAAATTAAGCCCCAGATCAATGATTTCTTTCAAAAGCTTATGATTTTAAGCAATTTTATAGCAGGAGGATTAAGACAACAGCTGTCATTTAGGATATGATTCAAACAGTTCTGCAGAAAACTGAAGCCCCTTGTACAGAATACAGATGCAGGACACCCGGGTACAGGTAAATGCAGAACTGTCGTTATTTCCAGTTTACAGACTCCTTACTAGATACCCACTCCCCTTCTAGTCACCAGTGTTCCCTGAAAGCAGAGTGCTTGGGCAGCCGCCCTGGGTAGTCAGGTGACACCCAGCTAATTGGCAGACCGCCCACAGCTGCAGTATGTGTTTCTATTGGTGGTGCACCTAATTGTTATACTCACGCAGCTTTGTATTAGGCACCATGAAGACACACAATAAGAAACAGACCCTGCTTCAAAGATCTCAGTCTCAACAGACAAGGGAGAGGAAACGGGCACAGACCACAAGGAGGCCAGGAACAGAACTCAGACCTGACTCCCAGCTCTGGTCCCGGACCATGCTGTTTCACTGTGTCAAGGATCATTATTAGTAAAACCAGCCCACTTTGACTGAGCAAAGTCCCAGAGCTGGAGCAGTACAGATGCTGCAAGGGTTTTGGCACAGCACGGAGGCATAAGAACAACCATACTAGGTGAGACCAAAACAAAAAAGCAGACAAGTAGCACTTTAAAGACTAACAAAATAATTTATTAGGTGAGCTTTCGTGGGACAGACCCACTTCTTCAGACCATAGCCAGACCAGAACAGACTCAAAATTTAAGGCACAGAGAACTAAAAACAGTAATCAAGGACAAATCAGAAAAAATGATCAAGGTGAGCAAATCAGAGAGTAGAGGGGTAGAAGGGGGGAAAGTTCAAGAATTAGACTAAGCCAAGTATGCAAATGAGCCACTATAGTGACTCAGAAAATTCCCATCCCGGTTTAAACCATGTGTTGATGTGCCGAATTTGAATATAAAAGACAGCTCAGCTGTCTCCCTTTCAATAGTGGTGCGAAAATTTTTCTTCAGTAACACGCAAACTCTTAACTCATTAACAGAATAACTTAATGACAGAATGGGTGAGACCAAAGATCCATCTACTGCAGCACCCTGTCTGCTGACAGAGGCCAATACCTGATGGCCCAAAGGCAGTGAACAGAACAGGTAATCATTGAGTGATCCCTCCCTGTCACCCATGTGCAGCCTCTAAAACAGAGGCTAGGGACACCCTTCATACCTATTCTGGCTAATAGCCATTGATGGACCTAACCTCCATGAATTTATCTAGTTCTTTTTTGAACCCTGAGCAAGTCCTGGTCTTCACAACCTCCTCTGCAAGGAGTTCCACGGGCCGACCATGCACTGCATGAAGGAAAATTTCCTTTTGTTAGTTTTCAACCTGCTGCCTGTTGATTTCATTTGGGGCCCCTAGCTTTTTTGTTGTGGGAACAAGTAAATATAACAAGTAAAAAACTTTTTCCTTATTCACTTTTTCCATACCTGTCATGATGTCATTGACCTCTATCATAACTCCTCCCCAAATCTCCTTTTTCCTAAGCTGAAAAGTCCCAGTCTTTTTAATCTTTCTTCCTATGGCACCCATTCCAAACTCCTAAACATTTTGATTGCCCTTTTCTGAACCTTTTCCAATGCCCGCATATCTTTTTCTGATATGAAGCACCCACATCTGTACGCAGTATTCAAGACGGGGGTGTACCGTGGATTTATATAGAGACAATAAAGCTGTCTACCCAGGATCCCTATTTCAAGAGGCTAAAAATCAAACTGCAATCGAAATCTAGCCTTTCGAAAGCGGGTGACTACACAGCAAAAGCGGATCAATCCACCCTTTCAAAAGACTGCTCTGTTCTTTCGAAAGGAAGCGTCCACACAGCTACATGTGCTTTTTCGAAAGAACAGAGCCAGAGACACCACTGAGAGGGTCGCATGGCTGCCAAGCCCTTCCAGGGCCCACAGGCAACGACTTACTTAAAGGGCCCCTCACAAACACCCCCACCCTGTACGAGCCAAGGCCTGCGGAGCTACCCAAAGCCAAGCAGAGCCCGGCATGCAGCAGCAAGGATGACGAGCACCTGCTCCTGGCTGTAACCACCGACATCCTGGACACTGTGCTACAGCTCCTGTCCATGGCTGTCACAGCCACCTGTTTCCTTGGGAGACTGAGCAGCCCCCCCACCACAAAGGATGTGGAGCCCACCTCCAGCCTGGATCCCTCCCCCGGTTGCCCCGGCACCTGTGGAACCACCCCAGCAGCTCAGACTGGTGGGAGCAATGGAACAATGCCAGATGGATGCAGAACTTCCGCATGAACAGGAAGACTTTCCAGGAGCTCTGCCATTGGCTCGCCCCCGCACTGAGGCACCAGGACACCACCAAGCAACCTGCTCTTCCCCTTGAGAAATGGGTCACTATTGCTATTTGCAAACTGGCCACCCCGGACAGCTACTGCTCAGTGGGGCATCCATTTGGGGTGCGCCAAAGCCACCTTCAGAGCTGTCCTTGTGGAGGTAAGCCGGGCCTGGTTCACATCCCAGGGGCTCTTGGGCTCGGGGCCCCTTGGCAGAAGGGGGCAGGGGTGCAGGGGCTGCTGACTGGGAGGGGGTGGGCATGCAGGGGCTGGGAACTCCCCACCACACCCTCACAAGAATGCATGTCCTCCATCCCATGCAGGTTGCCCGCGCAATAAACACGATGCTCCTCCATTGAGTCATCCACGCTGGAGACCTGGATGCTGCCATTGGGAGATTTGCAGCATTCGGGTTCCCGAACTGCTTCAGCACCTTGGATGGGACTCACATTCCCATCCACACCCCGCCACACAGGGCCAGCCACTCTATTAACTGCAAGGGCTACTACTCAGTAGTCCTCCAGGCCCTGGTGGATCACAAAGGCTGGTTCATGGATGTATATGTGGGCTGGGCATGGTGAACACACGGCATCAGGGTGTTCCAGTATTCTAGCCTGTGCCAGCATATGGAGGCTGGGACCTACATCCCCCACTGGGAGCTCCCAGTCAAGGACACCACCATGCCACTGTGCCATGTCTTATGCGGCTGAGTCTGGGCCCAGATACGAGCAGCTGGACGCTACTGCCAGTTGCCAGGCCAACTGGGACAGGGTCCGCATCAGGGAGGCCCTCCAGGAGAGCTCCTCTCTCGGGCCGCACTAACCCTGCCACCCACAGCCACCGCCCACCCCGGCCTTGACTTTGCTCCAGACTTGGTCCCGAGTATACTCAGGGCGTCCCCAGGCTCTGAGGCAGACTAAGAACAGGCTGAGGAGCATCTACAAGTACTTTCTTTCAAAAAGGAGAATTTCTAAAGGGGATGCTTTTCCTAACATGGGATCAAGGTCCAGATTTCAAAGTCTGAGCCACATTCCTCCGATTTTCTTTCAAAAGAACACATTGTGTGTGTAGATACTCCCTGCATTCTTTCAAAAGAGGGCCTGTATTTTCAATTAAGTGCATGTGTAGACACAGCTTAAGATATTTTCTCTCTTATTCTCTATCCCTTTTTAAATGATTCCTAACGTCCTGTTTACCTTTTGGACTGCTGCAGCATACTGAGTGGATGTTTTCAGTGAACTATCCACAGTGACTCCAAGATCTCTCTCTTGAGTAGTTATAGCTAAATTAGCCCCCATCACATCATATGTATAGTTGGGGTTATCTTTTCCAATGTGCATTTCTTTACATTCATTAACATTAAAATTCATTTGCCATTTTGTTGTCCAATCACTCAGTTTTCTGATATCTCTTTTTGAAGGGCTTCAGTCTGCTTTGTTCTTAACGACCTTGAGCAGCTGAGTATTATCAGCAAACCTTGCCACCTCACTGTTTAGCCCTTTTTCCAAATCATTTATAAATAAGTTGAACAGGCCAGCAGGCAGTGGAAGAATTGATGAAGATGTTGCAGCATGGTAGAGCTGGGGAAGGAGCAGAAACTGTCCTAAGCAGAGGATGCTGCCATTTGGGACTGAAATAAATCTGCAAAAGCCTCTAGACCACATTAACAACACCTTACTGGTGTGGCTATTAAGGTTCCTTCACGCATGTGCCTACCTTTACACTCATGAGCAGTTCCACTAGCTTACCCGAGGTCTGAATTTGATCCCAAGGCCACATTATGCCTCCTCCCGACAATTCTCCTGGGGAAGGATTCCACAGAATCCTCCGGCAGCATTTTGCTCTTGCCCTAAGCGGCAGAAATTGCCACTCAACATCCCTAATAGCAGCGTAATCAAAAGTTATGATGCATTTTTCCGTAATCGCAAGAAATGATTCCCACTTAGTGTTAAGTAAAGCAAATTCACCACTGAAAAAAAAAGAAGTCAAAAGCATTTCAATTTTCATTTGAAATGAATGAGTCAGTGTCAATTTGGTAAAGCAGTTAGCAGCAGCGGCGCGCCCCTTTCCCAGTCCTTAACAGGTACAATTTGCTTTTAACAAACAACCTCACGGAGGTCTCCTGTGCTATATTAACACAGTGGCATTCAAACCTTCTCTCTGTCGTGTGTTTAAATTGGGTAATAGAGTCAGTCGGAGGAGTGCCACCATGAATCTTAAGAGGCAGAGCAATTTGCCAGTATCTAAAAAACCTTTTATAAAAAAAATAACCAAATCTGTTTGCTGATTGTGTTGGGTTATTTCAAAGCTGAATAATAATAATTATATTTTTAAAAGGCCCAATAAGCTCCGAAGCGGCTCGGCATGAGATGGTAAGAGCTGAGCCCAGCTCTTAGGGAAGAACAGGCTTTATTTTGCAAAGAGCATCTGTGCATTAAGGCTCCCCCTCCCCTCAGCCAGGTGTCAGCAAAGAGAGACAAGTGCTACATTTTAATTGGCTTTAGGAAGCAGACAGTCCTCCCTTCTGCACAAGCTCACGCTTTTCCATGGTCTGTGGAGGCTCTGATCAACATGTGCTTGTCTCTTGCACTGCTGTGTCCACACAAAACAGATTGTTTTATAATGCAAGAGAAATTCACTAGACTCTTAATCACCACAGGGTATTTGTGGGGTATAGAAATTAGGGTCACATCCCTTAAATTCATTTGTGAGCCCTCTAGCGGCACTCACCGTGTTCTATGGTTTAGTAGCAAGAGGTTGCAGCTCTCCCTTGAGTGTTGTGTGTACTTAGTAGACACAGTATTTGAAACCCTGCTGTGCCCATGTGGTTTCCTTTGTTCCTATTGTTATTGGTGTGCTAAACGCAAAAGACACATAGTATTTTCTGTCTTGTCTCTGGACCAGATCGGCCTTCCTGGTTCCTTTCATAGAGATTTCCTGGCATTGTGCTCATTGAGGAGGATGTCAGGAGGAACTACAGAACAAGCCACGCCATTCCCTCTCCTAAACCAGAGCACTTCCTGAGCCCAGAGGGGACCAGCAGAAGCCCTCAGTGCAAGCCACCACACTGAGGCTATGTCTATATAGCATAAAACACCTCACCTGAGGTGGTGAGTGGCAGAGCTCAGGTTCACAGACTTGGACCTGCAAATCCGGCAGTTTGACATGTAGGTGGTCCATCTTGGGCTGCCGCTTGGCTTCTGAGACACACCACCAGGCTCAGAGTCCGAACTCCAGCCAAAGCAAGAACACCGCCATTATTTTGGGACCAGAGCATGAGCTCTGCAGGGTTTCTTTGCAGTGCAGATGTACTCTGAGAAGCATGATCCTCGGTTATGCTCATGCCCATTACCCTGCTCTAGGAGGACCACGGGATCTAAAAGGGGACAGAGTGCAAATCAGAAGACCAGAAGACTGAGCAGCCCTACTCCCAGGCTGAGGGTGCCCCTAGATCAGCAGGCGGAGCACTATACCTAAGCCAACTCTGCTGTGCGCTGTGTTAATTCAAGTCTGGTGGGGATGTCCTGGGGGCATGGACAGCAGCCAGCCCCACTGCCTTGCCTGTCCAAGCCCCATCCCCACCTTAGAGAGCACCCAGTGAAGGGCTTCCAGGGGGAAGGCGACTACCACGGTGCAAAAGACACTCACAGCTCCTTGAGCTCTCAGCTGCAGAGCATCCTCTCTCTCCCCCCGCAACCTCGTTCCTTTCTTCCCTCATTTCATTATTTCACAGACTCTCGTCTTGCTGCAGAATTACAGGAGGTCAATGAAAAATTCATGTTCTCAGGCAGTAATTGGCATTTTTGTTTAACATCTGAGGGTTTGAATGGGGCGGGAGCAGTCTCGCAGTTGTGAAGATAAGGTTTCTATCCTTGTTCCCTTCTCCCCCCTCACCCTGCGCATTCAGAGACACACTGAAAGAAGTAAAGCATCTTACCTACTGAAATTTGAAAGCATGCCTAGTGTTTTCATCGGAGCTACTAATAATGAAAGCAGTTTGCGCCTATGCAATTTTTAGAGGGTAATCCACTGGAAATGATGTCAATCCAATAATGCACTGTTCTCCTTTCACCTCATTTTTTTCGACTTCAAATAAGTGCTTTCCAAATCTCAGCCGAAGTTACTGTTCCAATCAATAGCACCAAGACTCTAAGCATACAACTCAGTTAATAGGATGCCAGAAAAGGCTTGCTATTGATCTCAGGCTGATCTGAAACACAAGCCAATAGTGGCAGAGAAGTACCTGACAGGGCGGAGGACTATGCTGAGAATAACTGCACAAAAAGGACCAGAGACAAATAGTTTCTGAACTTCTGGTGTAAAAAGAAGCACCTGTATGGAAAACATATTGTATTCTATTTAAAGGGTACCGGTTGTAACAGCACTAGCAACCAGGGTCTGCCTTTCTGAACTCCCAAACCACTGGATTCAATGGATGCTTTGCCACTGACTTCAAGGGTGCCATCCTTTCTATATCTGAAACCGAGCCCTTTTCATTCACTTTACAGATTCAGCACAGAAGAGGCATAAAGGAGACATGTCTCCTCTCATGGCTCCTGCTAACAGCTATCACACTGTCAGCTGGGAAACAGATCACTATGTAAGGAGGTCTGAGACTTACCATGACTAGACCTCTTAATATAGTGCCTCTCATTCATCTCCAGGCCCCAAAGCTTTGTGACAAATGGCGAAAGGCTTGGCTTTGCTAAGCCAAGGCCTAAAACAATGACCTTCCTTCCGATAGCTGCTTGCTTGCTATCTGTATGAAAGGAGTCTGCAGGTCTCAGGCATATTCTTACCATGACAATGGAACTGCGGATCCCCCAGAAGTGCAAAAGCTAGAAGATCTTAGCCTCTAGAGCTGTCAGTCCTGGGCTGTGGGACCAGCCATATGAAAGGTGGGTTTTTTGTCGAGATAGTCCTACCCAAGATTCAAATAGGCCCGACTCTGTGGCCCTCCCTCAGCCAACAAAGTGGAAATTTTACCCTAGTAGACACTGCCTGCTATTCCTGGAATTCAATAGGCTTTGGTCCTGCAGCACCCTCCCCTTTATTATTCTTTTGCTATCATGGGCTCCGCCTCCCCATGCCAAGATCTAAATTGTCTGGTGCCTTTCACGTCCCCTGGAATCATCAGTGGGTGGCTGGCTTTGGCCCTCACTGACATGCCCCTTTCCTTGACTTTTACTCTTGTTATGCTTGTGGGTAGGCACCTTCCAGTCCACAGGGATCAAAGAGGCTGGTGCCAAGGACATAAGTGATGGCTCCTCCCTGGAGTTCTGGTCGCACATAGTGGTGACACAGCTTAGAGTTCCTCAGACCCCAGCACACATCTCCCTACAGTGGTTCTCATGGCAGTCCCTCTCCATCTCCTCCAGAATCTATTGTTGAGATTCTAGCTGCACTTCTCTTGCCTTCTGCATTTCCTGTCCATAGCTCCACAAAGACAATGTTCTCCTGCTGTTGGCCAGAACAGTGGTCCGTCAGCACAATGGGGAGAAAGCAGTCTGGAAAGATTCTCTGATTTCTTCCTTGCACTCTTAATAACATGCATATGAACTGAATTCCTTTAGGTGCCATACACTAACTTGCTGGACATCTTCTCGCAGCAGTGGGCACTGTCTGTGGTTCTCTGCGCAACGCCCCCCCCCCCCCCCCCCGCCCAGATATTTGCTCATTCCCATCCACATTATGGTTTTAGTTGTCCATTGTATTTAGTGCAAATGCTGGAAAAAAAATATTACCACCTCTCATGTTCCCTTCCCACCAAACCTGCAAACATCTGCAAAACAGCTTATACCTATCTGACTCCTGGTCATGTCTTCTCTGGCCCAGATCCTCAGCTGGTGCAAATGAGTGCTGGCCCACTGGATTCAGGGCTAATTGACACCCACTGATTATTTAGCCCTCTTCCATTTTTTCTTGCTTTTTCTGGCTGCAGCCGTTCCAGGCACCTTCCCCTGCCATGGACATGTTGGAGAGATGGAGAAGGAAGAGGAAGACACTTCGCTTTCGAGATGTTTGACACCATCTGCTTACAAGTGCCGATGCATCTTCCCTTCACCTGCTGTCTTCTTACATGTGTGCACACATGCAGGCCAGGGAAGCTTAAGGTGTTCAATTAGCACATTTATTACATGCTTATTAGATAACAGGCACCTGCATAACGGTATTGCTCCACTGCTGCTCCCAGTGCTCTGCAAGTTTTGCTAATTTTGTGTTGCACAAGCTCAGCCGCTGCAGAGTTGTTTCAGAGTGAGAGAGAGAGAGAGATGGGCTTTTGCTACCTCTAAAAATATCCCCTGATCCTTCAAACATCACATTTGACAGGAGCTCTGGGGCACGTTTTGGGGACTATTTTGCTTTCTCATTGTATGTATGTCTGCAAATCTCATATAAGTAGATTGGTAGCTCTAAGGTCTGTCTACATTGCAATGTAAGACCATGGTTAGTAGAACTGGAGTTAGCAGACCCTGAGTTTATCAACCTAGGGCTTGAGCATCTACACACATTTGTAACCCCAGGCTAGGCATCAAACCCTGGCTCCCCCGCTGGGCCTACTGCATCTACGCTGCTTTATGTAAGCCACGTGTAACCACACACATGCCAGACTTCCTAGTACCCTCCCAAAACATGGCTGCTCCAAACCTTTGTTCAATGTGCAGTGAGGGAAGATATACCTGTCCACCAAACAACATAACAGGGCTTCAACCCTCTCCCCCATGGATGGTGGGTGCCTGAGTTTAACCCTGGGTGAGCCCAGTGCCTGCAAAGACAGAAAGGGTAGTGGAGATTAGGCATGAGCCTGAATTTGAACCCTGAGCTTACATTGCCATGTAATCGTACACTAGTGATCATAGAACAAGGACAGCATAGTCAGTGCCTGCTAATTTGCCTCAGCCATGCTCTAGAAGGGCCACTTGTAGTGAGCAGGGCCTTGACTGTGAACACACCTCTTCGGATGCACAGAAATACTGGTTTTGCTAAAACTCGTAGGACATGTAGCATTGCTTTGGAGCACCTATCCTGTTGTACTTGCCACTGGGAGCAGGATTTGAATTAACTTCCAGCTACGGGGCACTTCACTGTGGAATGGGGTATGAAGCCTATGGATCTGCAGCATCTTGTCCACACTGGAAGAGCTCACTGCAGACTAAAATTCCAACCCAAAATGAAGACCTCATTTACAAATCAGCTGATACAAGCAACCCCTGTAACACACAAGAGAGCTATTGTGTGTGTGGGCAGAGCGCATCTAGCAAAACCAAAACCTCCAAACATTTCTAGCTACTGTTAGTGGGCTGGAAGAAGCAACTGATAAGTAAATGACTCCATGTTCCAACCCAGAAGTTTGCTTCCCCTGGAAAAGTTGGGTCTTTCATGATGACTTCTGTCCTGTTCATTCTGAGTTGTCACTCGTTATTAGACTGCTGACTCATTTTGTTCCAATTCAAATGCCAAGAAGGAGTGCAGAGTTGAAAAGATGGATCTTACATAGGTGGCTCTGTACTTGCCTGCACTGTGGCATGTCTGAGATCTTTCCCTTTCCATGCAAGGCCAAGGGCACTTCATGGTGCTTTTCAAAGTCTCTGTGTGCGCCTGCTTGTCAGGAATGGGTGAGGGAGAATGAAAATCTACTTCTTTACTAGAGCTATTGGTCTGTCACTCAATGTCTTCCTTCCTCTGATCTGACTCCCTTGAATGATTTGTCCCTGTTTTGATCAGTGAAGGAGCACAGTAGAAGATGATACCAGCAGGGGCAACCACACATTTTCTATCATGTCTTTATTGGCATTGCTGGGACATATTCCAGCCCTCCTCAGGTTTTTGTACAGGCGCGGGCAAGAGGATTGCTAAGCAGCCTGAACAACATTCACCCTTAATCCCCATGGCCAAGCCAAGGGCTCCGAAAGGATTTATCTTTCACCTCAAGCTCAGAATGTCAGTGGCCTGAAGCCTTATAGTAAACTGCCATGTAGTGATCTCTGGGCAATAAATTGGTGGACCTCAATCACATTGCTGGTGCTCAGGTGTCCATGTCATGATTGGCACTAAAGGCCTCATTGCTTGAGAGGGGCAAAGGAGCGAAAGACATGGAAAGTGAGTTACTTCTTGGAATGGTCCCACCAAGTCCTGTGCAAGAAGAACCTCACCCTGTTGCTGATCTGTGCTATCATAGAACTCTAGGGCTGGAAGGGATCTCAGGAGGTCATCTAATCCAGCCCCTGCCCACATCAGTTTCAACCCCAACTAAATCATCCCAGCCAGGACTATGTCAAGCTGGGACTTAAAAATCTCTAGGGATGGAGATTCCACCAACTCTCTTGGCAACGCATTCAAGTGCTTCACCACCTCTTGGTGAAGCAGTTTTTCATAATATCCAACCTACACCTCCCACTCTATAACGTTAAACCATTGCTCCTTGTTCTGCCATCTGTCACCACTCAGAGCAGTCTCTCTCCATCCTCTTTAGAGCCCCCCTTCAAGAAGGTGAAGGCTGCTATCCAGTCACTGCTCAGTCTTCTCTTCTGTAAACTAAATAAGCCCAAATCCCTCAGCCTCTCCTCAAAGGTCATGTGCTCCAGCCCCTTAATCATTTTTGTTGCCCTCCACTGAACCTGCTCCAGTGCATCCACATCCTTTCTACACTGGGAGGCCCAGGACTGGATGCAATACTCCAGATATGACTTCACCAGTGCCAAACAGAGAGGACTAATAAGTTCTCCAGATCTGCTGGAAATGCCCCTCCTAATGCATCCCAATATGCCATTAGCCTTTTTACCTACAAGGGCACACTGACTCAGTCTCTCATCCATTGTAATCTCCAAGTCCTTTTCTGCTGTAGTGCTACTTAACCAGTTGGTCCCCAGCCTGTAACAGTGTTTGGGATTCTTCCATCCCAAGTGCAGGATTCTACACTTCTCCTTGTTGAACCTTAAATTTATTTTGGCCCAATCCTCCAATTTGTCTAGGTCACTCTGCACCCTATCCCTGCTCTCCAATGTATTTACCTGACCCCCAGCCTAGTGTTATCTGCAAATGTGTTGAGGGTGCAATTCATCCCCTCACCCAGATCATTAATAAAGATGTTGAACAGTACTGACCCTAGAACCAATCCTCGGGGCACTTGAAACCGACCACCAACCAAACGTTGAGCCATTGATTGCTACCCATTGGGCTCACCCATCAAGCCAGCTTTCTAGCCATCTTTTAGTCTATGTATCCAATTCATGCTTCCTTAACTTATGAGCAAGAATGTTATGGGAGTCTGTATCAAAAGCTAGCTGCTGCCCTGGGAAACAGTCTACCTGGGGCTGCCTCGTACCTCCAGCCGAACAATGAGAGAGCATTCACCACCCTCCGGCTAATTTCACCTTCTAGCAGCTGTGTGGGAGCTCATCCAACCCTCAAGTTAAGGCTCCAGCTTTGTGTGTCTTGGTCTGACTGCTGTGGGACCTAAGCACACCCTGCCCACCCCCACAAACACTGCTCCTCACAACAGCCCTGAAAGATTGGGAAGCATTAACCAGTTTTGCAAATGGGGAACTCAGACACAGATTGGCAAACGTATTTAAGCACCTAACTTCCTGGAAGTCACTGAACCCAACAGGCACTAAGATACCTTGGAGGACGAAGGCCAGAGAAGCTAAATCATCTGCTGAACATCACTCAGAAAGTTAGTGCTGGAGTAGGAAACTGAAGCCCGAAGTCCTAGGGCAGGAAAGCACCCTAAGGGCTGGCCCATCCTATTGCAGCTGAAGGTAGTTGAATTCTTTCTGTCCTCCAGGAAGCCGGCTGCAGCATCTCAGACAATTACATACATATTACATACATCCCTGCTGAATTTTTATATGTTTCTGCCTCATTCCTTAGACAGAAGACTTTGCTACCAGTGAACAAGAGAGAAACCGCCATCTGGGACAGCATGTACTTTCCAGACAGATGGTTGACTATTCTAGTCATGTCTTATTTCTAGCAATCCATTGTACAGCATCAATGTGAGTGTGAAAATGGGATATGACAGGATGTATATCGTTGACACCTTCTGAAAAGTTCAGATGAAACCAAAATGTCAAATTCCATCTAATTAGGTAATTAAGAAAAGAGGAAAAAACATGATTTATACATATAAAGCCTTGTGTGTGTACATACACATATACACAGCATATTGTATGCACGCTGCAATATAAAGAAAAACCAACACACACAGAGATGGATAGGCACTAACCTATACAGACATACCTAGTAATCAGGAGCCTCTGATCATGTATTAGTTGTTATCTGAGTTTGCCTATCTTGTCGTTCAAGCAGTGCTCGCTTTGAGGCATCTTCCCTTCTACATTTATAGAGCCTGCATTTACGGAAAGGTACAAGAGAGACCCTATAACTGGCCAGGGCTGCTCGGGGAAGGAACCAAATGCACACACAATAAGAACAGAAACCACATACACAACATTATAATTTCTCTTGTGATGGCACCTGGGAGCCACGGGCTTGGCTTAGGGGCCCACGCAGCGCTGGAGACTGCACAAACAGAACAAATGATGTTCCCTGCTCTAAAGAACTTATGATCTACAAACGTGGTAGGTTTAAAAGGGACAGGATAGACCTTCAGCCGACATCCATGAGAGCTGCTATATCATCATCAGCGGAGTTAAGCATTTGCTGAAGTTCCGGCCCTTTCAATCAGACAAAAAGCAACAGCATTTGGATCCATGTCTGAACCAGTCTCAGGAGGTTCAGAGATGGGGTGATATGGGCCCCATTCAGCCACAAAGGGGCTCCATATCACCAGCAATGTACCAACTTTTCACACAAGACTTTTCTTGGACTTTACAGGTCAACAGAAGAATGAGGTTACGCAAAACAGATTCAGAATAAAGCAGTCCCTGATCCTTGATTATCAGGACATGAAAAGCAGCAAACGTGGAATGTCAGAAGACTGAAAATTAAGCCTCACTTTCAGATAAAAAGCAAAAACTATGAATTTCTCCATCTGTCTTAGCTCCAAGCACTGAACATGTTCTCACAGCCTCAGACATTAAGGCCAGCATGGACCATCATGACCATTAGTCTCAATTCCTACAAGTCACAGGGCACCATACTTCACCTACTCACTTCTGTAATCACAGCCGTTCTGTCCATAGGATAGTTTGGGGTAACCACCACAGCTTTGGAGGGCCCTGCAGCGACCGCCTCAACCTCCCTATGAACGGGGCCCAGGGCAACCCAGTGGATTACCAGGGGGCCTGGCATGGGGTGGCAGTAAGAATCACCGCCACTGACACTTACCTCAGTGACAGAGCAACCTGACAGCTTGCTCCACTCTGTCCCACCCCACCGACCTCTCTGCTTCCTGCCGCAGTGGAGAAACATAGAGCAGCAGGCTGGGAGGGGGCAGAGCAGAGCAGAGAGATCTGAAAAGCAGAGGGATGCCTTGCAACACTTGCAGCACTAGAGGTTCTCCTTCATGGGTCAGGTTCTCCAAGAGGCCTTACGTTTGGGAAGCATTTGCTTATGAGGAAGGCTGATACCTGGCCAAGCCAACAGGTTCTGGCTCAGGGCCTCCCTGGGCCCCAATCCCATGCTTTGCCTATTTCACCAACAGCAACAGAGGCATGGTCTCCTTCTGCAACACAATCCAGTTCCCTGGGCCAACTCTGGAGACATGTCTCAAGACTTGCTCAGCCCCCTGAGTGTACAACTCATACCAGCATAGGGACACACTCCTTTGGGCTCCCTCTTGCTCATGACTCACACCCATTACCTGGTCCCACTGCTAAGTGAGCAGGGAGCAGCACAAACTCCTGAACAGGGGCGCACATTGGAGGGATCAAATGTGGAGCCCAGCCTTGACGATGCAGCCACAATACAACCTGAACACTGTGAGGCCCTGTCTGAGCTCAGAGTCCGCTAGGCGCTGCACATGAGAAACCAAGGTGCTTACAATCTGACATGCATGACAATCAAAAGGTGGGGGAAAGAAAGGGAGGATGAGACCCAAGGAGAGTGAGGATCAGGCACACCTGAGCTCACTTGGATGTAATGCAGCTCAAAGCTAGCTGGAGTAAGACTAGCAGTTAAGTCACAGCCCAAAAGTCTGTCCTCAGTGATCCAGGTGAGCAGGGTTAGTCTGTGCAGCTGCCCTGGCTTCCCTGTTATCGTTCCTCGAGCTAGCTAAATCAAAGCCGGCGTGGGGACGTCTACAGGTGCTGCAGTCACACCTCCCAGATGGACAAGCCCAGACAGCTCTCATGAGGCCGTAACCACAAGACCATATAAGGGATGCCACAAGCCAGACAAGGGGGATGCCACACAAGAAGTGAATCGCACACCAGAGCCAGATGACACACCAAAGCTCTGAACCTTTCACCTCCTCCCTAAAACAAGACCTTACGGCCTGGCCTGAACACAAACCAGTGAGGAGCCTTTACACCTTGGCGCCATCCACCTTTCCACCACTGCAAAATCAGTGGATTTTACTTTGTCCTCCTCCACCCGGTGTGGTGCAGAGAGGATGGCTGGGAGTTTGGGGGATCTGAACAACAGCGAACTCTGTCTCTGTCACTTTGTGGCTCCCTGCATGTCACTCAGACAGTAATTCTCCTGCCCCATTTCCATTAGACGGAGATGTATTTTCACACTTTTGCTTAGTGAGGTATTTTCTGCCGAGCTGATGGTTAATTACTTGACAGTGAACGTACCACTCAGTGGCAGGATGAAAGGGGGAGAGGAACTGAGGTGGGGATAGAAAACCTATTATGCACTGCGCACTCTCACACGCTGTTAAAAACAAAACACCTTCGATGCAGCAAATGCTGCCCCTGCTGTTAAGATGAAGATCCCTCATCAGTTCCTTGTTTTAGGATCAGAGAGGAGATATTGTTAAGCTGCTTAAATGTTCTGGGGCATCTCATTGTACTTGGTAATGTTCAATGTACAAACAAAACAAAGCACAACTGCACCAGATAAATTCACAGCACAGCCTCTATAAATCCCGCTGCCAGCACATTGGGGTGAGGGGTTCTCTCTCCCCTTCACCCAGTGGGGAAATTCAGCTCTTGGGGAGGGGTGCGGGGGCAGGGGAAGTGGCACAGGGCTGCATTGAAATGTAAATTCGCTCAAATTATTAAGCACTAGAGAGCAGCTCCTGCCAGCCCTTTGTTCTGCAGTCGGAATGTGTAATCGAGAAGAATAAATATAGTCAGTTATCAGCTAAACAAAGAGACCCAGGCCATGCATATTCACTGACCCTCTCCTTCTGTCCCCCAGGAACCCTCTATCCCCTTCAGCAATCAGAGGCTCTTACCACAGTCAACAATTGGAAATCAAAATGCCCTGTTAATTGGGACTAGAATTATAACCCATTGTTGGTTACACTCAGGGAGGGGTCAGTTACGTTGCTCTGGGAGCTGCTATTTCCCTCTCCCCGCTCCCTATCCTGTTTTCAGAGGATGGGAGACAGCTCTCTTGGACACCTAGCAGTATCACACCTCCAGCAGGCAGATGGAGCGGGGCTGAAGACCAAATCCTCAGGGTCAGGCAGAGAGCTGCCCACTTTGTTCCCATCTCTGTGCTGCTCCCAGACAAGCCAGGACTAAGCACTGACACAAAGGCTCTGCAGACTGGCCTAAAATATAGCACTAGCAGCCAAATGTCCCTCACCACCAGCCGCTCCCATTCACACCAGCAAGCAGGTGGTTTCATTTCGGGAACTTTGCAGGGAAGCTCTCGAGTACACATCGCTAGGAGGTTGCTTGCCGCGAGGGGAGCTGCGTGTCCGGGAACTTACGACGCTGGTAGGATTGGTTGGCTTGGGAAACCAGAAAGAAGAGGGAAAGCTTTTCATCATTAGGGTTCAGATGTCTGGCCCACTGCCAGTGGATTATGTTGTTCCAAGGCTGCATTCAGTGGATTTTTTAAATTGTGTTCAGGGCATCTAGGATGGTTTTTTTTGCATTTGCATAACTCCAAATAAATCTATTATTTGCATTGGCATGGCAGCATGGATGGGTCTACACCACACACGGGAGACATGACTGCAGCACTTGTAGAGCTTCCCCGCCCCCCCGCCCCCAACTAGTTTGGTCCTGCCAGATCAAACCTAGCTCAAGTAACAACCACAGGGGAGCCGTGGCTGTCCTGGCTAGACCCACACTGCAGGATCCTGGGGACAGACTCGAGCAGCTGGCTCGCCCCTGCTGCCACAGCATCACTGCGGCTATTATAAGAACTAGGTCAAAGCTGGCTCAGGTCAGGCTACATGTGCGATTTACTTCTGACAGCAAGGTGGACAGCTGCTTATGGCTTCCATCAAGGATCCTATTGTGTAAGGAGCTGAAGACAAATGAAACTACAGCCCTGCCCCCAGAGCACGACTGCTGGGGAGCTGGAGGCCCCAAGTCTCAGGCAGCTGAGCAGCTACAGCAGCAGCTGGAACCTGCAGCTCGTCCCCCCCATGACTGAGTTTGTGGGTCTCGGTCTAGCTCCCAACAGCCAGGTGGCCCCATCACCCTGAGCTCAGTAGAGGGGCCCAGGGCTGCACGGGTCCCAGGCTGAGACAGAAAGGGCTCCAGTGTGGTCCCAGCAAGGCGTAGCTCCAGAGGAGGAAGATTGCACTGCTGGCGTTGCAGCTGTTCAGTGGGCAAACCCAGCACATCCATCTCCAGGTCTGTCAATCCAGCGCCTTCTCCCATCACTAAAGCCACTTCAAAGATTTACAAGAAGAGAGGTGGGGAAAAATCAATTTGGCTGTTTTTGAGTTATATGAATATAATAAACTCCGAGTGTCCTGCTTTGGGAGGCAGCTTGTGCCTCCAATAACTCAGCAACAGATTCATTAAACAAAGGGAGAGAGGTAAAAGCAGCCAAGCCATTAAAATAAACTACTGGGAAAGGCAGTGCCATACAGGTTGTAAATATCTTTGACTCATTTTCAGGCTCTATTTTTTTTTTCTAACCACTGCTCATTTACCAGCTGACCGCTGAATTCAGCTTCCCAGAATCACCACCATCAGCGCACTTTGCTCTTCCACTGAAGCCGTCCTCCGAGGAACACAAAGCTCTTGCTGAACGTTGGTGACTGAAGCCTTGCAACACTGCTGTGCAACAGGGAGATGGGAAACGGAGGCACCAGTTCACCCGCCTCTGAAATGCAGGTGCCATGGGACATAGGTATTGATGCCGGAGTTCGGGGAGCTGGAGATTTTGGGCAAATTACTTCATGCCATAATTTGCAGGTCAAGCCTGTAAGTGTCTGCTCACTTGCGTGAATGGCAGGAAGTAGCCTGAGTGGCAGAACTGAAGTCTCATAACAAAGCCTTCCAGTGAGTATAAGACTAATTCACAAGCTGACCTGGATTAGAGCAGCTCCCGTATTGCTCAGCAGAGCTATCCTGGACATCCTTCGCTCTGAAATATATGAGTCTCACCCATTGGCATGGAACTGGAGCCAGTCCCTGGGATGCTCCAAGCTGCTGTGGTTCTGCACCACGCTAGGAACCAGGGGAAGCCCTGTCCCTATGGGCAGAGTTCCAAGGAGCAGAGCACGAAGGACATCATGAAGGCTCAACTCCAGTGTGCTTCCCAACCAGCTCACTGCCATGGAGATAGCCAGCACCCTATTGTCTAGCGTCACTAGCCACATCATAGCTCTGTGCAATGGCCAGGCTAAGGGACTGGGCTCATGGCAGGGTCTCTATGGCTACATGCCTCTGGGTGGGGTCTCAACAGCACCTCCACCAACTCTCTACAGATCCCTAGTCTGTGACACTGATGTCCCTGGGCCGGAGCAAAAAGAAGCAAAGAACAGGAGCCTCCCAGCCAACTCAGGAGACAGGTTGTCTGCAGTGCAGACTGGCAGCTCTCCACAACCCATCAGGGAAGGAACTGGAGCAGACTGGGTCTGATTGCAAAATCTAGTGGGCAATCAAGGCAGGCAAGGTCCCATGAGCTGGAATCTGGCCAGAACACTTGGTCTAACACTGCCACCTTTGTAAAAAGGTACTGGCCTGGAAGATGGTGGCTCCTTCCGCTCCATCCTTCTGGGACACTGGTGCAATACAGAATGCTCCCTCTTGCATCGCTTTGCAGTGAGCTTTGGATTTAGTTATCTTGAGGATTCTGTATCTCCTGATGATTTTGCCACCTCACTGTAAGGCAGCCCTAGTAACCATTGTATCTGAGCCACTCGACGTGTTGAAAGCAGTTATCCTCACAAGTGCCCTGTGCACAGAAAAAGAACCTAGATAGAGCGACCTGCCCACTGGAACTGAACTCAGATCTCCAGCCAATATCCAAACCCACCTGCCAACAAGGAAGCCAGGTGGAGAGTTATTTCTCTCTTTCAGCCTGCTGCAGAAGAGAGGAACCTGACAGACAGCTACGTCCCCTTTTCACTCCTACCCCTGGGGAATAGTTGGCACTGAATTGCTTCCCCTGTGGCTCAGGCTGGGCTGTCAGTTCTGTGTGTGTTTGGAGCTGTCAGGGCCTGCCTCCAACAGAGCGCGTTCCAACCTGCCCTGTCAGAGGGCATCTCCTAGGGCTCCTTCGGCACGTTCACCTCGGCAAGGTCAGCTCCGAGCTTGCAACTGAGAGAGACCCTGTCACAATGGCTCACAGCTCCTCCTGTGCGCCTCCTGTGCTGGTCCTGGCATGTGCGAGGGCTCCTGGTGGAAGTTGGTCATGTTCTTTGTGTGTGTGCCGTGTCAGAAGTGATAGACATCATGCTCCTCAGCGATGGCAAGACTGAGGGACCTTGGATGGGAACTGGCCTTCAGGGTTCTGCTCCACATGAGGCTTCAAAGACATTCGCACAGCATGTGAAATACCTTCCTAGGAGGAGAAAATGCAGCCAGAAACCATGGCGCCCCGAGAGGTATGCCTTGCACAGAAAGCCAGTTCAGGGCATAGACTGGGCTAAAGCGGCAGGCTGACACTCAAAGCACCTGGCCTCTGTTAGGCCTTGCAAGAAGTAATTCTCAACATGTGAAGCAGGCAATAGTTCCCCTTTCAAACCCATTCCATCAGTGAGTGTTCTTGTCAGTCTTGCTGCCCAAAGCCAGCTACTCTGGGCTGGAAGAGAGGGGCAGAAAAGATCAAGGCTGAATGGCCCTGGTGAAGCACAGCACGTGCTGGGACCAGAAGAGAAGGAAGGTCAAGCATATGGGGACAGTGGTAGAGCTGTATCAGGGAATCCTTTCCATCTTGCACACTTCTGAGATTATTATTTACTAGCATTAGTGTAGCATCCAGAAGCAGTGCCCCATCCAATCAGAGCCAACAATCCCTCATTTTCACTTACCCTAACTTCATAGTCAGAGGGAAAATAGCTCTAAAGAAAGGAAACTAGACTTGATCTTAGCCAGGAAGGCCTAAAGGGAGTCCATGGCCAGTTAAATCAAATCAAATACATCACAGGAGAAGGTGGTGCTGAGAATGCAAATGGTTTCATTTCCAGGTTAATAGCACCCTCTGGGCTCAGCTGAGTGAAATGCACACATCAGCCCACACTGATGCCTGACACCTGACCTCCTCTTACTTGTGGGCACAACTTCCCCATGTGGGCAATTGCAATGAGCTTCCAATTCCATCAAGCAGAGCTACGAGCCTCAACGCCAAAGCCATAGTCTAAGATCCCTCCGGTTTACCTTAGCCCCCTTTCTGACATTTCATCATGCCAAAAAGGACAAGGATCCCTGATACTGAGCTGTTGACTATATTCTCAACAGGGCATGTGCATACACATAGCTATACGGAAAGACTAAGAAAGATAACTATGCCACAAAGCAAGCAAGAAATACTGTACTGTACTGTCCATCTTGCTTAACTAGGGGCCAAGAATAAACCACTGGTAGTAATGTTCAACTAGAAGCTCAAGAGGGTGGATCCCTAGCAAGAAATTTGGAGCAAGCACAATGAAGCCATTATGAGTGAAAACACATTTTTCCCCACACAGGGCAAGTCCCTGCAACCTAAGAAACAGGAGCTGCAACATTGCCTGGAAATAGTTCCCAGTCCACCTTTTCCAAACAGGCAATTGGTTTGGATCAGAGCAGTTTAGGATAATTTGGAAATCTTGCACCTGGTGAGAGTTTGGTGCAAAACCACGTCAAGTTCATGCCTGAGGACAGATTCTATTCAATACTGAGCTCCTGGCTTTAGCATCCAGATCTACTGCCCAGGTTTGAGTAGCAGGTTGCACTCAAAAATTAGAGTCCTCACTCAGAAAAATTCCCTCACAAGCTAGCACCTATGCTTCAAGTTTTGCAGGAGACCCAGGATATCCTCCTGCAATATGACCAGTGCCAGGAGCCAGATGATCCTACGTGCCATCCCTAGCCTCTTGCCCACACTAGGTTTAACTAATTGCTGAAAGAACAGCTCACTAACAAAAAATGCAGACTCATTTCTGGGCTCTCTCTAATAACAATCAATATAAAGGCATGATAAGTCTATAAAAAACAGCCAATAATGTTAGTCTAAAATAATCCAGTGGGGAGATTAGGGAGTGGCAGGTATCTACGATGCTCCATGAAATCGCCTCCTTTCTACGTTTAAAGCTGTGCTAATACAGAGAATACTGGTCAGTGGTACTGCAGACTCTGTAACATTCTCCCTCCATCCTCCTGAAGGGGACTGTCTCCCACAAAATCCCCCCTTCTGCCCCTGAATCACACTGGGGAGCAGACACAAAATATCACAGCTGGACTGCAGGAATGTGTTAGAAGTTGTGACAGGCAAATGACTCTGGGCAACCCTGGGGAAAGCAAACCTCATCCCATCCCGATGGGAACAGTAGGCTGGAAACGGAAAGGTCAGACTGCTGGAGATCCCCGTCTCTAACATGAGACTAACCGGTATAGGAGGCATTCTGGCTCTATTACACAGCTCTAAGCCTATGGAGATCTGCAGCTGGCTACCAGAACATTTCTAATCCCCAGAGGTGTTCAGCAGCATCTATGCCCTGAGTCAAATGGCTTTTATGACTATACCCAATTGCAATTTTTCCCCAGAAGAACTTTTACATATTAATTCCTTTTACAATTTTTGTAGACACAAGAAAAGGACGTCAGATGTTATTCCTAAAACATTTCAGGGGTAGGAAGAAATCAAGGTGAAAAAATGTAGTTTGTTTTGCGCAAGATGGAATACCAGTTTAACACCCATTTGAAATGGGATCACAGACAGCATCAATTTTAACAAGGCAAGCTTTCCCTAATCTTTTGTATCTTTGCATAAATTAATTACATATCTTTTTTAAACAGAAGTAATGCCTAGAAAGATCAGTTAAAATCTGAGCCATTATGGTAAGGGCTGTACAAAACACATCATAAAGTTTGATCTGTATGTAAAAGTTTTGTCATTTTAGTTATGTTGGTTAGAAGTGTGAGAAATAAATCACATGCCAAGCTGACATAGCTGTGATGACAAAACCCAAGAACAGACACAGCTACACAAGCAAAAGAGTCCTTTTGCAAATATAGCTTATTCTAGGGGTCAGGAACCAAAACAGCAAGAGGAGCCATTTTTTTTTCAAATTCCATAAAAAAAAAAACCCTCAGTAAATCAAGAGCTGCAATGTACATGACTACAAGAGGGTCCTTAAGAGGAATAATGTCAAACCATACTTTTTCTAACCCCTCTTTTAAGAGCAATACACACACAGTGATTTGTAATGCGATACATGTTTACTGCAGAACGTTCACAAACTCTTCACATATACTCCTGAACCCACTTTAATGACGCAAAGTTTACTTCACACTTAATTTCAGTTTTCTTCCTTAAAATGTGTGTTGCCTTTCACAGCAGGAATGCCACAAGCTTCCTTCTCCTTTTCAAAATCAAGACTTTATTAGCACCACAATCAAAACACAGATACAGTATCATACCCCACAATGGAATGCACATATTAAAGGAGGAGTTATCCAACGTTTCAAGATCACATATCGGCTGCTATTTAGGTATGAGGTGTTCACTGCTGGGCTTTTAGACATTCAGCGTTTATCAAACAATCAGGAGGGCTGTTTCCTTTGGTTTTGCTTTGTTTTCTTTTTACACTTTGCATTTATAGTGTTGGGAGTCACAAAGAAGTCCTTAAAGAGCCACATGCTGCTCCAGAACTGCAATTTACAGACTCTCTGGCTAATTAAATTTGTGAAACTGCTATACTTAAACCTCTAATTCGGAGTGCCCTAGGAAACAGGGTATGCTGGATTAAGGAATTTTTCAGGACATGGAAGTCATTGTTGGGTCTGGGCGTGAAAGGGGTGAAGATGGGCCCTTTAACTGGGAATCCACTCCTGAGAGTGCGTGTGGCTCCATGCCTTCCACCACTCCCAAGTACCACCACCGCTGCTACAGGAGTGGCAGGGAAAAGCCTCTGGAGAAATACATCTCTGTGCTGCTGTTACCCCAGTCACTTCCTTCCCTCTTCCAAGGTCTGTACCACAAGTGTTCCCAGAATATGGAGGTTCGAGTGTATAAGTCAGGAATCAGCAAACTCCCCAAGGCAGAGTGCCAAAATTTGACCTTTTGACCTGTATGTACGGTCCAAGTGCCAGAGATACGTTTTAAACTCACGAATAGTCCTGCTTATAACAGCTTTGCTAATAAATTAAGATGCAGTTTTACTGTTTAGGTGGCGGTTGGTAGCACTAGCTGGTCTTTTGTTAACCCACAGGCAGCCTGGCTTTGAGAAAGCTCCCAGCTGCAGGGGGGAGGAGGGGTGGGGCTGAGTTCCCACCTCACGCGCCGATTAAAATCAGCTTCTGTGCCACTCTTGGCACCCGTGCCGGGGTTGCTGACCCGATAAATGCTATACTAGCAAAATAACTTGTTTGCCAATGTGCCTATACTGGTATATCTGTACCAGTAAACCCTGTTAAGTATACGCAAGGCTCACAACTAGACACCACCTGCCCTAGAGAACTTACAGCCTACACAGACAAAGCAAGTAGCAGCAAAAAAGAATATTACACTGTTCTATAGATAGGTCCATCCTGGTGCAGTCAGGTGCATCAGGCCTGGATTCAGTAAAGCACTTAAACGCATGTCTGAACTACAAATAACTGCTAAAGCACTTTAGGGCATCAGTTAGTATTTAGTACGAACCCTTTATTATAAACTATTCTGATCTGTGGGGGAAAAAAAAACTTACATAAATTGCTTCAAACAGTTTAAAATCTACATCAAAGATAATCCTCATTTTACAGGTTGGAAACAGAGAGAAATTAAGGGCTTGTCTACAAATCTACCAACCTAATTATACTGCTACAATTATACTAGTATAATTATGCAGTAAATTTCCCAAGGTAGACAAGTTGTAAGGCTGTGATTTTCAAAGCTATCTAGAGAATTTGGACAGCCAGTCAATAGGAACCAAGCTTTCACATCAGTTCTGAAACTCAGTCTGAGTGATTTATTGGAGGTCGCACAGGGTCTACTGCGGAGCCAAACTCAGTCTCCTGGCGCAAACCCAGTGCAAAGATTGGCTCAGATCACCTTATCGAGGATATGCAACTTTGTTTTTATTGTTCTTTAATGTGGTGTTGGTGGAAAAAAGAAAAAAAAAAGAGTGTGACTGACCTGGAGAGTGAAGTCTTCCATCTGTCCACATCACAGGAAGGTACAGCTGACACACGAGCAGGTTGGAGACACCTTGACAAGCACGTTCTGTTGCATTATGTATTCTGTCAAAGTAGACAAACTCAGAAATCCAGGCGATTTCGCCAGCATTTTGTGTCAGGAGGAGAACTGTTGGCAGAGGGAACACTTCTGCTGCCTATGGCCTTCGCTGAAGCAGCAAATGGACTGTGAGTCATCTGAGTCCGTGACCAGGATCACCTCACGCAACTGTGACAATTCTTGAAGCCTGGAGAGCCAGGCATTCCTCTGTACAGGAGAATCCCCCCATCTGGCAGTCAACACAAGAAGCAAATCTCTTTCTTGATTTTTCTTTTCCTTTTTTAAGACATGGCCAACTAAAAACCAGAAGAAAGCTAGATGGTTTCTAAAAACAAAAGATAAGGATATGGAGAGTTAAAAATATGCTCATGTGTAGCTAAAGGCTTTGTCCCTGGAGCTGCAAAGAAGGAACTGAGGATGGTTACCCCTTGCATGCTGGGTAGCCTCGTGGTGCAGCACGAGGAGAGAAATTGCATGTGTGGACCCAATGGACATTGCTACCAAAGTTCTCTAAGTCAGCAGTGCAGAGAGGCAGGAACACCCCGTGTAGTGACACTACTCAAAGAGAGTCTATAGTCCCAGGCTTCCCACAAGGTCCTGACGTTTCTGCCCCAAAGTCCTTACTGACCCTTCTTTTGGAGGTGCCGGGGAAGGCAGGCCTGGCCGCTCTTCTGGGTTACAGAATTCCTGGACTACAGGGAGCAGCTCAAGACAGTTTCTCTCACTTCCTTGCTACTTCCTACCTCGCCGCTTCAGTAGGCTTCTCCCTGACTTACGCTTTAGTTTTCTGCTCCAGAAGTCTGACTTCCTGTGAGGCTTCTTGCCAGCCTGCTGCTGTAGGAGTCCCCTCTCTGTAGCGCCTCTGACCACCACCAACGTCCTCTAGCCTGCTGCCTTTTTACCTCCCCATATCCAGCAATCAGCCTCAGCTGATGCAATAATTAGTCTCTCTATTAAACCCTTAGGGTATGTTGACATTGTTATAAAAAACATGTGGCAGCACTGCAGCTGGCCAGCTGACCCAGGCTATGTGGCTGCTTAATCTCACTGCAGACATTGGGGCTTAGGCTCTGGGACTCTCCCCACTCATGAGGGTCTCAAAGACTAACCTCAAGCTTCTACACTGCAGTTTTACAGCCCTGCACCCTAAGACCTAACCCTGGGCCAGAGACAGGTCTTTAACTGCAGTGTAGCTACGTGGTCCAGGGCTGGAGCAATGTGGAGTAGTACATCCCATGACAGCCCCATTTTAACAGAATTAAATGTTGCTAATTTTCATCTTGAAATGGCTTCACACCATTTTGATTAACCTAACATGATTTTTAATGTTTTACCTTATGGAGAATTTCAATTTTTTCAGTTTTCATTCCTATTTGGAACAAGGACAGTCTTCTCAACATGGGACTTCTGTCCTCCACGCAGGCCCATCTGACACTAGCTAGTCAGGGTCTGCAGAGGAGACAGAATTTACATACTTTGTCTACATGGATATTACTGCTTTTGCATTAGAGAAGCCACACTGAAAAAATAACCAGACTTGCAGCACACACACTGGGGTGCGGTGCTAGGACTTATAGGGGCATATCCCTTGGTTCTCATTCCTGAAGTATGCTGAGCAACTTTTGAATTCTCTTCTGGTGAATTGCAGGAGAACTCATCTGTCCTTTCTGGGCACATGGAAATCGTGAGAAGTGATGAGAGGACTAGCAGCTCTCGCACCAAGTTGGCCTGTGTCCACACCACAGCGTGGGTATGCTGGCAGCTCTTGAGTTGTGCTTACTCATATTTTAGCCTGAAACCTCCCCCAGACCAGCCAACACCATTGAAAACACAAGGTCGAGTGCACTCAAGTTAAAGGTTTGTGTGTGTGGGAGGATGGGACTCCCTGGACCTATAATACACACTGGCTACGTCTACACGTGCAGCCAACATCGAAATAGCTTATTTCGATGTTGCGACATCAAAATAGTCTATTTCGATGAATAACGTCTACACGTCCTCCAGGGCCGGCAACGTCGATGTTCAACTTCGACGTTGCTCAGCCCAACATCGAAATAGGCGCAGCGAGGGAACGTCTACACGTCAAAGTAGCACACATCGAAATAGGGATGCCAGACACAGCTGCAGACAGGGTCACAGGGCGGACTCAACAGCCAGCCGCTCCCTTAAAGGGCCCCTCCCAGACACAGTTGCACTAAACAACACAAGATACACAGAGCTGACAACTGGTTGCAGACCCTGTGCCTGCAGCATAGATCCCCAGCTGCCGCAGAAGCAGCCAGAAGCCCTGGGCTAAGGGCTGCTGCCCACGGTGACCATAGAGCCCCGCAGGGGCTGGAGAGAGAGCATCTCTCAACCCCCCAGCTGATGGCCGCCATGGAGGACCCAGCAATTTCGACGTTGCGGGACGCGGATCGTCTACACGGTCCCTACTTCGACGTTGAACGTCAAAGTAGGGCGCTATTCCTATCTCCTCATGAGGTTAGTGACTTCGACGTCTCACCGCCTAATGTCGAAGTTAACTTCGAAATAGTGCCCGACGCGTGTAGACGCGACGGGCGCTATTTCGAAGTTGGTGCCGCTACTTCGAAGTAGCGTGCACGTGTAGACGCAGCTACTAAGGCCACATCTACACGACAGCGATCCTTTGGAAGATCTCCAGAAGATCATGTCTACACATAAAAAGCAGCCCGAAAAAGCCCTCCATCCCTTCGGAAGAGCACGTCCACACAACCATACAGCCTCTTTCCAAAAAGCGGGGCCAGGAAATGCCACGGACAGGGTCACATGGCCAGAAAGCACTTCCAGGAGTGCCGACCACACAATGCCTTAAAGGGAACCTCCCAAACACTCCCTCTCTGCACATGCTGCTGAGCTGTTTACAGCAAAGCTGAGCCTGTGCCCAGTTCTGACCCTCACTTGTGAGAGACATGGGCTCACAGTAGCTGCGGAGCCTCAGGATCACCTAGCTGTACTTGCTGGCTACTAATTTGGTAGTCCTCCACCTCCAGCAGTGCTGGAGACTCTATCCCTGGAGCACCAACCTACCATGGTGCCTGCCGAGGCCTCCCAGGCCCATCCGGCAGGTCTGGACCCACCCTGCCAGCACAAACTGGTGGGACCGGGTGGATCTGACCAAATGGGACAATGCGCTCTGGCTGCGGAACTTCAGGATGAAAAGGGACATGTTCATGGAGCTCTGCACCTGGCTTGCCCCTGTCCTCTGATAGCAGGACATCCAGATGAGGCCAGCCCTCTCCATGGAGAAGGGCATGGCCATCACCTTGTGGAAATTCATCACTCCGGACAACTACCACTCCATCAGGCAGCAGTTCGGGATGGGCAAGGCGACCATGGGAATTGCCGTTCTCCAGGTAAGGCTCGACCTGTGCCCTGGCCTGGCACAGGGAAGGGGAAGGGGACTGCTGGGCAAGGGGGACCCTCAGGGACTGGGAGTTGTGAGGGAATGTAGTGGGGGGGAAACCCAGCCCCCAGGGAAATGAGGGACCCCACCCTCACACAGACCCCTGCTTGAGGGGCCACCCTGTGGGGTGTGGGACCAAAGGGCCCAGGGGGCAGAGGTCATGGGGAAGGGGGGCCTGGAGATGGGAGGGGCACCCTTGTTCACACTCACAAGCCAGCCTGCTCTTTGTTCCCAGCACGTCCTCCGAGCCATCAACTGGCAGCTACTTCGGAGGCTGGTGCACGACGGGGACCTGGATGTGGCCATCATGGGGTCCACTACCCTCGGCTTTCCCTGCAGCTGATAGGAATAAGGGGATTTCAACATCTGACACATAGCTGAGCTACACATGATCGAAAGCAGCACTTTCGAATTGCCACAGCTGGCAGCATGCTAATGAAGCACTGAATATTCATTTCAGTGCCTCATTAGTATCCTCTGATTTGGCCATTAGCATGGCCATTTCGAAATTTTGGCCAAGTGTGGCCACAGCCTAGAGGTTTTCAAATCCCAGCTTGACAAATTCCTAGCTGGGATGATTTAGTTTGGGTTGATCCTGCTTTAGGCAGGGGGCTGGACTAGATGACCTACTGGGGTCCCTTCCAGGCCTAGAATTCTATGATTCTATGATACCTGCAGCCACTGCCATGGCTTTCTTCCAGAGGAGGAAGTATTTCCTGAACAAGAGTGGGCTAGAGACTCCAGAAGAGACACCGTGGTTATCTGGATTCCTTCCGGAAGAATGGCTTTTGTGTGTAGATGCTCCCGGGATCTTCGGGAAGAGCATCACCTTCTTCTGAATGAATCTGCCAGTGCAGATGTGGCTTAACTGTGTAGTGCTGATGGGCCTAACTCTCTCCCCACACTGCCTAGCTAAAATATTGTCACAATTGCAGAGCTAGTGCACTCCCTTGGGTGTCAGGTCTTGTGCCTTCATCTCCCTGGGGCAGAACAAACAATACCCTGTCAACCCATCAGGCTTACCCAGAAGGTCCAACCACCTTCTGCACCTGCAGCTCTTCCCTTCATGAGTATGACAAGGAACAGAGTGACCTAATGGCCTGTTTAAACCAAAACATTCTTCCTGCTGCTAAGATTAAACAAAGAAAACACTTAGGCCGTTTCTATGCCTGCCACTTTCATGCTAATAAACGGCCCAACATATGTTAATGAGGCACAGATGCAAATTCCCTGCACCTCATTAGCATAAAGTCACGTGGTCTGGAGTCCGGAAGACATTTTTCCGGACTCCAAAACGCCATTTAGAAGCGTGGCCCCTGGGGGGGGTGGCTCTTCCAGAAGGAAGTCCTTTTTCCAGAGGCCCCTTCTTCCTGAAAATTTTTGGGAAGAAGGGGCTTCCAGAAGAAGGACTTCCGGAAGACCCCCCGGGGGCCACACTTCTAAACAGCGTTTTGGAGTCTGGAAAAACGTCTTTTGGACTCCAAATCATGTGACCTTATGCTAATGAAGCACAGGGAATTTGCATCCATGTCTCATTAGCATATTTCAGGCCATTTATTAGAATGCCACTTTCTTTGTGTAGAAACGGCCTTAGAGATCAAAGGATTTCAAAAACAGCCTGCACAGGTGTACCCTACCACCCCCTCATTGTAACTTAGGCAGGCCTAGCTTCTTCAGACACCCCAGCAGCTGCTGGTGTCAGCCTGTTTTCTCTTAACAGCTCCCCAGCAACTGCCTCTACACAGGAAAATCTCTTTAATCCAGCCAGAGCATCTATACTTCTATGTGACTTTGCCCAAAGCAGTTTGTTAGGCTTTGCAGGATGTTAAGTCATTCTCCACAGAGCCAGGAGCTCTAGCTATTTTCATTTAGTAACCCTCCAGTGGTTGCAAGGGAGTGGCTCATCCTGAGCTAGTGTTCTTCCAGTCCTGCTTGTTCTCCTTGCAGTTCCCTATTACACTAATGTAGCCCTATCCCAATACCCAGCTCAGGCTATGAAAGAGCAGCTCCATGTCCCTCATAAATGTCTCAACATTAAGCTCCATGAACCCCTTCTTGAGTGGTGGTGAAGTCCATTCTCCTTGTCCACTCAGTCCTTTGTCTTTGGTGATGAAAGGCCACTAGTGTTAGGTGTCACTTGTTAGCTTATGTATGTTGGACACATGCTCTCTAAGTCAATGAATGACTAGGCAATAACACTTAAGGTTGACATCC
Source organism: Carettochelys insculpta (assembly GCF_033958435.1). Lineage (NCBI taxonomy): Eukaryota > Metazoa > Chordata > Testudines > Carettochelyidae > Carettochelys > Carettochelys insculpta. Next base: position 61,759,322 of record NC_134145.1, on the reverse strand, counting down.
CTCCAGGACAGTCCGGGAGTCTCCAGCTATTAAAGATTAATCTTTAATTAAAGTTTATGTCCTATGATGAAACCTCCAGGAATACATCCAACCAAAATTGGCAAGACTAGTAACATCCTGAGTTTGGATCCCAACCAATGTCTGAGTGAAAAGCTCAATGGTCCATTACTGATTTCTCCAAGCCACCAAGTTGACTTAACATGTTCTGCGTCACCAGCAGTTGAAGCTTCCTTGGACACACAACTTCCCTTGCCTCCTCAGCATCTGTAATATGAACAAGTTTAGGAGCATTAGCATCCATTTAATTTTCAGCACTTAGACTTCATAATTCTTCTCATTTTGTCACTCCTAATATTTATAAGACATCTGGCGAGTGAGTGATGTTCTTTAGGACTCCTTGGTCATCTGCATGTGCTTATCTCCAGCACGTAGGGGGCAATCAACAGATTTATAGCAGCCAATAAAAGTTGTTACCAAAAGTACCATTTCTTTTTTCTGTGCGCTAATTTCTAATAACTCTGATGCATGATAGCAATTACTGACAAAAGTCAGCCTCTGTTAATAGAGTTTATCTCAGTTCATCGTATATTCTTTGTCTGTGGAAGCATTTTGACAAGCCTGGGGTTAATTAAAACCAAGAAGACAATAAAATACACCTAATCAAACATTACAGGTACAGAAATCAATTAGCAGATTTATGGCACTTTGGAGCATTCTATAATGTACAAAATTCAAAGAAACTGTCAGTTTCATCTCCCCAAGACACTGTAATTGAATTTCTAATTGAAACTATTTTTCAATAGGTAACACAATCTGGCAAAGTTTGATTTGCATAAAAGTGGAGTCTATAGAGGCCAAAAGAGTCTTAAAAAATGTAGAAATCCCAAGCTGCTTCCATTGTTAGAGTAATTATTATTATTTGCATATTCAAAATATCTTAGTCTTTTAGAATAATAAAGTGACCAGCATGAGATGAAACTGGGATACGGCAGATTTCAGCAGAGATATTTGAAGTAGAATCTTCTAAAATAACCAGGCTTTGAATCTTATTGCCCCAACAAGTTCACAACAGGTCCAGATAAAAGGCCTGTAACAAGGCCATGTTGGGACCCAGAAGAGGGTGCTATAGTTTAGGATTGACATGCATTAACACAGCTGGCTGTGGAATTTTTCTCCCCTCGCTGCTTGGACTATATCAAGATACTGATAAATGGCACTAGCCCCTCCTCTTTGTGAGCATGGAAGCAAATTCATTCAAGCTATAGTGAAATGTTAAAAGTGCAAAGATGGTAGCATATCCACTGCCTCTAAAAAAATCAAAACCACTTTCCTGAGCACCAACAGCCCTTCCTAAGCAGCATACTGAAAATCTAGGGACAGGATACAATAGAGAATTTGATCTCAACAGAAATAACTTATGCAAGTCTATTAATCATGCTTTATTTTCATATTCATAGGCTCTGCAGCAGAATTTCCCATTTGCTGCACCAAAGTGCCTGAGGTTGTTTTGGTGGGACAGTGACTGGAAGAGATGAAGAGAAGTCAAAGTAGAGCCAGATGGCTAGGTCATTTCCACTTGTTTTCTCACCGTGATCTTCTCCTTGGAGCAACTTGCTCATTCCTTAGAGAAACAGGTTGTGCAGGATTAGGATTTATTACCTCAGAGTAGGTAACTACTCTCCCAGATACTACCATACACATGAAATGCTGGTGGAGTATGGACAGTGTCCCCAAGGAGGGTGGTGAATGCTGTTCTTGGATTTGGTGGTCATTCATGCTCAGTTATTTCTATTATCACTGGGGCGTGGCTGTGATACCACAGTTCCAGGTGCAATGGCCTTTCGCACGAGAGGTGATTTTTAAAATGCTCTAACACATTCATGTTTACACAGATGGCTTTAGAAATTCCTGCACTACATCAGGGCAAGGTCTTAACCCTGCCTCTTGGGAGATCCCAGTAGCACACCGCTCTCAGACATTAGCAGGTAGCCCTCAGAGTTGTGGGGCTGCACAGAGCATGAAAGGGGTCCACTGGATTGCATGACCAGGCATTCTGGGAACAGAAGATGGCAGGTTTGGTCAGGGGGAGGGAACGTATTGTTATAGTCTCTGTTCCTGCCACCATCCCCACGGGGGGCAAGATTAAAGCTGTGTGGGAAGACTCACCTTAATTCTGCATTTCCTGGTTTCCCACTGCTTGCATTTAGGGTAGGTGTGTGGAGCTGGCATCTCCATGACTCTGCATTTCCAGGGTTTTGTAAGTTGGCGTGTGCTTTCTTTTTCTCCACAGCCGAACTAACACTAACACACTTGGTTGCAGGAGGTAGAATCTTAACACAGATTCTAACATTTCAGTTTAGGGTTTAAGTCCTACATTCCAGCAGGGCCCAGGGGAGTTTGGATCAGTGATCTTTCATAGTCTGTTTTTCCCAAAATGAATAAATTTATGACTAGGTTCCCTGCTATTGACCTTCCAGCATGGAGCTAAGACACCACTGGAGCATTACCATGAAATTTATTCTCCCTATGAGCCGCTCTCTTTAGAACAGTAGGGCTCAAACATTTTTGTACTCTATGCCACTTCCAAGCCCACTCCCATGATCCCATATTTTCTCTGAGCAATTGTAGTGCTTGGTATGTTGCTGTAGGAAAGACAAGAGGAAAGTAAGCTCATTTTGATGTAATGGGTACAGGTGTTGGGTTATGGTCCTCTCCTTCTGCAAAGTTTGCTGCTTATACACGCTCCCTGTAATCTGAATGCACTTTGGTGGCTTTGAGGGTATTACCCCAATATGATGTGAGCCAAATCAGAATGGTAACCCCAGGATTTAAATTCCACTCTCCCAACCAATCTCTGGGTTCACTTTGTAGCTTGATTCTGGCATCTTGTGTTTGCATCCCCTCCAATTTTGATGTTATATACCAATTGAATCACAGTTAAATTCACATGCCCTATATGCAACAAAAGGTATGAAGCTGCTCCATCAGGGAAAACAGCTGATTACTTTAAAAAAATTGTTTACCAAAAACCTCCCAAGAGTCCAAGAGCCAGTTGAAAATACCCCAAATGTGCCATGCTAATAAAATTTCATTGAAATGTCCAATTTGGATAGAAAAAAATAGTCAAAACAGTGGACAAATTTGTGAAAATTTCATCTTTTTTTTAAACCAACTCTGGTTCTAGACGGTATCATCCGGGTTGAAAAATTCTCACCAACATCAGCCCTCCTGAGGAAGCAACTGTGGAGACTCTTCAGATGTGCTCAACCCCTGAGCAGTTTGAGGGACAACATTGTGCAGGACACAGCATTACAAAAACCGAATTCTGTTTTAAGTGCCAAGATGAACTTTTCCTTGGATTTTGAACAGAATCCTTATCAATGGATTTGGTACATCTAGAAGTGTTTTCTTCGTATTGCTGCTATCTCGTGCCCAGAATGGAATCCTGTGATACAGGCTAAGATCTTGTGCCATCTGAAAGAAGAAAACAAAAATTATTAAAAATGTTAGGTATAACAGAAATGAAACTTGTGCTGGTGAGCCGATAGCCTAATTTTGCAACCACAAGAAGATCATGAAGTTCAAGGCAATTTAGGGCAAGCATTTGAAGCTAATAAAAACAAAAAAGCAGTCAAGTAGCACTTTAAAGACTACAAAGAAGTGCCAAGAAGTGCCCATTGCGAATTACAGATGATCTAATAGATACATGGGTCTCACATTGCCAAGGCCTGGATGTAACATATGACAGAGACCTAAAATGAGAGACACATACAAAATATCAGTGCAGGAAACTGGAAATGTTGCGGGATACCTTTCTTCAGGGTAAATGATCCCTTGTAATCTCAGCTCTCAGCTGTGGTTTGCACTTTGTGGTTTGTTTTTAAATCTTTTTTTTTTTGCTGCTAATGATTTGCACAAATCAAAGGATGGGAATGCCAAACTGGTATGGAATGTAGGGAACTGGGAACTAAAATGTGTGATACCTCTCACAATAAGTGGCCCAGGAAAAATGTGTAGGAAGCTAACGAGCCACTGGTTAGATGCCATCTGGGAACTGTGCCAAGTTGGAGGTACTAATTAGGGGGAGCTAATTGTCCCAGAGACAAGGGAGGACTTCTGGATACAAAGATGAGACCAGTCTGGAATCACCAAGGAAGCTGGAATACACAACTCCAACATCATCTTGAACTGGTTGAGGCTGAGCTGTTAAGAAGAAAAAACCAGGATGCCCAGGTCTGTAGCATCAATACTATCCCTGCAGGGATGGAAGGGCTCTACTCTGCACGCAGCTGAGAACCTGCTCCCAGTCCACCTCTCCCTGACTTCCAGTTGCATTGCTGGCAGGAGCTTTATCCAAGACTCCATTCCTGCCTTCTAGCTCTGGGCCTTATAGGTCACCTCCGGTTACTGCTCCATACCCTCAGTGGCTGGCACCCAACCTGAGTGATGCTGCACCCCCATGTGCCAGGCTGCAAAGACATTCATTTACATTCAGCCTCACCCTGTAATTGTAGGGGCCCTCCCAAACAGAGAGCCCAAAGCAAACTGCCCTTTGTCCCTCCTTCCAGGTGCTCTGGGGCCAGTGTCTGGACGGAAACGAGGAAGGATCAGGAAGCCATTGGTCCACTGCACGTTGGGGAACACAGGATGATCCAGTTTTGGCAGGGGCTCTGGGGAGGCCCTTAGTTTTGCTGAGGGGGGACAGGCTGGGAAGAGCAGGACGGGGGTTTTGAAGATGGACTGCTCCAGTAGTTTAAAAGGTTAAAATTACCAGCCAGCTTATTCCAACTTGGGAACCCAGTGGCCCCTAAATCCACTCTGAGGCAAATAAATCTCCCATTTGCATGAATATACTATCTACACAGGATGAAGCACACCCAAAGAAAGGGGACTCCAGCAACCTCTCCTTCTATCCAGTTCCCAAGCTGGCCCATTCCCCTTTCTGGCAGAGGGAGCAGAAAAGGCTCTGCATGGCCAGCTGCTGCCATCTCAGCAACTTCAAGGCCTCACAAACTCTGAACCCACGTCAGCTCCTAATCTCATTAACTTCAAATCAGCAGTGAGGTGCAACACAACCAAGGTATAGCTACAATGGCAAAGCCAGCATCCTGCCTTAACTCTTTTGGACAATGCCAGGGAACTAAACTGGAGCCAGGAGAACCAGACACTGGGTAGCCAAGCCATCTTAACTGATACAAAGCAGGAAGGCTCTCAAGGACCCGGGGAAATCTGCATTCCCGCACAGTCACAACTTCTTTGGAACAGAGAAATGTGCCCCAGTCCCTATCCCAAGGCCCCTTATGGCCTAACATATAGTTTAACTTCTCCAACCATTTAACAGGCAAGATGGAGTCCTGTCTCCCAGAACATCTTTTCCCCTCATTAGTGCTCTCACACAACACATGATAGGAGCTTGCCCTTAGTATCCTTTTGCAGGAGGCAAAAAGGAGCATGGAAAAAAAGCATAGAAACCCAAGCTGCAAAGTCACATCTCTTGCCAATGCTGAAGCGCTTCCCTTTGAAAGTTTGCATCCTTTGACATCTTTGCAGCTTCTCCATATTTCCACTGCTGTTCCTTGGCAATAGATAAGAAAACTTCCAAACCTCGCTCTGTGCTCGCAATAATGAGATTCAAAAGAAAAGATTTTTCCCTATCTTTCTGCATAAAAAAACCCTATGAATCAGAGCCCAGCAGTTCACAAATATTACTCATGTCATCAGCACTAAAAAAAGAGGAACTCTGAATAGAAAATGTTAAAAATGAACACAAGGAGCATTGTTTGCATATCAGAAAAATTAATCTACATAGAAAAGTGTAAAAGCCTGCAATTCAGAAAGCAAAGAATTAGGACAGCCCAGCTGAGAATAATTTTCTAGCCAGTTAATTTAATTGCATAAATCATTCCTTTGTTAGCAATAAAGAGATATAATTAAAATGAGATTGCTTCTCATTTCTATTCTCTAGAAACTAAAGGAATTGATTTTGGGCAAAGCATTCTTCCAAATACCAGATCAGCAAATTACATTTACCTTTTTAGAAACACTAAATTATTTTACACTAATATCACAGAGGGTTTAATTAATTATAGATCTGCCATATGATCTTAAAGAAATAATTTACTTAATGCCCATAGAACAGAAGTTTGCAAGTGGGTGTGTGTCCATATATCTCTTTGATAGAGTGTGTGCAGATTTTTACAAACAGGTCAGAAGTTGAACAAGTGGCTGTCAGGAGAAATATGAGGAATACAATAAATGTTTAAGGGTGGGGGAAGGCTGTGTTAAGGTTTCTTTGTTTAAAGTACTGCTGCTTATTTGTTATTAAATACATTGACCTTTTTTTCCCTGAACTCAGTTAACTTATGGCTTTATTCTAAATGATAATTATTTCCTTGCACAAATATTTGAGGCCCAGTAAATCAAAACTGGTGGGTAACAGAGGAACAATCAGCTCAAAGAAGAGCAGAGAGAAGGTTTGAAAAAAAAAAAAAAAAAAAAAAAACAGCTAGACACCAAGCAGTCAGGGATGGTCTAGGTTTATCTGGCCAGGCCTCAGAGCAGGTGGCTGAGTTTGATGACATCTCCAGGTCCTGTCCAGCTACATTTTATGATAGTGTCAGAACCTCCTAACAAAACACAGAGGATTGCTTATGCATCTGCTGAATGTAAGATATGTTAGTGAGATTTAACACCCCCGTAGTTTCCCTGCACGACTGGAGCACACCTTGCAGCTAAACTCAAAGCTCTCTTAATTGCACCTTGCTCATGCCAGTGTTGTGCTAAGTAGTCTAGCCTTTCACCAGGTTTAATCTGGGACAAGACTGAATCAAGTCAGCTTCAGTTCTGTTATGAGCATGTGGATGTAGGTCACTGCCATATGAAAACATCTGGAGTAATTAGTCTTCCATAGGTTAATCTTCTCACCACCTGGAGCAACTTGCACCTTCCCCTTTCCAAGATCTTCCACAGGTTGCCCAGAGCTGGTTCAGCCTGTCATAACTAGGATGCATTACTTCCTTTGAATTGTCCCATATATGAACCTCCCTCAGCCTCCTACGTTGCAAAAAACCATCTTCATTGTCAGCTACCCAGATTTGTCCAAGCCAAATTGGGCCTGACAGGAAAGGAAAGGACAAATTTGTCGAGGAGTGCCTTGTTGAAGGTCAGGGTGGAGCCACACAAGGCAGATGTTGCTGTTCACTACCATCAGGGCAAATCCCAAAGTGCTCTAGCCTCTTTGCAGTCCGCGTGCCATCTGGATCAATTTCCAGTGAAGTCTTTCAGACAGTCTGGCCAGTCATACACGCTGCGTTATTGGTGACCTTATTGCATCATCAAAGCTATTGGTGACCAATGCTAGTGGTTGTGGGCAAATTGTGGATTTGAAGTTTGATAGTTAAACAAAAGACATTTGATCTGTTCCTTTGAAATTCCCAGGAAAACTATTGAGTTGCCATGGAAACTCTCAAACTTCAGTTTTTTCATCGCTTTTTTTCCAGAGCCTTCATCTTCTACAACCTCTGATCTCATCTCAGTCTGCTTCTGCTCCTCCAAAGGAGCCATCTGGTTACCATGGGGTGACTAGAATGAACCTTTCCCCTCTGCTCTTGCCAATTGCTATATCCTTACATCAACACTCCTGCCCCTCCCTCATGTACCAGTCTCAGCCTGCAAGCTTTAAAGTTCCCTTCTTTGCCAAGTCATTTGGTTGGTTTTCCTTTTGTTTGTCTCTGACTGCTTCAGCTGTTGTTACAGTCCCTGTACACTTTCCTCTGGGAAGAAAACACCCACATGTGAATCAAACCTAGTATTCTTGATCTTTGTTCAGGAAGAAACCCACTACATTGTCCACCTGTTGGATTACTGTGCGCTTCCCATATGTATCCATTGCCTAACCCTGCTGCATTATTAATCAGAGCCTTCATTAATGATCTGGATGATGGGAGGGATTGCACCCTCAGCAAATTCACAGATAACATTAAGCTCAGGGAAGAAGTGAATACACTGAAGGGTAGGGTAGGGTAGGGTCCAGAATGACCTAGACAAATTGGAAGATTGGGCCAAAAGAAATCTGAGGAAGTTCAAGGGCAGAGTCCTGCCCTTTAGATGGTAAAATCCCAAGCACTGCTACAGGCTGGGGACCGCCTGGCTAAGCAGCAGTTCTGCAGGAAAGGACCTGGGGATTACAGTGGATGAGGAGCTGGATGAGAGTCAACAATGTGCCCTTGTAGCCCAGAAGGCTAATGGCATATTGGGCTGCATTAGTAGGAATGTTACCAGCAGATTTAGGGACGTGATTATTCTCTTTATTTGGCACTGGTGAGGCCAGACCTGGACTATCCTCACCCTCCCATTCCAGAAAAGATGAGGATACTTTGGAGATAGTGCAGTGGAGGGCAACAAAAATTATTAGTGTTCTGTAACACATGAATTGTAAGGAGAGGCTGAGGGATTTGGGCTTCTTTAGTTTGCAGAAGAGAAGAGTGATAGCAACCTTCAACAGCCTGATGGGGGTTCCAAAGAGGATGAAGAGAGGCTGTTCTCAGTGGTGACAGATGACAGAATGAGTAGCAACGGCTTCAAGTTGCAGAGGGTGGAAGTCTTTGTTGGGTATGAGGAAAAACTTTCATTAGGAGGGTGATAAAGCACTAGAATGGAGGTTTTTAAGCCCTGGCTTTATGGTGCCCTGGCCAGGATAATTTATTTGGGATTCCTCCTGCTTTTAGCTGGGGGGAGGCAGGGAGAATGGGACATGATGACCTACAGAGGTCTCTTCCAATTCCATGTCTTGCTTATCAAGAGAAGTCCGAGTCCAGCCACTTCAACCTTTCCCTCCCAGAAATTCCACCACTTCTCCTTGAAAACATGTGTAGAAAATTAGACCAGACATAAAAGGCAGGAGCCAATGAAACAGCTATTGAGAAAAGTAAATGGACTCAGTAACAACAAAAGAGAAAGCACATGATTAGAGCAGTTACATTAAATCATAAAGGGAGGTGTGAGGAAAGAGGCCCAGCGGTGAAGGTCATAGCCGGAGATTTAGGAGACCTGGGCTTTATTCCCTCAGTGACCTTAGAAAAGTCACTTAGATCTGGAATTTTAAAGATCTTTAGGTGTTGCTGATTTAGAAGCCTAACCATTTTCAAATGGGATTTAGGCAGTCACTTAGATTTAGACTCACTTTTGAAAAGGAGATTTAGGCTCCTAAATCAGATTGGTGTTGTACTGTTGAGTGCAGCAATTACCTTTGAAACCTGGGCCTCTCGGGGCTTTTGTTCCCATCTGTACAATGGGAGAATAGCCAGGCGGCCGTACAGGAGTGCTGCATGGATAAATCCATTCAAGATTCTGCTGGGCTCAAATGCTATGGTGAGAGTTGGGAGGAGGGGGAAGAGATCAGTACCTTAAAAAACAAAAATGACATCCTATGAAACATTGGCTAGCCCATGCCCTTCTGAGAGCAACATGCTCTCCTTGAGAAAGGTTGGGCACATGGGGAGCTTTGATAACCGCTGTCAGGCTAAGGGCTGTGCGCACAATATTACACCCATTACCCTGCCTCCCACCTAGCACGGCTGTTTGCCTGATACACCTGGTACATCTTGTTCTAACCGCAAGCTCCTTGGTGCAGACAATGTCATCTGCTGTTTGTTTGCACAGCCTGACTGCAGCCGTTAGGCATTACTGCCATATTAATGATAAATATACAGACTACTGAATGAGCCCAAAAGCCACGCCCAACATAGATAGTTCTTTTGCCAGGGGAAAAACTCTCGTGCACATTATTTGTGAACACCATCACAGCTTCTGAGAGTTGCCAGTAGATCCTACCACTTCGGTGGGTCTGCCCTAACTGCTCCTACCAGTGAGAGCATAAAGAAGAGCCAACAGAAATGGAGCCTTTCATGGAAAGCCACTGGCAGAGGAAAACAAAGATACTGCAGCAGCTCTGACATCTACAGGACAATTCAGGGACTCCTGCATTCACCTGGATGTGCATATTCTTCCACGTATTGGTGGTAGACTTCACGGCAACTGGTGCCATTTAAACGCCCATAAAGGGTCTATAGAATCACCAAAATTAGCAGTGGTGAAGGACTCAAGTGCAGCAGAAAGATGATGTTCCCTAAGTGCCATGAAATGACCTAGTCTGCCCCACTGTGCTCCTTCAGTAGTGTTCATCTTCCAATGCTTTGTGTAGTCTAAATGGGCAATGAGATTCCACCGCTACACGGGAGAAAATAAGACATTCTGCAGCATAGTAAGTCTTCCATAGCCCGCTTACTTCTGCCTTCATTACACCCCTACTATCCTAGTTATACAGCGCTTGGCCCACTCTGATTTCTACATTTTAATCTCCCATCATGCTCAATTCCTGCAGGTCATTGAAACAAAAAGACACACACAGCCCTGTGTGCCCTCTTCACACACTAGCAAAATGGACTGTGGTGATCTTACACCTTCCTCTGCAGTATTTAGTACTAGCCAGACATAGAGAGCACTGCACTACCTGGATATGGGTTTGATCCTGCCTGCATATTTCAAAAGTAAGGTATAACACAGGAGGCCAGAGATTGGCATCCAAGCTCAGAGCTCTCTGCCCTAAATCCCATAGGCATGGCTGGGATGATTTAGTTAGGGTTGATCCTGGAAGTGTCATGAAGTCATTACTTCAATTTTTCCTCCATCAGGTAACATCATACACAAATTCCTGATTCTCATCAAATCCTGCTTGCCATAACTACAGTAGCCAACTATAGGGGACAAGGAAACCTGGGGGAAATTTAAGGATTATCTCAAAGGACCCGATAGAAAATTGAGGGACCCGCACCCCACCCAGGGAACCCACTCCTCTAGCTATGCCATTTCAGCACAGCCACACCTGCCTGTCACCATCTATGGGAACGAGGTCACAGCGATCTCAATAACTTCCTTCTTTTAGGATGGCTCACATCAGGCGCAACCTGAGCATGTGCAGACAATGGGACACAGACCACCAGCACATGCCCAGCCCCCTGCTCTCACATCTAACACGATCACTGATGGAAACAGAGACCAGTAGTCTGGCCTATCCCATATTTCTAGCAGTTATGCTTTCCATAGAAGACATTGCTTCATATACATAAAGGACCCAATGCTTAGCTGTTGTTCAGTGTAATCAATGGAGCCAGCTAATCTACATTTGCTGAGGACCTGGTCTCAAAGCTGCATCCCTCTTCCCTGAAGCATGTGCACCACAGTCCAGCAGTTACAGGACCTCCTCACTTCCCACTGACTAGCCAGTCTGCACTACCTTCCATCCTCATTCTGCTTGGCTTCCACATAGCAGGCTGCAGGCTCCAAGGCTGTTAAGCTAAAGGCAGGTCAGGGCTTAAGCCAAATGAGGAGACCCCTTGACATGTTATTCCACTGCAATGCAATGACCTCTCATGGATTATGAAAGCAAGTTTATGGTTTGAAAAATTTCTCCTCCTCCCAAACATGAAAGCTGTTCTAGCAAAATAAAGATCACAGACCACCCTGATGCCTCTCCCCAGCCTCTTGAAGAATGTGGTCCAGGCTTCTCTTGTACAGAAATGTTTTAGTAAAGAAAGATTTAATGTCTCCTGTCAAAGTGTTTCAACATTCTAACAATTATGATCTACTTCCCCAGCCAGCCTCTCTCCCCCTTAGAGAGACATCCAAACCTAAACTGCAAAATCTTCTTCCAGGGGTTGCCGATTCAGCAGAGGCCTCCTTTGCACTAGCAGATGTGCGGGTTGAAATGAAGGTTAGTTCTGACTTGGCTCGTCCATTTTCCCTGTGAGAACAGTGCCGCCCCGTGGCCAAATGGATGCATGCATCTTTCCCGTGCCTTCTCCTTCTCTCTTTCACTGTCAAATGCTGGTCCAATAAAAAATATTCCCTCTCCCTCCTTGTCTCTCTTACACCCTGGAACCAGTGCAGGTATAAAATTGCTACAAACATTCTTTTTCTCTCATTAATGTTGTGAAGATAACTAAAAGGGTCCTATTTAGGAGTTAATCCCCTCTCCTTTAATCCAAGTTAGCCTTTACAACCTTGATTGGCACGTTATGTCCGAAACGGGTCTGCTGGAGCCATATTTGACAACTGGTTTCCAACAAGGCACCATTCTAGACAGTGCCAAGTGGGAGCACTCCTTCCTGCAAGGGAAGGATCTGCAAATCCGTCCCTAAGGGAAAGTGAAGGAGTGGTAACTGGCTCTATAATGAGGTAAGTGGCTCTGTAGACATGGGGAAATCAATGGGTGTGATATACCTTGACTTCAGCAAAGCTTTTGATAGTCTCCCACAACTTTCTTGTCCATAAATTAATGAAGTATGGATTGGATAAATGGATTGCAAGATGGATACAAAGCTGGCTTGACAGATGGGCCCAATGGGTAGTGGTCCAGTGGCTCAAGGTCTGGTTTGCGGTCAGTTTCAAGTGGAGCGCCACAAGGAGCAGTTCTAGGGCCAGTACTGTTCAATATCTTTACTGATGACCTGGATGACAGGATGGATCGCACCCTCAGCAAATTTGCAGAGGGCTAAGCTAGGGGGTCAGGTAGATGGAGAGCAGCGATGGGGTCCAGAGTGACCTACACAAATTGGAGGACTGCGCCAAAACAAGTTTGATGAGATTCAAGAAGGAGAAGTGTAGAGTCCTGCACTTGGGACGGAAGAATCCCAAGCACTGTTACATGCTGGGGACCAACTGTCTAAGTAGCAGTGCAGCAAAAAAGGACCTGGGGATTATAGTGGATGAGAGGATGGATATGAGTCAACAGGGTGTCTTTGTAGCCAAGAAGAATACCTTACTGGGGTGAATGAGGAGAAGCACTTCCAGATCTAGAGAAGTTATTATTCCCCTCTATTTGGCACTCGTGAGTATTGTGTCCAGTTCCGGGCCCCCAGTATAGAAAGGACATGAACGCATTGGAGTAGGTTAGCAAAAGGCAATGAAAATGGTTAAGGGGCTGGAGCACATGACCTATGAGAAGTTGAGAGATTTGGGGTTATTTAGTTTACAGACGAGAAGACAGAGGAACAATTTGATAGCAGCCTTCAACTTCCTGAAAGGGGGCTCTAAAGAGCATGGAGAGAGAGCGTACTCAGTAGTGACAGACGGCAGAACACAGAGCAATGATCTGAAGTTAGAGGGGGAGGTATAGGTTGGATATTGGGAAAAACTATGTCACCAGGAGGGTGGTGAAGCACTGGAATGCATTACCGAGAGAGGTGACACAATATCCATCCTTAGATGATTTTAAATTCCAGCTTGACATAGTCATGGCTGGGACGATTTAGTTGGGGTTGATCCTACTTTAGGTGGGGGTTGGCCTAGAGGACTTCCTGAGGTCCCTACTAATCCTAGAATTCTATGACTGATTCCATGACAGAAGGCAAAGATGGGGGATATACAGACTCTTCACACTTAGGTGATGTTACTCCTGTTCACATACCCTAAATGGCTGATCTAAGAGCATATTGCAGGACACCCATTTTGCCCACAATTTCAGCTTACCAGGATCGACAAGGCTGTTTCCGTTCTTGCATAAAACAGCAGATTTTTGCCTCCCTCTAGTGTGGAGGCCGCTTATCCCACCGTTCAGCACTGTCTTCCCTTTCAAACAATACTTGAAAATTGTATGAATTCAGGGCTAGTGACAGATGCCACACTGGCAGCTCTAGAAACATGACAAAATTCTTGGAAGTAAAGTTACACTGGGTGCCTATGCATTTGCAGGATTAAGACCCTGGCCTTTTTATTTAAATCCAACTGTGACTATATTGAAAGCGTACTCTCACATACTAAGATTCCACAACAACTTTAGCAAGTAGCAAAACGTGTTTCTTATAACCACGCCTGAGAATGTTGCTGTTTTATTAAAATGTCCCGTTTAATTCTGAACTACAGTCTTTGGCCCAGATACTGCTAACATTTAGGCACAATCTTAACTTTGGATAAAGTTATTCAGTGCATGTCTGTATGATTAGATTTATTAACCCATCCCTGATGTCTCCTGTTTATTTTAACCATTGACATTTTCTGTGTTGTCTAGATTGCTGTTCACACTTAACCCTGGCCTTTTTTTTTTTTCTTATACATTACTTTAACTCTTACCGTGTTTTCTTGTAACTAGACACATTTTTAGATCAGTAAAATAAACTTGCTATATTTAACCTGATTTCTGGCACTCTGATAGGAATTTCTTGCTTTATTATTTTTAGCCTGTGACGATTTTGCTTGGTGACAAAGCAGGTGAATGACCTGCTGTGGCTGACAGTGTCTGGAGCTCTGGAGATGATGCTGAATTTGGCAGAAATCAAATGATAATATCAAAAGAATGGCTGGAGCCCAAAGCTGAACCCTTCAAGGGAAGCAAGGGCTTCCATGCCAAGACTCCTATAGCAGCAGTCACTACAGAGGACTACTGATGTGACCTAGTATCACCCAGGTGTTAAATTTTCCAATACCTGCAAGGCTCTCCCTCTGGCTTGGAAGGAACTTCCTGAAAATATCCACAAAGGTTCTTGTTACTCTCATTAAACACTCACTTTTCCCAGGATGCCTATAAAAAACATGACAAGGTTTAGACTGCTGTGCGCTGACACACCACACCATATCATGCTGATCAATAGCATCTCATTTTTCTTGTACACAGCCCAGCTATCTGCAGCCATCAGTTATGTCATAACACACATGTAAGTGACTCAGGGCAGAGAGCAGCTTCTTATTTTTTGACTTTATATAAACACCTACCACAACAGATCCTGGGTCCATAACTACAGCTTCTAGGTATAAATAATACTATTCTGCTTGAAGGATTTGCCAGCCTCTCAGGCAGCAGAAACAATATCATGGTTAAGTCACAACCACAACCCACTGGTTAGCAAGTAGTTGAAGTTTGTGAATGCAATCTGTTCACTGAACAGGGATTAAAACTTGTAAATCAAAGCCTGTTTGTGTAATTTGTAAGTAGAAAAACAGCTAAATGGGGAAAAGACAGTTTTTAACGAGCAGGTTGACAGCTCTGTCAAGTAATTCAGAGACTATCTACCCAAGTACCACTCTTCACACACCCACATCATTTTAACACTGTATAAAAAGCTCTTGACAAATGGTGTACACTTGGCATTGCTAAGTGCATTCTGTGACACGATCTGCAGCTCCAGAAGTGGGCTGAATAGCCATCAATGGACTGACAAATAGGAGGATGACATGAAGACATCCTACTCGTCGAGTGACCACCAAGACAAGTGCAACCACAATACAGGTGATTAAGCCATTGGGCCTAAGATATTTGTAGCCTTTTTCCTCCTCCCAAAAGTGCTCAATACGAAATCAGCACAGCTAGCACCTAGTGCTTAGAATCCAGATGGTGCTTGCCTCTCAAACCACACATCTCAGCAACTCTCAGCAGTGGCTCCTGTATTAGCTACCTTATTCTAAAACTGGAGTAACTAAACCCATCACTTAGGCAGCACACAAAACACAAATTGTTCACGGCTGCCAGGAAGCCTTTTGCAGTACCTAACAATTTTATTGACCCCGCACAAACTCAGGAACATTATATATCCTTACATGGCAGTGGCTGCCACTTGTTTCCTTATCTATTTACAGTAAACCCTCAAAATACATGCGCAACTCAAAAGCCACAACTTGCTTTTATGCAAGCTAAGCACAACTTGAAGCTGCTCTGCGGCTGTCAGGTGGACTAGCTGCCCATAGCTGCGAGCAGCTAGGCAGGCTGAGAGCCCCTTCTCCCTGCCTTCCTCTAGTGGCGCTACTGTCAGGCTGAGCCGCACAGCTGGGGGAATGCACGGAGAAGCAGCCAGGAAACTGACCAGCCCTAACAGGCTGTTCAGTTTCCCACCAGTGGCGAGGAGCTGGGTACCAAGCAGCGGCCTGATTCCCGGCTCCCCACCCCGACTTGTGCAAAAATTTGAGTTATGTGGGGTTGCAGGAACGCAATCCCCATGTAACTGGAGGTTTTACTGTACTAGGTATCCTCTGCAGTCTCCAATTTAAGATGCTGTAGCATGACAGGGTTCAGCAGCCTCTAAAGCAGCCACAGATTATTAGAACGATTTCTTCAATGTACACAGGAAAGGCATTCACACTTACAGGTGATCAAAACAAAAAGCAGTCAAGTATCACTTTAAAGACTCACAAAATAGTTTATTAGGTGAGCTTTCGTGGGACAGACCCACTTCTTCAGACCAGAGCTGTTCTCGTCTGGCTATGGTCTGAAGAAGTGGGTCTGTCCCACGAAAGCTCACCTAATAAACTATTTTGCTAGTCTTTAAAGTGATACTTGACTGCTTTTTGTTTTGATAGTGTATAGACTAGCACGGCTTCCTCTCTGTTAGAGGTGATCGTTTGAACTGTAATAACAGTCCTTTGGCACTTTAGAGATTAACAAATTTACAGTAAACTCTTTGATATCTGGCATTCACGGTAAAAGAGAGTTCAGTACTCACACTGGGTAGGAGTGCAGGGGATCCTGCCAGCTGCACTCACATGCAGCAGGGAGGGACACAGGGCAGTGCTGAGTAGGATCCCACCCTGCCCCAGGGGGAGGGCATTGCTCATGCTCTGTACACAAGCCCCAGCTCCAGCTCCCTGTACAGTACTTTTCTTCCAGGCTCTGTGCTGGATCATAGGACGGCCATGGGCTGGGGCATGGGCCTTGGCAGGAGGAGGCTGCAGCTGCCATCTCCCATCCCCAAGGCTCTGAAAAACCCTCCAAGATGGAGCCCCACAGCAGGAGGGCTGGGGGTGGCACCACAGGAGGAGCTGCAACAGGCTCCTGGGTGGACCCCCCGCCACCCCAGAGCCCAACTTCCCCTTACAGAGCAGGCAGCTTGTTCCTTTAAGAGCAGCAACTTTCTGCTCAGCCTATGCTGGAAGCAGGCAGGCGTCCAGTTCAGAAGAGAGAGGTAGTGCCTGTTACCTATTTAAATTGTTAGCTAACTACATGATTAATGGAGCTTTATTAAGCACGTCTTTTTTTTAATTTCTTTAGGGAACAGGATGCCAAGACATGTGAAGTTTGTCTGTTACCACCTAAATGTCCCTCTAGGAGAGCCCCTTCCAGATAAACCAATGAGATTTTGTTGAGGCCGGCTTATTTAATGCATCTTTTAGCCACTGCCAGGGGATGGGGCTGGAGAGAACACAGGAGCCTGCTCTCTGCATTCTCCACACAAACACCCTCCCGCCCCCACATCAGAGCTACTCGGCTCTGAGTTATGCCAGTAATTTGAGAGTTTCAGTTACTCAAACACTGGTTAAACAAGAGTTTACTGTATTAGGTGAGCTTTTGTGGGTAAACCCATGGCTATCCCTCTGAACTGTAACAGTTTCATTAAAACAATCAGCACGATTAAACACTACAGCAAAGTAAAGTAGATGTCCAGCACCCATTTATTCACATAATCCTTTGTGTGGAACTGAAGCTGATAAGACAACAACTGCAAAATAAATGGCTACACATAATATTATTGTTATTGGCAACCTACACTCAATGCAGTACTTTTGTGTAGCATTCTTGTAACAATCCTGAGGGAAAGGGGCTCAAAATTCCTTTGCAAATTGATCTGTTCCACTGAAGAACTCAAACCCTGTCAGGAGCCATGTGGACAAGCAAGAGATACTCTGAGGCTGCATCTACAATATGAGATAAATTCGATATATAATAAAATCAAATACTTAATCCTGATATCATGAATTCAAATAAAGTGTACACAAAGCTTCTTGAAATTCCACCCACCTCTTGTCTGTGTCGAATCTCTGCGTCCCTATTTCTCCATGCAAGTTCGACAGCATGAGCACTGTATTGGGGGTACCTATCCCACAGAATACCAATCCTGGAACTTTTCCTTGCAATAAGCCCTGTTGCCAACTTTGTCCATATATCTGTGCTGGAGATACCATCACTGGACCTAACCAGGTTATTCACAGAATCATGGGCACATTCTCATGTTCTTCAACTAACATCATATATGCCATCATGTGCCAACAATGCTCACATGCTTTGTATATTGGACAGACTTCAAACTCTTGGACAAAGAATTAATGGGCATAAAACAGACAAAAACACTCCTGATTCACAAACCTGTCAGCCAACACTTTAATGGACTGGGCCAGTCTGTTAATAACCTGAAAATCTGTGTTTTACTGAAAACAAACTTTAACAGCTGTTTGGAAAGAGAGGCTGTTGAACTCTCTTTTATATTCAAATTCGACATAAGGACTCTTTTACATACTTTGCTTTATCTAATTCTTGACTTAAGTTGCTTGTGTGTGTTTCATATTGGAAACCCAGAATTCCAATCATCACATTCAAATTCATCCAAACTTTGAGGGCTTACTTTGACCTTCTTCCCACATACCTGACAGCAGTTCACAATGAAGCGGCCATACTTGGACGGTCACCGCGTAGCTTTGTGGGATACCTAAGAGACACTTCTGAAGGCTAGCATTCGAATTAAGGACAGGATGCTTCCACACTAGCCTTGATTCAAGGTTTTAAATTCAACATACACGCTTTACCTGTCCCATAATATCAACATTCTGAAATCAGAATTATGGCTCAGTAAATCGAGTTAACAGTATTACGTCTGAAGACAGTCACGTTTTAATATTGAGCTAAAGCCTTGAAATTCAAATTTATCTCATAGTGTAGACACAGCCTGAGTGTGCCAGTCAAGTGATCAGGCATGGCATGACTCCTTGTGAAAGGACTGGTCACTCATCTTCCCAGTAAGAAACCAAAAGTTGTCACCTCCCATGAGAACCCTCAAGATTGGACAGATTTTTCTTTGATCTCCTTCACTAAGGACTATTTTTGCAGGTCTAATACTAGCCTGCTAATCTGGTCTGATGGTTTTCTCCTTATCCACAAGGAAGCAATGGGTGGAAGTGTTCAATTTTCCACCCCAATGTCAAATCACTGGAGTCTAGTTCTCTTCTTTGTTTTGACGGGCTTGTCAAAGCAGCAATGACCACAGAATTTAAAAATAATGGTACTAATGGTAATTTAGGTACCAGTGATCATGATTTGATGATACTTATGATATGCAAACAGAATAAAGTCCAAACTAGTGATACTGAGTTACAGATAGATATGAATTAAATTGATGATTTAAAGGGCAATTTCATACCTCTGAACAATGATTGTGCCAAATCAGCTGGGATGAAGAATTTTATCAGAAAAATTAGACTGATTATTGAAAATTATTTAAGAACAGTTTACTAGATACTAAAAACCCTGCAATCGAGGAAGAAAGTCACATTGGTTAAAAATCAACCTGGTTTTGATGGCAAGTGAAGACAGCATAAAAAAGTAAAATATATAACAATGGAAGAAAGGAAGAGTGGAGCGTTCAGAATATAAGCTAGGAACTGTAAAATATTGATAAGGGAAGCTAAGGGACTCATGGAAAAATCTACAGACAGAAGAATTAAGGACAATAAAAAAATTAAGTATACTAGGAACAAAAAGAAACCTAACAGTAGTATGAGTCCATTACTAGGTGAACATGATAGAATTATTAATAATGCAAAAAAGGCAGGAGTGGTTAATAAATATTTCTATTCTATAGTTGGGAAAAATGTGATTAGTCAGGCATGACAACTCTTTCCATTCCAGTGGAGTTTCAGCAGAATGTTAAACAGTAACTCCTAAAATGAGCGATTTGCAAAATCAGTAGATTGGAATATCTTGTATCCAAGAGTTTTAAAAGAGCTGAGTGTGTAACTTCCTAAACCATTAATGTTGATTATCACCAAGTCTTGGAAAAGGAGAAGAAGACTGGAAGAAAGTTCATGTTATGCCAATATTTAAAAAGGGTGAACCAGAGGAATTCTTTAATTATAGGCCTGACAGTACAACATCAATCCCAAGCAAGATAATGGAGCGGCTGCTCCAAGAATTGATTAATAACAAATTAGAGGAGAGTAATCTAATTAATGTCAATCAGCATGCATGTATGGAAGATGGATCCTTTTTAACTTGATAGCTTTTTGTGATGCGATTACAGGTTTGGTTGATAAAGGTAACAGTGTTGATGTAATAGACAGACTACTGTCAGGCGTTTGATTTGGTACTGCATGACATTTTGATTAACAAACTAGAAATAAAATTAACATAGCACACATTAAATGTACTAAAGAGCCAGATAACCGATAGATATCAAATTGTAATTGTAAAGATAAAATTAAAACAGGCTGTTACCACTGGGTTCCCAATGAGAAAAGTTTTTGCCTCTAAACTTTTTATCAAAAGTTTGCAGATCACAAAAAAAAGAGTTGAAGTAAATATGAGAGGACAGGTCACTGACACGAATCAGTTGCTAAGCTAGGCTCCGGCAAACAAAATGCATTTTAATATGGCCCAAAGTAACGATAGCTGGGAACAAAAAGACTGTACAACATACTTACATGAGGGGGACTATCTTGAGAAGCAGTGAATCAGAAATTTGGGGGCTGTGGTTGATTATCAGTTGAATGTGAGCTCCTAGTCCCATGTAGTAACCAAAAAGGCAAATGCAATCCATGGATGCATAAACAGGGCAATCTTAAGTGGAAGCAGAGGTTTCATTTTATTTCCATATATAGCACCAGGGAGACTGCTGCTGGAATTCCTGGTGTCCATAATTCAAGAAGGATTTTGATAAATTGGGGAGGATTCAAAGAACCAAGAGAGTGATTAAAGGATTAGAAAGCATGCCTTGTAACAGGGAGGTGAATATATATGGTGAATTATATCCAACGTAGTGTGCCATGACACTCTGGGATGCTAATGTCCTGCAGCCCAGCAGGGCCCTAAGGCAGGCTGCCTGCCTGCTGCGGCCCCATATGCTGCTCAAAGTAGCCAGTTGCTGGGAAAAGCATGTCTCTGTACCCAAACTCCCTCTCAGATGCTGCAACCCTGCCCCAGGTCAGAAGCCCCTTCCTGCACCCCTGACCCATTCTGCATTCAAGCTCCAATCCAGATCCAGCACCCGCCCCATTAATATAATAGCAAAGTGCAGTCCTATGACCACTTAGCAAATTCTTGGAGTGGCTCCCTCCTGTGAAATTTACTGCCGACCCCAGCATTACAGTGATGGATGAGCTCCTGGAGTTTATTTAGCTTAGCCAACTAGGTTACAGGGGACCTGGAGTAGTCTAACTATATCCTTAGGGAGCACATATTTGAAAATAGGTTCTTCAATCCAGCAAAGAAAGGTACAGCCCAAAACAATAGTTGGAAGCTGAAGCTAGACAAAGTCAGGCTGGAAATAAGGTGTAATTTTATCAGAGACAATAATTAACTACTAACCAATTTATCAAACATGGTATTTGATTCTCCATCACCAAACTTTTAAATCAAGCTTGGACGCTTTTCTAAAAGTTCTGCTCTAGGACTTCTGGGGGACGTTCTATGACCAGTGTTCTACATGAGACTAAATTACAATGGATTTTTCTGGCCTCGACTCTGTGACGGCTTTGCTACCCAGAGACACAACCTCTTCTCCAAAATGTCTCTACTGAAAACGATCCTTAGGGTAATTTTTCATGAACTAATGATTATAGAATCCTGGCACTGAGACTGACTCCCGCAGAAGTACTATTTTTGATCACCTGATCAAAGAGGTATGACAAAGGGATGCACAAGCCCCCCTGCTCTGTGGGCATTCCAATGTGGCATAAAGGAGATCTCAGGCTATGTCTACACTACAAAATAAATTTGAATTTATTAAAATCAATTTTCTAATGGAGTTTTTCTAATTCAATTTTGAGTACCCTTACTTCTCACAGGCTCACAAACAAAATTCAACACATTGCTTCCACACTGAAATTACCAAACACCAGTTGTTGCAGCAAGTGCATTGTGGGAACCTATCCCACAGTTTCCTCAGCCCCGCTTCCTGAGCCAGGAGCAGCAGTGCTGTCAGTTTCCCAGGTTTAGCAGCTTCGGGGGGCGGGATCCAGGAAACTGACAGCGCAGCAGCCCTGGTCAATCTCCTGGCTCCTGCTAGTAGAATAAACCTTCTATTTACTTGATGAACAGGGCTGTCTGTTCTTCCCCATGGTTCATTAAATGTGAGGGTTTATTCCTCCACCCCAGTCCCACCCCAACTCCTCCCAAAAAAACAACCGCCCAAAGACAACCTCCCCAAAAAAAAAAAAGCCAAACACACTCCACCCCCCATAAAAACCCTCTTACAAAAAAAACTTAACACCTGCCACTCACCGAGTCCAGTGGAAAAGCTGCTGGAGCCTGCTGGCTGCAGATGTCTGGTCGCAGGTGGCCAAGGGAGCCTGCGACGTGGGTGCCTACCCACGGATGTCTGGCCCTGGAAGCACGGCTCCAGCAGCCCAGTGGCAGGGTGCCTGACCCGAAGCCGGTTTGAGCCACCCAGCAGCGGGGTGCCTGACCCAACACATGGCTCCAACAACCTAGCAGGGTGCCTGACCCTGGAGCACCTGGCCGTTGCCACAAGAGTGCAGCAGCCTTGTCAGTTTCCCAGTTCCTGCTAGTAGCGACAAGCTGGGAGCCAGGTGCAGCATGCACAGCTTTGTGGGATAGATAGGCGACACTGGTGGAGGCTAATAAGTTTGATTTTTGGACATGGCACTTCCACACTGGCCTTTAATCGAAATTCTCAATTTGAGATTGACCACTATACCGATCAGGTAACTGCGATTTTGTAATCTTGAGATTAGTGCTCCCTAAATAAAGCTAATGGTATTTTCAGTGAAGACAGGCACCTGGTAATATAGAGCTAACTGCCT
The DNA here is from genome assembly GCF_033958435.1 of Carettochelys insculpta. NCBI lineage: Eukaryota > Metazoa > Chordata > Testudines > Carettochelyidae > Carettochelys > Carettochelys insculpta. Next base: position 61,736,531 of record NC_134145.1, on the reverse strand, counting down.
TAAATTCGAATTTATCTCATAGTGTAGATGCAGCCTCAGACAACTATAAATGAAGAATGCTCCCGCCTGAGATATTGAAGATGTGTTCACTCACATATGTACCGTCACATCCTCCAGAATACTCACTTTCCCCCTAAAAGCCACATTATTCCCCCTTTACCAAAAAGCCCCTGCTTGTGTGACCTCTACTAATCTCTGAAGCAGCACAGTCCTATACAAAGCTCTCCTGCCTTCACTGGTATTCAGAGCATGTGAATAAAAAATACCTTCCTTCCTTTGCCTAGTTAGCGATACGGGATCAAGGTCACCTGTTCGGGTTTACAACTTTACACCTTAGTGCTCTTTTACCTCTTTGGGGACAACATAATTCTGTTTATGTTTGTTTAGATGCATTTTAGACAGCTACGTAGCTATTATCCACTAGTAGCTGTAGTTCATGTATATTAAACCTATACATCAAGACATGTGTCTTGGAACAAAAATACTGCTCCATGGACTGCAGGTAGTTGAGGCATTAAGTTAATTGCTAATGAAAGGCAGCACGGTCATGTGCATTGAGCCTATTCCACAATTCCAACCCTTTCTATGACACTTACTCTTGCTACATAGACAAGTCACTCAATTGTGACCCAGTTTCTACATTTGAGAAATGGAACTGTACTAATACACATGCCTACCTCACAGTGATAACTTGTGTAGGGTAAAGTGTGGATAAATAAGGCCATGAGGACATGTTTCATTTGCACCGTTGGTAACACTAAATTCTTAAATGGTCTCGATTTAATGAAGATGTGAAGCATATAACAATTATTGTGTTGAAAATTACAGTCAGTTATTTTTCAAGAGAGTGAATATGTTTAGATCATTAGTTCTCAAATGTCCATCTGTGATAGTCAGAGTATATTGAGGTGATATGAAAAGTACTGTTCTGGCAACTTCGTACTGTACTAGATAAAGATATTTGTGATTTAACCAATACGCCAAGATTTTCACCATGTTTGTTTGTGTGTGTGTATATAATTGCAATGCAGAAAAACTTAAATCAAAATATTCAAAGACCTCAGCTAAACATCCAGTTAAGAGCCTTTACTGTTTTGCCACGTAGACCACAGCATCCAGAGCCTCCAAAGACCTGAGACTTCAGTCCCAGTGGCTGGGGGCTACATGGTCATGCCACCGCATGCAGCAGCAGAGAGCTGTGAGGTACAGCTATGTCTGAAGCATGCTCTCCAAGCCCCAGCTGCCATGGAGAGCCAGAGAATCCTGAAGCTTTGACCCCCAAGGGTGGAGGAGACCCGAAAGCTCACAATCACCCCACAGCTGCCCAGCCCTTGCCCATTTTATCATGGATATTTTTTGTAAACATCAAGACAGGTCACTGGCTTCCCTGAATTTTTCTTTATTGTCCGTGATTCTTACTAAAAATATCCATAACAAATCTTAGCTTTACTGACAACCGTTCTGGTCTTCAGAGATTGGTGGGTGAACTTATCCAACACTATTAATGACATCTGTGGAAGCTGTGCATTGTCAACACTTCTGGAAGTCACTAGAAGAATGTAATTAAAAGATTTAGGTCAGAGTTTTGAAATGGTATTGTATACACAGGTCAAACAACTATAAATTAACTAAGATTTCTCCTGTACTTCTTAGTTATATCTATTCCTATGAATATACTGAAACCAATGCATAATCAGACTTAAGTTTTATTTGTATGGTACACAAAGAGATGGACTAAAACAATCAAAAATATTCAAACTGTTAAACTAATGGAAGATATGAAATTAAGGGTAATATTTTCAAAAATTCTTAAGTCTTGTTTCTAAAAGCACCAAAGTTAAGTGCTTTTGAAAATTTTACCCAAGATAACTTTAGAGTCTCTAATATATAGAAAATGATACTGGAGGAGAAAGATCCAAATGGAGAAAAGATAAGCAACAAATATGCAAGCTAGTATTTAAAGTCTCAGTCCTAAAGAATCGCAGGAACAGGCACAAGAAAAGCAGAAAATCTAACAGGATAAATAGAATGAGATCTGAAGAGGAGCTCAGAGAAACTCATCACTTTTTAACAACAGAAGTTGGTCCAATAAAAAAAAATTACCTCACACACCTTGTGTCAGGATAAACATAGGTCTGATACACAACTCAAAAATTATGACTTATGCCAACAAGAGAATGGACAAACAAGTAGGCTGAAAGAACACAGTAGAAAAATGAGCCTATACAAATCTTTACAGCAGCTATTTAAGAGTAACATTTTAGGTTTCCAAGGCAGGCTGGCCAAATATTTTAGAAGAGCAGTTTCACTAGAAATGTACAATGAATATCAATCTATACCATTTTATTTCTTTAATTCAGTTGTATGCTCAAACAAGGACTTATTCTGTACAAACACAAACAGGTCGTCAAAATTACACTGACCAGAGACCATGGATTCAAGCTTCCAAAAAGACACAGTTACACCAACTGACATTAAGTAACTCTCCAAGTAGGACTCTTTCTTCTGAGGGCTTCTTTATTGCTGGATGTTATGGGCAAAGTAAGACCGAGTCATCAGTATATAAGAATCCACTCTTCCATCATGATATTCTCAGTATGACTTGTCCCAAAATTAGAAATTTAGGTAACTCAGACTATTTAAGATATCTGGAAAATACTAAAACCAAGATCTAAGGAGGTACCTTCATTAAAACCAAAGCTGCCCATACCAACATCCTTAATGTAGTTTCTGCAAAAATTGTAGTTACTCAAGGTGCCAGAGAGGACTCTCAAATAATTTTATGTAAACAAAATAAATTGGTAAAACTTACCATATGAAGAATCAGAACTGAAAAAGATATGCAGAGAGGATTTCCATGTCTATTTCTACCAAGATTAATCAGTTGACAGTACCAATGCCTGTCAATAATACTAAATATGTTCTGAGATGTTTTTAAAAGCTTCCCACATAAAATGCAATATTTGAAATCCAAGCAGGAGGATAAATACAATAAGCAGAGGCCAAATGAAAGCTGGAGTAACAGCTGGTTCAGGACATCTAAACTCTAAGCATTCTCCTCTTTAGTTCAGCAGTCTTTTCATCTCGTGCGGCAGCATAACTCTCTGCTACTTTCGCCAGACCTTCATGGTATTTCTCCAAGCCAGCCCTCAGGTTAAGATAAATCTCCTAAAATGAGAAAGTCAGTACATTAGATTAGCTCATCAGTAGTGTTTATGTTGATGCCTTACAAAGGATTTAAGAGACAGCAGGATGGATTTTGAATGAATCAGAGCTGCGTTCAGTCCTGCTCAGGAATATCCATGGAACAGGAAGGGAAGGTAGAGCAATTGAGAAAAGGATGGGAACTGCCCTCTTCTAAAATTCAGAGCAATCAGGCTACCCTGTACTCACCACCCAGGTTTGCTAGGCTCCCTTGACCACAAGCCCAGCATACTTCAGAAGATCCACATGAGTGGAATCCCTCCCCCTGCAACAATACAGTCCTCTCGCCTTCCCAAGCCTGATGATCCCTGTAAGACTCACAGGAGAGCCCTAATTCAGCAGATCATCTATTATCCACAGGATTGGGGCTCTCATGCAGTATAGCATGAACTCCAAATGTGTGGCTCCATAGCCCCAAAGCATCCCCTTAGTCCACTTCTCCTCTGTCCCTCAGGACTCCAGGTCATCCAAGTGCCTTGCTCACATGAACTCCAGCTGGCACAGAGGACGAGCCTGCTGCAGGAAGGAGGGAAGGGGCAGGAGCAGGCACTGGCTAGTTACAGCAAAGCTGCTCAACAAATCAGTTAAGGTTGAACCAAACCCAAGACAGAAAAAAAAATGTAGACAAATCAAAAAAAATCCATTTGGGATTGAACTAAAAAATGTCATTCAACCCAAAATATTTGGTTACATATTTTTTTTTAAAAAGGCTGAATAAAGTAGTAGTCAGGCCCTTCTTAAAACCTGCCTTCCATTGACACTATGAGTGTCCATTTATAGTCACTGGGACAGGGAAAGAGTATGGGTATAGCTACACTCATCAGGCGTTCGATGTGGCATGATCTTCCGGAGTTCGATTTTGCCGCATGCGTGAAGACGTGGCAAAAAAAATCGCTCTCTGGGCTTGACCATCAACCCTAGTACTTCACGCTATCACGTGGTGAAAGGGACGTTGGCATGAGCCCGAAGAGTCCCAGTCTACACTAGGGCAGAAAGTCAATTCTGACACGTCAATTCTAACTACACTTAATGGTGGAGCTAGAAATGCGTATCTGGGATCAACTTTGTTCCCTAGAGTAGACCATGCCAAAGAATGACTATGTAATTAAGATACACCTAGAAGATTTGGTATACCCATATTCAGTTTCTTGTTCCTCTGACTATTTATAAGAAAAGAAATAGCTTCAGCCAGAGACAGATATGCACTCTAGAACATCCCATAACTTAGCAGCTGCAATGTGGGAGATCAAAATACAAATCCTTTTTCCTACATCAGGCAGCAAAGTCTTCCACAGCCCAGGTGAGTGGTCCTAACTACTAAGCTAAAGTTCTGAAAGAATTATTGCTGCAGCCCCACCCTGGGTTTGTGAATAATGCCCAATTGCCAAAAGGGGTGAAGCTGTCTGGAAAATTTAAAATCAAATGTCAAGTTTCTGGTCTGATGGAATTGCATTTTTGGCAAATAAAAACAGTTTTGCCTTACTCTGCTCTCCAATACTTAATAGGTAAGAATTCCTGCTTACCTGTGCTTTCATTTTTTCCTTTTCAATGTTCTCCTTGCGCTGCTGTACTTTGAATCTTACTTGCTGGATTTCCTTGTGCATCGCTGCCACCTTCTCGTACACTGCCCGTCTCTTTTCCTGAATTCTGTTACAATAGCTAAAGCAAGAAGGTATGATATAGTTAGTGCAGAACCAGTCACTTCACCCCAAATTAAATGTATACATGAAGTTGATTTCATGCAGGATATGAATGTAAAGAAAAATGACTTTCAAAGTTACAGTTAGAACCTTGCATGGTGACAAGTATCAGAGGGGTAGCTGTGTTAGTCTATATCCACAAAAACAACAAGAAGTCCTGTGGTACCTTACAGACTAACAGATTTTTTGGAGCATGAGCTTTCATAGGCAAAGACCCGCTTTGTCAGATGCATGTAGTGGAAATTCCAGAGGCAGTAAATCCACATCACACCTTTCTATCTGCCTTTGTATTGTTGATTGATGCATTCATCATACTCTAGAGCAGAGGTCTCAAACTTATTTAATTGTGCCCCCATTCTTAAGGGCCTATAGTAATTTATAAATCCCTCCTCCCTTATGCCACCCCAGCACATATGCTCTGTCCAGCTTTGAAGGCAGAATGGAAAGCTGTGGCTGCCAGCCAGATGCCCAGTTCTGAGGGTAGCTCCACCAGCAGCGCCAATGCATTCTGCACACCCCGCTTTGAGAACCTCTGCCCGAGAGGCAACATTCTGTAATGGGATCGGAACCTTAAATTTAAAGGCCAGCTCAGACTGTGACTTCCTATGTGATCTCAACTCCTGTGTCTCAGTCACTGCATCATTAATACTGAGCCATATCACTGAGATGTAGCTAGCACTGTGCCACAAAGTTTAAAGATTTGCTGTCTGACAATACAGGATCTTAAAACACAATTTGGAGGGTTCATGTTTTCAGGAAACACTGTAGCTAAGTTTTAGCCTGACGTTGCAACATCACTAACAGAAAGTGCTATTATGCCCAGACCTGTGAGTTTTGCACCATTCTTGACCTGTGGAACTGTCCACAGAATTCAACAAGCCACAAAGTTGTGCTGCACAAAAGTTTTAATTTGGAAAGTATTGTGTCCAGTTCCTAGAGAAGCATATGGGGTGGAGGTGTAAAACGGCCCGGTCCACCTCAGCATTCCCCAGGACCCAGAACTGCGCAGGGAAGACCCCACCATTTTGTGGGGCAGTAAGCAACCGCTTGCTTTCAGATAGGACAAGGCATTCAAGCTTAACAGACAGCGTTAAGCAATCTCTGCGTCTTTTCCTTTTTTTCCAGAGGGGCATTCTCCTGCTCACTACCAAACGTCCTTCCACTCACCAGGATGCAGATATCCAAAGCCACCTCCCTCCCAGTCTTTGCTGCTAAAGCCCATAATTGTCAAAACACTGGAAAGATCTACAACGCAAGATTGTGTTAATACAAAAAAAAATCTACAACACCAAAAATTGAGAACAGCATTTAATGTCAGAAGCAAAGAAGGAATCGTATATTATGCTGCCTTCAATTCTGGCTCACTTAAAGCCTCCATTTACTTTAAGTCAGTGCTCTACTACATTTTGAAGAGACAGAAATCAGGGAGATCTGCCCCACAAGTTTTAGGGCCAGCTCTCTGCAGAGAGCAGAAGCCCTAAGATAGGCTCAGAGCACCCAGTTAAACTTTCCCCATCTAAATGAAGATGATTTCTGTACCGTACTGCGTCCACTTGGCCAGGAATGTTGTGTCCCCTTTGATACTATTGAAGATTAGTGCTTAAAATACCATCACAGGCCAGCTCCTCCTAGGTCTTACAGTGAAATCATAGCCCTGTGTTTGCTATATTGTTTGCCCTCATGGAAAGGAGTGTGATGTTAAAGGCCCAGCCTTACAACATGCCTGCAGCATCGCATAGGAAGAAAGACTGGCTGGGAAGCTTTGATCAAATGACACTTTTCCTTTTGTTTTAGATGTGTCACATCAGGATAATACCCCCCTGAGATACAAGGCCCTATTTCCTTATGGGTCTTGAATGGCTTTGATAATGAGCAACAGTGGCAAGGGAAATTATGAAAAATTCATGAAAGGCAAATGGGGCTTTGTTGAAGTCTGATGAGTTGGAAAATTATCCCAGTGTGACATTTTCTTTAAAAAGATAAAAGAATCAAGGCTAAGCATTGTAAATTGAATTAGTAATCCACTGAAAGAAATGCTGTCAAGTCACATTGCAATTATTGATCCGAGTCCCCAAGTGCTTGCCTTCAGCATTACCAGTCTTCACAGAACTATCCCCCATTACTTCCATTTCAAGGTATGCTACTTGTTACATGTTTCTATCAGGGCTGTGAATTTTTTTGTATGTGTATGTCGCATCAAGTAGCACCATGCAGAAATGCCAATTCATCCATACTCAAATACTGTGTGCTTGTACTGGTCAACCTCCTCAATTTTCTTATTTATCCTTATTTCAGTCGTAGACAGCTTCTCGCGCTTAGCACGGACCACCCTCTTTAAGGACATTTCATCTGTTGTGGCATTCTTCATCTCTATCTGGGCACTCTCAATCTGGTCCTCAAGATTTCTGACCTGTAATATTTTGAAAGAAACACTGAAAAGCAATTCTGTAAAACCAAATAAACATAATGTCCCTCTACTGCAGTGATGGGCAACACAAATGTGCTTCCTTCATCTCAGTGGGCTGCAAAATTGTCATAATCAAGATGGTCACCCAGGATAAGGTAGTTTTGCCAACTGCACTTGTGTATCTAGAATCTGTGGGGTGTGCCAACTGAATTGTAACAACACTGACGGGATGCTGAGGGTGCGCACAGTTCTTACAGTCAATGTGTGCCATTCACCACACCCTTGCTTTACAAGTGTCATTTTAGTAATATAAGCAGGGAAAACAAAACCTTACGTGTACAGAAATCAACAGAATCTGGCAACCAATGGTAAACAAAATGTCTCATGGGCCAAACATAGAACTTGGCCAATGGGCTACAAGCTGCCCCCAACTGCTCTATGGGATAGGTGTGCTAACACAGATCTTTATTCATTCTCTTTTTACATAGTCTGAAAACTCAATTAATTCTTCCTAAACAAATCAAACAGTTAAATTTTATAATCATTTAATGTCAGGCTTGGTGGATCACATCACTTAGACTTCCAGTAATTACTGCAATATACTACTGTAAGTTATGCTGGACAAATATTCAAAATTTACTAAGTTTCATCAAAATAAGTCAACCGTAGCTATTGTTATTTCGCTTACTAAAATACTTTGTCATTCTCCAAAAAGGCTGTTTGTTCCTAATCAGAAACATAACATACTTAGTGCCAAAAAATGTGTCCAATTAAAAATTAGTTGGTAATACTGATAAAATTAAGGTGCTTGTTAAAACATTCATTTTGGATACATTATTTCCTCCTTTGGGCTTCTGCTGTTCCTATAAGTAGAACTGTTTAAAATTCAAACTCCTCTCCTCCCAACAAATAATCCTCTATAAAAAGAAAAGACAGTTTGCTATTTTGGCTTACGTTTCTATGGTAATAAGTGCTTACACTATTAAAGATGACAATAAATTTACAGGCATTTGTCCTCATGACCTTAAATCAAAGCTTCCTCTCCTACACATAGATGTGCTATGGGAAATTATTATTCTCCACTGCCAATGTAGCTGCATATTGGTGGTGCCAATTATAAATAGTTTTGAAACAGCTTAGGATCCCTTGGGATAAGAGAAACTGTTGAAATAGAAAATGATTAAAAATAGATACAGGGCTGGTTGTTAAGTTTAGTTACTGGAAGGCAGTGTGTTTTGCTTTGAAATAAATTCCACTTCAGCAAACAGTTTGTAAACTGTTGCATAGTGGTTTGTTTTTTTTTTCCAGATTCATATCCTAAGCAAAAGAATTAGAGCAACAGGGAGCAGTACTTGCATGAAATTAAAACCTGGTATTTAATTGAGAGCAGTTTACTTCTTACATGCAGTTAGTGGAGGGGGACATACGAGTACATAATACAAACCTCTGAAGAGATATTGGCCATCCTCTCCACATTTGCTGCTTGGCTCTGCATTTTCTTTTGGTATAATTGCACCTCTGATTGACATGATGGCAGAATCTCAACTAGGTCTCGATAGCTTTCATATTTCTCAATAACCTCTTGCTTTACGAAGAAAGAAAAAGTAATTTACTTAAACAAATGAGTGAAATGTGGTTTCAATTATGTTCTACAATAATGCTCTTGTAATTAATCCTTCAATGTCTGGATGTAACCTGGAATTAAAGAAATCGAACAACTTCAAAATTGTAGCTGAAAGGAAGTAAATGTTGAGTTTGCCAATAAGATTTTGCATCGGGGTAAGCCATTGTTTTGGAAAGACAGGAAAGATACCCAGCTGCTCAACTCAGTCAAACCTACAAATATAAAGAAGCAGATTTACGTATTCAATGTGCTAAAATGCCTGTTGAAGGAAATAATCTAAGTTAGACAAAAGAAAATTATAGGTCAGTAGAAGTGCATTTATGTTTCCATAACTAACATTACACAGGGATATTTGATTCAAGTCAGATGGTATTATCTTCACATCTCAAAAACAAATAGTATAACAGAGAGAAATCTAAAGAGCAAATTGTAAGCTTTATTGCTGCAGAGATAAAGCCAGGCAGGTCTACATTACAGGAGAAAGGCACGCTGCTGGCTATACGATTTAAACTTTATGTATACTGTCTGAACGTTCTCAGCCTACTATTCTTACAGGTAACTGAAAAGAAAGGTATATTACTGAAACCTTTTCCTATGTTGGTCTTTTATTTAGTTTGTGCATTTCACAGATTATATACTGGGGAGGGGTTTCAGTGTTAGCCCTAAAAAGCCACTGAGTTTCCTTTTGTCTTTCATGAGTCTTCATATACCAGCTGGAGTGAAACATTTGAGAATACAAAAAATGTGATTAGAAAACCACAAATTGCAAAGGGGACGCATGGATGTTCAATTCCTGAAGATCAAGGTTGGGCAATAATTTTTGATGGGGGACCACTCCTGGATTTTGGTAAGTGGTCAAGGGCTGCCTTTTTCTATGGAGGGGGTGTGGGGCCTGTGATAAAGTTTGGGTGCAGAAGGGAGCAGGGCTGGGGTGCAGGAGAGGATGTGGGTTCTGACAGGGAGTTTAAGTGAAGGAGGGGTTGTGACCTGGGCCAGGATATTGGGGTGCAAGGTCCATGAGGCAGTATTGGTCCAAGAAAGGATTCTGGCCTGGGGGAGGGGCATAGGAGAGGGTGAAGAGTCTTGGGGGGAGATGGAGTGTGGAAGGAGGTGGGGTGCAAGAGGCAGACTCTGGCCAGGAGACACTTACCTAGGCAGCAGCACTCAGGCAGGCTTCCCTGCCTGCCAGCAGCCCCAGACAGCTCAAACTAGCCAACAGGAGCTAAGAGATTTTTTCAGGGGTTGGGGACACTGCCAAAAGCCCTCCCCTGACGGCGCCGAAAGCCGCATGGAACAGCCACCTGCTTTCAGCACCACTGCTATCTGACGCAGGGTGGACCACAGACTGAATTAAAAGGCTTGGCAGGCCATATCCAGCCTGCAGGCCCTATCTTGCCTGCCCCTGCTGAAGATACAGTAAATCCTCGATTTAACGAGCTAATGGGGGAGGGGTGTTCATTAAACCCAAAAGTCCATTACATACAAGGGTTTACTGTCCCCCGGCCCCCTCAGAGCTGCTGCCGTTAGAGAACCCACGGAATCCCCCCAAAGCCTGCCGCTGCCATGTACGGCTGGAGCCCACTACCACATAGGGCTGGAGCTGCCGGGCTCACTGCAATTGGAGACACTGGATCCTGCCACCCACGGGGCTGGAGCGGCTGGCCCACTGCACAGCAGGAGGAGCCGTCACGCGTGCCCCCCACCAGTTGTGGGCACGTACATGAGCACCATCTGCCAGCATACACGCCCCACCCTTGGTGGGGGGAGTACATGACGACTCCATTCACAGTGGTCCAGGCCATGGTGGAGGGTTCAGCAGCAGCGGCTAGGGTAAGTCTCCTTACATTTTGAGGGGTGGGATTTAGGAGTCTATGGACCCCAATTAAGCAGACTTGGGGAACAACGGGGGGCTGGCAGACATCCATTGCTCCTGAAGTCTGCTAAATCAGGGTCTGTAAAAATGGAGGGTTTACTGTACACTGAGTTTTTTGAAGGTTACTAAGATTTCAAGTTGATTGTGTACCTTATGGTATCTGCTTTCTTTTGATTTACTTTCTCTATTTTAACTGTCGTGAACCTACTTCAGATGATTTTGGAATTAGATTATTACTTTGGGATAAGCTGTTCCCAGACAGAAGAAAGCAAGCCTCCAGGTTCAAAATGACTGAGTGAGAACAAAGTGAGCCCTGGAGCACCTGGTTCAGAGGCTGGGGCCTGGGAAGAGCTGTCAACACATAGCCAGCCAAATGCGGTAGTGTCAGGATGGTAGATATAATTAGCTTGACTGGTTCAAGAGACCCAACATTTCTACATTTACTATTACAGAGGAATCATCAGAGGCACTAAAGCACTTGTGATCCCATGCTTAACTTTTAAACCCACGTGTTACAACCCCTCTCCAAATATCAGCTCTTGTCTTTCATTATAAATTAAATTATATTTGTAAAATGATACACTAGCTGATCTCTGTATTGTTCCAGAAGACAGTCTCAACATTAGTCATGTCTTGTCCATGAATTTACACTTTGTTATAAGAAGAAAGCAGGTATAAAGTGATTCAGACTCACATGGGTTTTCTTGAGTCTTTGGACAGTCTCCTTCATATGTTCTTTGTAGTTTTTCAGTTCCTCTGGAGAGACTACAATTTTTGATTTCAGTTGCTCTTGTTCTTCTTTCAAAGTTGCCATTGTCACTTTTACTTGATTCTAAGCAGAAAGAATTAAAAATATGGTTGTTCTCTCTGTTATTTCACTTTAACAATAAGCTATTTCTGAGGCTTTTGCAATGAGCACCTTGTGCAGGATCGCAGTCTACTGCTACCTAGCCAACTGTTCTACAGCACAACATTTCTGTTTTAGTATCTCTTTTAAAAACCTGAAGTCTACCACAGTCTCTTAAGACTGTTGGTTGCCAAGGAAAGCACTCAGGTAAGAAAATGCCAAAGTTAAGGCTGCCTTAATTCTGCTTGCTTGTGCATGGGCACTCTGGCATTATTTAGCCATGGTTTTTTTGCTGCAAAAATTCTTGCCAATAAAATTCACTATCCAAATGCTAATGAATAAGAAGTCACAACCACAAACAGCACTAAAAAAGCCAGCTGTATTCACAAAAATATTCACAATTTTTTTCTGGCATTTGCCCAGTTCTAGTCCTAGCCATTAGCCCCTAATCCTATCTGTAAAATAGGTAATGTCTTAGGTGGCAAGGGCTATTTCCAAAACTTTAGGGGGTGCCTTGTTTCTTCCATTAGGGACCCTCTGGTCCTGGGCTCCCCTCCCAGCTATCACTGACAGCTTCCCAGCCCTGCCAGCTCCCTTGCCATGGTTCCCCAGCCAACAGCTCCCAGTTCCAGGCACAGCCTCCCCATCCCCAGGTTGCGGCTTTCCTGGGCCCAGCACCAAGTCGCCAGCTTCCCAGCCCTGGCCACCACTCCCAAGGTGAGGCTCCCTCACTGCTGCTCCTGGACTACAGCTCTCTGGCCACTTTTGACCCCCTTTGCTGCCAGCCCAACTGCAGCTGCTCTGGCTGGGGCTCCCGCCACTGGTCTCACTGTCACTGGGGGCTATCTGGTTTAGCAACATCCTACTGGATGGGAGAATCATGAATTTCAGAGTTTCAACCTATACAGAGGTTTTTAAAATGCAACCATATGTCATTATCTGAACCATTCAAACTGCACGTAGCTAGCAGAAATCAAGCAGAAAAATGAGACACTACGTTACAAGAAGGCCCGTCATTTACTGCAGGCTAGTGCTCAAATCCCACTTAAATTTGAGTTAGACTTACCAGATTTCGGGTTCCTTCTGCAACTTCTGCTTTCTTTTGGGAAGTCACTTCCTGCAATGCTGTCTAATGATGAGAATAATTATTGGACAGTTCAAAAAGAAGCATTATCAACATGGCTTCGAATTTTCAGTTTGAATTTTTACTACAGAGTAGTTGGAAAAAGCAAGAGTGCAACCCCACAGCTGTCAGGCCTTGGGTGGAATTCAAGAGCTCATCCATTCTTTGAACAGGTCTCTGCATACCAATTAGGAATACTTCAACAAATAGCTGGGGTTTAGACCTAGCCATTAATGCATCTGGAAATATTACTACTGCTTTATGCACAGAGACCACACAGCTTTGCTGAATATTAACAGGAGTATAGCTTTCAGCAGCATGGGTTACAAATAAAATCAAAACCTAACTGCATGGACTTTGCCTTTTATCTAATCTCATACCAGCTGCTTAGAGAGAACATGCCTGTTTGCAGTTCTTACCTCTTCCTCCAACCACCCATGTGAGCAGGCTGACTACCTTCCCCCTCCCTTTCTCTGAGGCACCTCTTTTCACCCATCAGCATCTTTCAATCTTCAGCAAGTTCTCATTAGCTCTGAAGGTGCATAACTGCTATTATCTTATGTCCTTGGACAGGGTCAGGAAGCACCCAGACCACGGTCCAGATCTGAACCACTGCTTGCCAGGATCTGGCCTCCACAGCTCATGGCTCCCTTCCCCAGCAACCGGACTGTGGCGAGTCAGAGGTGTGGAGCCCCAAGCTTCGTGGGCTGGAGTCAGGCAACCCAGAGCTGGATCTGGCTCACAGGCTCTGCCTGGTGGGGCACGAAAGCAGCTTCATTGCTGCCGCCCCTTCTCCTCCCCCTCCTCCAGCTGGGGGAACAACAGCAGAGCACAGCCTAGACAGGCTTTGCCTCCAGCTCCTCTGACTGGCTGGAATCCCAGCCAATCAGAGAGGGGAGTGCCTGGGAGCAGCAGTAGGAGAGAGGGAAGCAGAGGCAGAGTCCCCACACATCACCCAGACCCGCCCCCTCCCACTCCAGTTGTCCCTCTAATTTTTTCCATCTTTAGTGGGAATAAATGTTACGCAAACCAAGGCATAGGCATATGGGCACCACTAATAGAAACACATGCGGCTACCTGTGGGCACTCTGCTAAGCCAACTGGATGGCACCTAAATCTCCCCTGGGCAGCCACCCAAACACTCAGCTTCCAGGGAACACTGCCTCCCAACCTACTCCTGCACCCTCCCTCCTGCCTAGACCCCACACCTGCTCCTCAGCAACCCCCTCCTACACACTGAGCATCTGAAGAAGTGAGTTAACTCACGAAAGCTCATGCTCTAAACTTTTCTGTTAGTCTATAAGGTGCCACAGGACCCTTCGTTGCTCCTACACACTGAATCCTGAACCCCACATTTTCATTCCCACTCCAGGCTCCCACAAGAGTTAATCTGACCTGGGGGAAGCTCTGAACCTCAATGTCCCCTTCACCACCCCCTGCCCAAGGTGCTGAAGCATGAGGGGAATGAGGTGTCTCAGTCAAGGGCCATATAAGTTAGGGTTTTGGGGAGGGTTTTTCTTTTTTTTTAAGATACTCACTTTACTGTGCCCCGCCCCACCCCCCAGTGATTTTTCTGTGGGTCAGTGGTCCCAACCCAACAAAAGTTCCTCACCCCATCTTAGGGTGTCTACACTGCAATACAAAAGTTAATTGAGCTGTGCTAGCATGGGTTAAAGAAAAAAACAACGCAGATGCAGAAGAACAGGTTTGAATAGGTGAACAGAGACCCTGGTGCACCTGTACAGTGCTTGCTGCTGCTTCCACACTACTGTTTTAGTCATGCGAGCACAGCTATCAGACTCCTTTGCAGACACATGCCTGAGTCCTTGTTCCCAGCCCAAGCCAACCTCCAGCTCTGGTTTGACTTCACACTTTGACTTCAAGGAGGAGGCAACACAAAATTAAACAGGCAGTCACAAAATATTATTATAATCCAGATCTCAGCTCCTGAAACAAGCCAGCTGTTCCTATAATGAACAACAGACTATATTTCATACACTGCTTCTGATCCCTATGGATACAGTAATTAACTTGTGCTGGTACTTATGAAGGAATGAAGCTAACACAAGTACCACCAGAGGACTCAGACCATGATAGATGTAAATACTTTAAATATTTTTACTTTATTTTCAGTTGGAAATCTCTCCTCAAATTTTCATGAGATAAATCCCAATATGTAATAGATGCCCACAATCAGAAGTCACAGTAGTTGCCTTTTGTGACAGAACTTAAGAAATACAAAGAGAACATACTGTTTTTCGACGATAGTCCTGGTTTAGTACTTGCTGCAGTTCTTGGATAGCATCAGACAGCTGCTTGAACTCTGCTTGCTGCTCTACTGGAATCGTGCTAAACACAGAGATATGATAGTGAGAGAGACAGCTGTGTTCGTCTGTATTCTATCAAAACAAAAAAACAGTCATGTAGCCCTTTAAAAGACTAACAAAATAATGTATTAGGTGATGAGCTTTCGTGGGACAGACCCACTTCTTCAGATCATAGCCTTACCAGAACAGACTCAATATAAAAAGCACGGAGGTCCAAAAATTGTTATCAAGGTTGACAAATCAGAAAAATTGTTAGGATTGGCAAATCAGAAGAGCAGAGGGACGGCGGTGGGTGGTGAAGTTAAGAGTTAGATAAAACATCAAAGTATGTAAAAGAGTACTTATAATGGGTCAGATAATTGCGGTTCCTGTTCAAACCGTGTTAGTGTCAAATTTGAATATGAATGTTAGGCCTGAGCATTCCCTTTGTAGATAGTTGTTAAAGTCCCTTTTCAGTAGAACACAAACTTTCAGGTCTCTAACAGAATGGCCCACTCCGTTAAAGTGCTGGCTAACAGGTTTGTGTATTTAGAGTTTTTTGATGTCTGTTCTTTGTCCATTCATTCTTTGTTGAAGAGTGTTTGCAGTCTGTCCTATATACGTGGTATATGGGCATTGTTGGCACATGATGGCATATATGATGCTAGCTGAGGAACAGGAGAATGTGCCCATGATTCTGTAATTAACGTGGTTAGGTCCAGTGATGGTATCTCCAGAATAGATATGTGGACAAAGTTGGCAACAGGGCTTGTTGCTAGGAAAAGTTCCAGGATTAGTATTATTGTGGTATAGCCTGTAGTTGCTAGTGAGAATCGTCATCAGGTTGAGAGGTTGTCTATAGGAAAGAACAGACCTGTCACCTAGGGCCTTCTGGAGTGTGGCATCATGATTTAGGATAGGTTGTAGGTCTTTAATGATCTTTTGCAGTGGTTTGAGTTGGGAGTTGTAGGAAACAACAAGTGGTGTTCTGTTATTGGTTTTTCTGGGTCTATCTTGGAGTAATTGGTTTCTGGGTATTTGTCTGGCCCTATCTATTTCTTTTTTTACTTCTGATGGGTAATTCAGGTTTACGAATGCTTGGTAGAAATCTTGTAGTTTTTGGTCTCTGGCAGTAGGATCAAAGCAGATGCAGTTGTATCTCAGGGTTTGACTGTAAATGATGGATCATGTCGTGTGTGCAGGATGGAACCTAGAAGCATGCAGGTAAGCGTAGCAGTCAGTGGGTTTCTGGTAGAGAGTAGTATTGATCAGGCCATCAGTGATTTGTACTGTAGTGTCCAGGAAATTTATCTCTTGTGTGGAGTGGTCAAGGCATAAGTTGATGGTGGGGTGCAAATTGTTAAAGTCTCTTTACCATGGGTCCAAACGGTAAAGATGTCATCAATGTATCATAAGTAAAGGAGGGTAATAGGGGACGACAGCTGAGGAATCGTTGTTCCAAGTCAGCCACAAATTTATTAGCATATCATGGGGCCATGCAGGTGCCCTATAGCAGTGCCACTAATCTAGAGGTATAAATTTTGCCCAAATCAGAAATAATTGTGGGTGAAAACAAAGTTAGAGGTCAGACACCAGATTAGCTGTGGTAACATCAGGGATGGTATTCCTGATCATTTGTAGTCCATCTTGATGTGGAATATTAGTGTAGAGAGCCTCTACATCCATGGTGGCAAGGAAGGTGGTGTCAGGAAGTTTTCCGATGTTTTGTAATTTCCTCAGGAAGTCAGTGATATCTTGGAGATAGCTGGGAGTGTTGGTAGTGTAGGGTTTGAGGAGGGTGTCTATGTAAATGGATACTCCAGTAGTAAACAAAAGTTTTGAGCATCAGCTTTCGTGAGCTCACTTGAGTCTGTGCTTACGAAAGCTGTTAGTCTATAAGGTGCTCAAAACTTTTCTGTTAGTCTATAAGGTGCCACAGGACCCTTCATTGCTGTTACAGATCCAGACTAACACGGCTACCCCTCCGATACTCCAGTAGTAAAGGTGCCAATACCCGAAATGACAGGGCTTCCAGGTTTGTGGATTTTGAGAATTACATAGAATACAGGTCGGGACTCAGATGGTGTGTCTGAGTTAATATGGTCCTGAGCAGGTAGTTCCTTAAGTAGATGGTGTAGTTTCGGAATTCCAAAGTGGGATCAGAGGAGAGAGGCCTCTAAAATGTGGTGTTGGAGAGTTGTCTGGCTGCGTCCTGTTCATAGTCTGACTTAATGACGACAGTGTTTGGCATAGGTGAGATTGTATCTCATTTGGAGTCTGTGTACAATGTCAGTCTGTGCACGGTTGCGGAAGCATTGAATGTAGAAATCCAGACTCTCTCTCTCAGTGCAAGTCCACAGTGAAACTACTCAGAGCAATCACCAGCAAATGCAGAAAGATGCCATGGGAAAAGTTTTACGTTTGCCTGAATTAGAATTATGAGCTAACTAAACATGTGTCCATGGGATAGGTACTAGGTACAAGAGAATTCCTTCCTCTCTCCACAGCTGTGAACCATTTGACCCCCAGAAAAAGGCTGGTCAACTTAGGAGACAGAACTCTCAAAGGGGCTGGACGTAGCTATGGAAATAAGAAGAACTGATCACCTGCCTCATCAGTTTCAGAATTAAATACGAACTCGTCTTTTGGTTTTTCCCTTCAATTACTTCACATAGAAAAATAAGTCTATGTAAAAACAACTTAACCAAGCTAATTCTCCTACAGCCTGGAAAGAAGAAAGATGGTTACTTCGATCTTTAAAGAGATGGAAGAGTCTCAGACGCTGATGAGTCCGTATAATGCCTCGGTTGATTTAGAGAAGTCGGTCACCAAACACATTGCTTCTGTTTTAAGGCAATAGCCTAACTATTCCCCATTAGAGGACATGTGCAAGTGTGTTATAACTGCAAAAGCCACAGAGGTCAATTACTAGACCGCCCCTACTCACTCAAGTTTCTCTAGCTTCACTGCTGCTTCCTGATTTGCTGTCTGCAGTTGCTGAAATTTTTCCATAGCTGATTTCTGTAAATTAAGTTTAAGGTATTTTAGTGATCAGTTTACATAATATGGGAAAGGAGATTTATAATCCACCTACAACATAGTTCTCACAGTCGGGTTGGTACTACATACTGCTTGTACTCCTGGCATACCCAGTTGAGATCATTACTGACAGTGCCAGCTTCATAGTTTACTGCTAAGTGAATGTTACCTCTCATACTCCCCTCAAAAGGAAAAATTTTCCAAGCATCCAAGTCTTTCCCCAGCTCCTTGAATATTTCATGATTATAGAAGAGGGCCCAGTTGCTAAGCCTAAAAGCTGACTCAACAATTACCTTGCACTGAAGCCTTTATTTTAAAGATTCCAGTATGCGTGTTTAGTTCCAAAAATATATAAATACTAAATTTAATGTACCATGGAAAAACAAGCACACTGATAGACAAGTAGCCTGATTCATACCACATCCAAGGATGGATATATTCAAATATGAATTATAATAAACTACAGTTATGTAAAAATTGGTCTTCTTTAAGATCCTGTCACAGAATGGGTTCCTGTGCCTACTGAAATCCCCATTCTGCCCTGTACAAGATGTGATGTTTAAAGTTACTGTTCCACATATTTAACAAGAGTGTCACCAATCTTTGTTACTTCTATCCTGTGCCTTACAAGAGCCAAGGACCCTGTATGCAAATTATGAAATCCAGGATGCATGTTGGAACCAGTGGGGAAGAAATACACAGTTCATGTAGTTTCTTAGCTCTCAAGGAATTAAGCATATTAGAAGTAACCAAGTCTTCAGCAGAGGGGTGCTCCCCCTTCATTTCTATACTATTTGTTTTCCAAACGCCATTATTAGGCAAAAGCTTCATTGAAAAAGTAGCTCTTAGTGTTTGATCTGAATGTGGTTAGGTTTGGGCTGAATCTGAATCTTCTGTGGCATTAAGTTACATACCCACTCAGCAGCAGCTGAAAACAAAACCTTAATTGCCCAAATACTTACCCACAGTAGCACCAGCTGCATCATCCCTGTAGTGGGCAACCATCAAAATATTGCTCACAAGGCAGTCTCCATACAGCTGGGCTTTAATCATTTGTGGCCTTGTGGATTAACACTAGGGCCTTGAATTTAGGTTGGAAATGAAAGATAAACCAGAGGAGTCCAGGGAGCCCTAGTGTGATATGATCCAATCAGGTTTTATTGGTGAGGATGCAGGGAACTGTGTGTTTCAACAGCTGCATCTTCCATGCACTAGTTAGATTAAAGATGAGGTACAGCAGTATACCTGGAAGTGATCCAAGTATACATCATCCAAACCAGACCATCTAACAAGAAACACTGTAATAATTTTCTATCATCTACAGGCCAGAGGCTTAACTTGCTACTCTATGACCACGCCTACAGTAGACATTCCTTTCAGAAAATCAGGCCCTTTATTGAAAGAGCAAGCAGAGCGTCTGCACAAAAAATGCGCTCTTTCAAATTCCTTTCAAAACAACATGGCTCTTCTTCCGGAGGCTGCCCTCCTCTCCCAAATGAGAAAGAGCACCTTTTTCCAAAAGTCTTTCAGAAAAAAGTATGTGAAGATGCTCTGGGGACCCTTTGTTCAAAACAGCCGTCCTCAAGGTGCCAGATTTTTCTATCCCTATCCCATTCTTTCCAAAGAGTGGGGGCTGTGTGGACGCTCTTTCGAAAGAGCAGATTGCTTTTTTGATCCCTTTTTTTGTATGTGGACGTGTGATCTAAAACATTCATTCAATGGCAAGGTAAAAGAAAAGCAAATTCCTAACTTTCCCTTCCTACCAACACCACAGCTCTATTTCCTAGACTGATTTTGATGCAGCTTGTGCTTTACACAACTGTTTATTTCTTTCAGAAATGCTAATGCTCAAAAGGGCTGAAGTTAGATGAAAATGCTAACTGACATGTTTCCTCAGCGTACCACTCCAAAGTCTCAAACAAATTACTAGAGCCTCATGTTTGAGCAGAGCCTACAGATGAATGGCACAGTAAGACTTGCCTGTATTCAGCTAGTACCTTTAGATGTTCCCTTTCCAGCAGCTGGAAAAAAAAAATTAAGATTCCTGCTTGCCAGAAAAACACTTAAATATTTTCCCTACTGTGTAAGCAGGAGTCCTCTGGAATTCTTTTTCTCTTCAAGATTTGTGTCTTACAAAAAGACAAGAAGTTGCTACAGACAATTTGAAAAAATTATAACCCATGGCAGACTAGTGTAATTTCAAAAACAGTACTTAAGCCTGCAAACTTCCAGATATAAATTCTAATATTTTTGATGGTCTTATCTGAGTTGTTTCTTACAAACTGTACAGAATCTTACATATGTCCACTGGAATTCCATGTAGATTTCACGGCGTGATTCTCTGAAGTTAATAAAGTTAATAATGCCACTCAAGAAACGAGCGGTCCGCTTTGCTTCTAAAAGAGAGGAACAGCAAAGAACAAGGAATGTTTTGGTGTCTATATGTCCCATAGTTGGAAAATTTGAGCATAGCAAAACTCACACAGCTAAACAGAAGCGAAAAACAAATGCAGAAAAATACCATGTTAAATATAGTTGAGTATTTGTGTTACAAATGTACAATACTCTAAGGAAAATTATGAGGTTAATTTAACTTTATTGGCTTAGAAGAAAATTTTTTTAAAGAATGTCAATGACTGGTTTTGGGTTTGTTTCCTTTTTTTTTTTTTTTTGGGAGGGGAGGGGAAGAGTACTTTGAGAGATATCCATCACTAAATCCAGTAAGTTTTAGAGAAAAACAAATCTCCCTCGGACATTAATTTAATCCTATTAATTTATACATATATGTCAATCTCTGAAAAAATTCAACAAATATAGCTATTATCTTACCAGTAATTGGAAAAGATTTCATTTGATTGGACAACCAATTACACCAAGCCATGAATTTATGATGAACCCAGATGCAGTGTCAAGGACCTTGTACAATTTAAAAATAAACTACAAACTGGACATAATAGCTCAGAAAAATAGCCATTCCCCTAAAACCAATGAGCACTGGCTAATGTAATTACAAGAAAAAAAATGGTAAAAAGAAATGAGTGAGGCAAAAAAAAAAAAGGTAACTAACCCAAAGAGAAAAGCTTTGTACTAAACCCAAAAGACAGACAGGGGGTCTCCAGTGGATATATTCACATAGAGAATCTACAGCTATCTCCCTGAACTGAGAAGGCCCTTCTCCTCACTCCAATTACAGAATTACTGAAGATTAGGTTTGGAAGAGAGCTCAGGAGATCACCTACTACAACCCTCGGTCTCAAACCAAAAACCACCCCAAACAAATCATTTCAGCCAGGTTTTTGTCAAGCATGGTCAATCTCAAAATTCAAATGGAACTTTGGAATGAAGAACAAGGACATTCCTGGCCAACCTCAAATGCTTTAGCAAGAAAACAGGAAGATGCAGAAATAAACTTAAGACATTTCTTTAGGAAATTCTCAATCCTTCTTGAATGGCTTGTGCCACACCAGAACTGCAACCATGTGTTGGCAAGACAGTGGACGAAAGGAAGAAATGCAAATATTTCCCCCAGGAAATCCTCACTGAGTTCAAGTCTTGCCACCTATTCATAACTATTTCTAGTTTTTAGGAGTAATCATAACCACCATATATTGCAAAACTATTG
Organism: Carettochelys insculpta; assembly: GCF_033958435.1. Taxonomy (NCBI): domain Eukaryota; kingdom Metazoa; phylum Chordata; order Testudines; family Carettochelyidae; genus Carettochelys; species Carettochelys insculpta. Next base: position 61,714,786 of record NC_134145.1, on the reverse strand, counting down.
GAAAACATCAGATTAGTACTTAGCAGCAAGATAGAACTGTAATGTTTTGTAAAAGAACAGAAAGGTATTAATTAGCATGAACTGAATGGACTACCGCATTGTAAGAACTACTTACTGAACTGCATTTTCTACAAGGCCATACTACGGGCTTCAAGAACAGGCAACTGCTGACTCCACTACATCAAACTATCTACCGCAGCATTGAAAGTAAAATCCAAGAGACTTCAAAGATAGTTCACAGAAATGGCCAAGGCATCATATGATCATAGAGAGACAGATGGTTTAACAAATGCTTGCTTACTCGGATTTAGGACATCAGCTATATGAAAGTCATTAACACGGCAGACTGGAAGAAAACGCTCCCTGTGGGAAGGAAAGAAAAAAAGATACTGAATATTACTAGTTCTATGAACAAACCCACTTCATATGTCCACGACAGTACTTTTGCTCTACATAAATCTAAAATACCTAGGCATCTCCACAGTTCCAGCTGGGAATTGAGTGAGGGTGATACGGAGATGGGGGTCAGACTTCTGGGGCTTCTCACCTCCATGGGCAGAAGCCTGGTTGAGAGCTGGGCAGAGGGACTTAAGATGTCCAGTTTCTTGCCAAATTCATGGCTCAGAGCCATAAAATTGACAAGACATACAGCAGCCAAGTAAGACAGTGTCGACACATAATAAGAGGAGAAGAAACAGTAGTGAACACTGACATAATTGGATTGATGTAAGCTGCCTTACATTGATCTAATTGTGCAATGTACACCAGGCCTTAGAAACGGAAAAGAAAAATGAAATAGGAGTGTTCTAATATGAAACTCAGAAGACAATATGCCAGTGTCAATTATGCCACCACACACACTAGCACAGGAGCCTACAAATGAAATAGCAAGAAAAGCCATTGTTTTCAAATTCAGTTACAGAAATCAATCCTTCAAGAGCTGCAATAAATGTGCACACAAGACAGTCCTTAATAAGTAACTTCAATCCATGTATTTTGTCACCCCTCTTTTAAGAACAGCGCACGCACAATGATTTGTACAAGTTAGAAGGTTAAGTTACCCCATCCTGATGCTTAACCCCTCTGAGCCCCAACCTCCCCTCCTGCCCCCAGGATTAACTTGCCTCAGCATGCACAGATCCCTGCCACCTTCTCAGCAGGCTGCACTGCTCCAGCAGGGGTAGGCTTAGTCACCCCTCCCCCCAGCTTTCCTGATGATCTAGCTTTCCCCCACATGGGATGGCTCCCTGCCCTGCTGCAGCTTTCACTTCCAGGGCTCCCCGCCCTGCCGCCGCTGACTGTTCAGTGGCTCTGAAGGCTGCCGCCACTTAAACAAATATAAATTCAGTTGGTTTAACAGCAGACAACTGAATTTGGGTTTTTTTTTCTTCCCTCTTCCCCCCCCCCCCCTTTTTTTTTTGTTAAAGCAGCAGCAACCTCCAGAGCCTCAAGAGGAGTCAGCGGCGGCAATGCTCAGAACCTCAAGTGGCTCCTTAAAGAGCTGCAGTTTGCCAACCCCTGCACTAGCTCTAAGAATGGCAGGCCAGGGTGGTTACTGCAGGATCTTTATGACTGCTCAAAGACCTCCCTCCACATCTAGTTATTAGCCTCTACAATGGGCATCAATGAACTGCTTCAAGGTATTTCTAGGTCATTTGCATGCTCGCTAACTTGCCACAGTACACTGTTGATCTAAACCTCAGTCTCACAATCATAAAGTAAAAAAAAATTACATACATTTGGATAAAAAGTAGCTGGCAGCAGAGATCTTTAGCCTACTAAACCATGAGCTAAGTGATGGGTAACCTGCTGCCTGTGGGCCAAATGTCATGCTAAGATGCTGGCAGTCTGCCAGACAAATTGTTTACCTTGTATCCACAGATATGGCCACCAGCAGCTCCCATTGGCTGTGGCTCGCTGTTCTCAGCCAATAAGAGCTGTGGTAAGTGACAGCCAGCAACTCCCTGCACACTTGCCGCAGCTCTGATTGGACAGGAACATCAAACCACAGCCAATAGGAGGCAGGTGCCCGTACCTGCAGTCACAGGCAAACAGTCTACCCTCCAGCAGCTTACCCTGACAAACCAAGGGCCACAGGTTGCACCCCACTGTGCTAGCTGCTTTAAGATGCCTCTTATCTGCTAAACTTTATTACACGTAATTTTAACAAGTAAAAGGACCGTCACAATTGCTTAAAACCCAATTACCTAAAATGAATTAAACTACAATCAATTAATGAACTGTATGGAAAAAAAAATCCATTTGTTATACTCACATGTTAATATACAAGTTACAAATAGGTAGAAAGCCTTCAAATATTTGTGGATACATTATGTCAACAGTAACCGGCATCTAAACATAAGAGTCAATAAATAAGGCGATTACAAGGAGTGTTCATATGGGTCAAATACTAAGGTTTAAAATGGGAAAGTTATTCAGTGGTAATAAATTCAAATAACTAAAATCCAATTCCAAAGCAAAGGCAAGTGGGTAGTGCCCAAACTGCAGCCTGTGGATCCCTATCCCTGCGGCTCACACAATGTTTTGAGAACCAAGTAGTTGAAGACTAAAGCGATGGTCAAGTGACATTACAGCCTAGAACAGCAGCAAACGGTTGAGTGCACTAATGGCTTCATAATGCACTTGCATATTTCAGATTAGAATTGAGCCCTACGTATTTGTTAGCACAAGCTGATAATTAATAAGGAAATTGTTGGTTTACTCCCCTCAAAACAACGTGGATCTGGACTCCTATGCTGCCATGTAACGTTGTAGTATTCTTTGATATGCCTGCATTACACTTCGATTATAGTGGAACTGGAACTATGCTATAATACGCTTGAATGAATGAGTTCATTAAAGACTGACGGTTGCTTTCTCTTTAAAGGCTGACTATTATAAGTGCTCTAAAAATCCTCATGCTGACTCAGATTGTTTTGAAATTTGCTATGCCTCATGGTGTTGCTGAGTAGAGTCCGTGCCCCAAGTTGGTGGTGTTTGAGCACATGGTTCCCAAGAAACAGCTCTAACAAAAAAAAAAATTTTTTACAAAATAATGTTTTTTCTTTTAACTTTTCTACATGTATCTGGGGCTCGGACTACAGCTCTCATCCTCCCCAAACTGACCTCAGTTGCTCAGGATTTATCTCAGCCAAAGGAGGGCACTCACTGCCCCGGTGGAAAGGGAGGACCTTATAAAGAAGAGGTTATTAAATGTTAGTTAAGAACTCCAAGTCAGCACGAGGAACGGATGTGGCTAAAAGAGCAGACAGTAAGTCTAGGGCTCATTTTGGGAGTTTCGACTTTGGCAAGTTACAACTTTTATACCTCAGTTTGTCCATGCAAGATTTGTGGCTGTTTATTTATCCATAGGACTGTCAGGGATTAGCTATTGTCGTAACACTTCGGACAGAGAAATCAATATACAGTGTTAAATTAATGAGGGATCAGTGTTTAGTTTGCCTGGGATGTTTGTTTCACTAATTGATCTGTCCTCAACTTTCATTTTCAGTGGTATGTTAAACTAAATATAAAATGTACTTTATCATGTGAAATTAAAATTAAACCCAAAATACAGACTGGTAAAATATCAGTTCCCAGTATTTCTAGCTGCATTATACCCGAAATCTCCCAATAATTAAATATTGTGGATCAAACGTAAGATGCCATGGGACTTAACTCCACATTCAGCTGAACAAAATGCTAAAAGGACCAAATAATTTAAAAATTCAAGTATCTGAAGTGTAGCCAAGTTAGTCTGTATCTTCAAAAACAACAAGTCGTCCGGTGACACCTTATAGACTGACAGATATTTTGGAGCATAAGCTTTTCTGGGTGAAGACCTGCTTCGTCAACTGGGTCCAGAGGAGGGTCTAAATATATAGGCTCATGAAAAGGAGGGAGTCCCAGTCAAGAGAAGGGCCAGAGTTCAGTCACAGAGGATGTGGTCCATTATCGCAGCTAATGTGGAGTTGTGAACATCAAGAGAAGAGAAGAGAAACTGCTTTTGGCCAATTACAAAAGCATTTTCTCCTCTCTTGATGTTCATGCCTCCACATCAGCTACGGACAATGGAGAACATCTTCCATGACTGAACTGACCTTGTCAATTCTGGCCAGCCTCTTGACTGGGACTCCCTTCTTTTAATAGGCCTGGACCTCCTCTGGACCCACTCATGCATCTGACAAAGCGGGTCTTCACCCACCAGCGCTTATGCTCCAAAATATCTGTTAGTCTATAAGGTGCCATAGGACTTCTTGTTAAAAATTCAAAGAACCCAGTGGCTTAATTACTTAAATTTCATAATTCTGGAAATTATGAGTTTCATTTTCAGTTTTTGCACTTAATTGTTCACTTCTGTATACACACCATGTAGAAGTGCTCCAGGCGGATTCCACAGACATTCTGCAAGATTCTCATGAAGATCATATGCAACACCTCAGGCTACAAGAGACAGAAAAACATTTAATTCCAGTAATTAGAAGTACACTAATAACTGACTACTTGTTTGATGAGCCTCTTCTCTGTAAATTACTATCCAATCTTCCTCGTTATTTATAGCACACAGACTATATCACAAAACAGTAATACTCTGCCTTTAGCAAATGAAGAGCAACTTCATTTTTTCATGAGGACAACACATTGCTAAACTCTCTTGTTGCAACTTGAGATGTTGTAATGAAACATCTCATGACGCCGCTTTAAAGAGCAATAATTAGACTGGCTAACTGTAACTTTAATCAGTGTATTTGCACTCATAGTTTTTAATTACCTGTTTGTAATCAACAATTATGATGTCAGCTTCACTTGGACAATTTTCAAACTTGAGTGAAACCAAAATCTTGAAAGTTTCACACTATATAATGATTTTATATAAAAAATTAACAGCAAACACTTACAGTGATTGGTGAAATAATTAAAAACATAAGATTCTGAATTACTCATTTAGACTGGAAATTAAGAGAAATGTCATGCCTTTACAAGCTCCCAAGCAATTGCAGGAGAGGATTTATTTAAATTTAGAACATTTAACACAAAAATGTTGCTACAGATTAAAAAGGAAGCCCATTCAGTTCTTCAAGTAATCGCCTAAGACAGACAACTCATATGCAACAGAATTCCCTGACATATCTCAACAGACAGGCTATTGTTAAAATCTAAGCCTCAATGAGCTCAACTATAGTGTGTAAATGAACAAAATTCAGACATTCAGTACATTCCATCATTTGAGGTCTGCAGCTTCTGTACTGTAACAATAGAGCTTCAAATTTCATCTGAATATCTGCCTATGCTCCTTCACCCTAGCCAAATGAATCAGCTTCAAGGCAAAACTGCAGCTAAGCAACAGACATCATTCAATATCATTAAGGCAAATATGTTATCCAGAGGATGGCCCAGTAAAACAAGCTTCCCAGTGTCATAAAACCAAACCCTGGGTCCCAATATCCTAATCATGAAATTGCATACCGAGGAAGGGGGTCTGTCCGCTCACGTGCATCTGTAGGATGACAAATCACACCTGTAGCATTTCCTCATGTGAATATTTTTACTTCCACCCGTGGGACTACTTGTGCAAATATCATATTTAAGTTGTCCTCCAGCAACAAGCTACTTTGTCTGCAGTGTATTCTTACCTTGGGATTTGGAAACAAGTCATTTTTGGAGAGGTTTTTCGCTTCAGCTCCTGTTAGGATCTGATTGCGGAAGTAAGTTATGAGGTCATTGGGATTATATCTGGGAAATGTTAAGAGATCCATTGGGGAGGGGCGGGGATCTGCAAAGAAAAACAGTAGCATGACACATTAGCCTTTACAGCCCACCAATGTCAAGAGCACAGGCTGGGAAAAATCTGCAAAGCATGGGTCACTGGCTGACTCCCCTGGGACTCTGCATGACGCCAAGCAGCCTGCCAGTGTAACTGCGCATAGGCAAACTCAAACCTGGGATCTCTGGAGCTTAGTGCAGGTGGCTGTACAATCTGAGCTAACGGCCAGCTGGCTCTGAGCTTAGGCTGTAGAGGACTTATTCTCTCTCTGAGAAGTGGTCTAGGTACCAATAAATGGGACAGTTAACCACACGCAGGTGTGTGGGTTACATCAGCACACTCAGTACGGCCATTCTTAAATGCAGGCACCTGCACCAGCCACTGACACCCCTTCCAGCCCCAGTGAACCCCAGGCACCAGCACCCGGCGCTGACACCCCCTCCAAGTACCCTCAGGCACCAGCACTGAGCACCAAAGGCCACTCCTACTCCAGGGACCCGCCCCCCCAGGCTCCAGCTCCAGCTCCAGCTCCCCCTCCCGCGACGGCCAGGCACCAAAACCCCCGCCTCCTCCTGCTCAAAGGACCCCCAGGCATCGACACCCTCTCTAGCCCCAGGGGCCAGCAGTGTCAGCCCCCACCCCAACCCGGCCAGGCCAGGCCAGGCAACGGCTGAGGCAAGGGTGGGGGAGGGGTGAACGGTCGCGCGCCCCGCGCTCACCTGACGCAAAGGCGAGCAACACTCACACACACCCAGGCTGCGGCGCTTGACGTCACGTCAACTTTTCAAATCTGGCGGGCGCCCCTCTGCCACGCAACGTCACTTCCGGCGCGACTGTCTCCCTCCCGCCTACTAGCCTGGGCAGCAGGAGCCGCACGGGAAGCTAAGGGGCGGTGCCCGAGTGCTTCCGCCCCGCCCCCTCCGCCAGGAGCTTCCTGGGGGCCGGCCGCTTTCTCCCACATGCCACCGTGCGCATGCCGGGACGTCGCGGAGCGTACGCACAGCGCCCCCTGGCGCGGGCATTGTTGGGGAGAGGCGCTGTGCCCTGGAATAGTTGTACGTGGCTCCCTGTAGGGCAGGGTCTGCAGAGCTGCCCTAGAGGAGCGCAGAGTTAGTCTCAGAGGGGTAGCCCGTTAGGCTGTAGCTGCACAAACAGCAAGCAGTCCTGCAGCACCTTAAAACCAACCAATGTATTTGTTTGTTTTGGTGGGTGACACCCACTTCGTGGGCTGGAGTGATTGTGACCTGCCAGCCATTATTTCTAACCTGCTTTTAGTGCCAATGGAAAAGTGTCATAAGCACCTAGGAAACACAAGGGACCAGAACCACTGTAGAACCAGCATAGTAACATTCCCACTGGCTATGGTCACAGCTAAGAGCATCATCCAGAGGGTTAAATTCCACTCTCAATTACACTCACACCAGCAGGCCCTGGACTTCAGGGTTGCCAGGCAAACATTACCCTTCTCTGTAAGGTGGAGATCTTAATACCATATTTTGGCTGACATGCCCTGATGTGTAACTACCTACTCTGCTTCCAGGGCGTGCATCATACTGGAGTGGTCCCATAGCACATGTCAACAGGGTGCTGTCTACAAACAACATTACCCTAAAGAGCCACGTGTGGGAAACAATATTACCCTAAATTTTTCAGACATTGCTAAATTAACATGTCGAAGATCAAAGTGATCAGTAATTCTCAACATCTTCCATACCCAGGACCCACCTACATAGCAACGTGGAAAGAAAAAGATGGTCTCTGATACATGATCACATGTCTCAGATAATACATAGTCCCTGAAAGTTAATCCAAGAAAGTAGCAAGGCATTCCATCATTTTCTCAGACTTCTACAGTATTTTCATCAGCAAATCCTGAAACAGGTTCTGACCCCAGTCCTCTAGTTTGGCTATCCCTCATGATGTCCAGCGATGGAGTTCATTGGTGAGTTCAGTGACCAAAGAGCCCAATTTGTGCCCAATGCAACGTATACTGATATTGCTGCCCCCTCCTAAGAGAAACTCTTCCTCAAGAATTCTCAGCTTAGAGGGGATGAAAGGTGACCTTGTGGGTGTCATTTCACGGACATTTTTGATGACTATTAGAAACATACTGATTCTGCACAGAGGCAGAAACCATAAAGACAGAATAAGCTGCTAAGGCTACGGTGTCCAATATGCTTTCCGTCAGCCACATGTAGGAAACTGGACACTGCAGTGTGGCAAAGGGGCTCATTAGAGCCGCACACATGGAGCGCCTTCTGCTCGCTCCATACACACACCCCACCACTTGGTGGGACAAGCGCATGGCAGCAAAGGTGGTTCCTGCTGCTCTGGTGGCCCCACATGGCTCGCAGCATAGCTCCAACAGCAGCCACTCACACCACGCAGCTCCAGTGGCAGCGGCTCTAGTGAGTCACTGCCAGTTTGCACGGGGGGGGGGGCGAGTGCCTGGGTTGCAGGGAGGCAGTACGTGGGTTGCAGGGGGCAGTGGCAAGCATCAAATTTCTTCTGGACACCACTGTGCGAAGGTGAAAAACTAGTGAGTAGTTCTCAGCCCGAAATACATTTATATTCCGCATGTGGAATAACCAGAGGATGGCACTGCTGTATTACCAAATGCTGCGTCAGTTCAATATATACTGACTAACCTATTAACTCATCCAAGCAGAAGTCATGTAGCACTTTAAAGACTTAACAAAATAATTTACTAGGTGATAAGCTTTTGTGGGACAGACCCACCGATCTGAAAAAATGGGTCTGTCCCACAAAAGCTCATCACCTAATAAATTATTTTGTTAGTCTTTAAAGTACTACATGACTGCTGGTTTGTTTTGTTAGAATATAGACTAACACGGCTTCTCTCTGTTACTATTAATTCATGACACAGAAACCCATTCCCATGTGCAGTCCTTTTAACACCTGTGGGGAGAATATTTCTGGCCATTTTGTAGCCAGTTTGGAATGCTTTTTAAGAAACGCCGTTTAAACCATTTTAAGGCTTTCCTTTAAAAAAACTAATTTGTATCATTTTGGCCATGCAGCCCATTTTTATCATTTCTCTGCATTTTTATCCTCTTTTAGGGAATTTGGGAACTTTTTAAAACATTTTTAGGTGATGTTTTCACTGCTTTTTGGCAGTTTGGAGGAAAGGTTTTTTTTTTTCCCCCACAAATATAGTGTCTAAAAGTTGTGAAACTCTGGCACCCCAAATGCTACCCACGTGTCCAACTGAAGTATGGCTGATTCTGATACACTAAGCACATCTTTACCAGGGCATGGGGACCAAAGAGAGTAGGGAGAGTGGAATTTTTTGCAAGTGTAGTTATATTACACACATGCAGGGTTATATTACCCTGGTTGCTTATCTTTGATTGTCATTGCTTGGTGATGTCAGCATTACCACTTACTGAAACTCCCCAGGAGCCAGAAGATGGATACATATTGGTGTGGCCCCATAGCATGTGTAAACAGGATATTTTATATATCACCTGTGTCAAAACAGAATTGAATGTGCATGGTTCAGTATCCATTCCTCTTTAAAATGCACTGTAGTCAGCCTCCTGAGTGTGCAGACACAGATTGCTATCACACTCCAGATTTTCAGAACTTCGATAAACTTTTTTGCTCTGTTTCAATGATTTGGTAGAGTTGAACTCTTGGCACTTCACATTTCAATTACATACGTCTAATTTCTTTCACCAGTTAAGATGGAGGCAGCAGCCCCAATCCCTGGAGCAGAGCTGAAGGCCAAGCAGATTAGCACCCTTATATGCAAAAATCTCTCTCACCAAAAGGCATTGCACATTAGACTTCATGCCTTTTAATAATACGCAGAAAGTAGCCATAAACAGCACCAGCCGGAAACGCTTAAAACATTTGCTGTTGGCAGAGAGTTGTAGTGAATTTGTTGAAGAAAGTGCATTTTAGTCAGAATGTTTAAAAATATTAAATTAGACTTTTCTTTTTGGCTATTGCACTGCACTTTGTTCCAGGTTATAAAGCAATACATTACTACAACAAAGAGCTAATGCAGAATTTACCCAAAAGTGAAGAAAAATGGTCTAAGCAAGCGACAGTGAGACATGAGAGACCAAAATTTATCAAAGGAAGAGATGAGCAAATACAGAGAGCTTTGCAGAAAGAGCAGGCATTTTTATGTGTTGCATAGGAATACCACAAATGCTTACAAATTTGGGCAGTGCCAGTTAGAAAGGCTCACAAAGTGCTCCAGTTGGGTAGGTCATTTCAAAACTACATGCAGCTCAGGCATCGGGGATCTCAGGTTCTGGGAAAGGATTATTAATATCCAGAGATGGCACCCGCAGCAAGTACTTAGTTTTATGGATGTCCAGAAAGTGTTTCTGTGTCATTCCTACTGCCCACTTGGGAAAATCCGGTGCAGCTTTGAGCCATAAGTCTTCCATGGGGCCTTTTGCAGTGAACCACCACTCCTAGGAAGAACAAAAGGGAAATGAGAGGCCAGAATGAGACTAGCTCTTCAGAGACAGCATTTCTATAGCTAGCTATTCTGCACTGACCCACAAGCAAAACTAGGGACTAAATTGGGATTACAAGAGTGGCAGTTTGATTCTTGGTTCCCACCTGGCTTTTGGGAGGGGAGAAATCTGCACCATGCCTGAACCAGGCACAGATCTCTTTCCCCTCTGGGCTGGCTCAGCTCTGCTGGCTGGAGTGTTAGATTCTCTGTCCCAGTGTAAGAAGGGAAGTGATGATGCCCTTGCAACTTCTCTACCCCACATCCTGCGCCCCATGATACAGATAGTCCACAGAGTAGCCCTTAAGCCCTGTAAGCCCTTTGCTTACACACCGTTAGGGTATAATGTGAATGGTTTTCATCTGACGATTTACTCATGCTTCCAGATGCTCTACTGGAAATGTAAATACCACACTGACTTATCTTTCTACAAAAGACTTTAATGTAAAGCAGACAGACTACCTTTCCAGTGAGACCAAAACAGAACGGCCAAGCCACGGAACTAGCACACAAAGTCTGCAGATGGTAAAAATGCACTTTGCGGAGGGAGTATTACCCAACCCAGATCAGACTTCACTAGTACATTCCCACATCTAAAAAGTAGCTCACAAGGTCTCAATGGCATTTTCTCTGCAGATTCCTTCACCACCAGCTCTCCAGGGTTGGGCCTGCAACTGTCTAAGGAAGCACCTCATCAGATTCCTCCTCCCCCTGGTACTCAGAAGCTTTCTCTTCTGTCATTCTCCTAGTGCAGTTTCCAGCACAAAGTCTGTCTATCTATGCCAGATGCTGGAAAATGCATCATCCATGGTTGCTGTGGTCATGCAGTACCACAGCCTCTGCACCTCTCCACAAGGCAGTGAGCATGCTGATGTCAGTGCTGGCCAGCTGGCACCTGGGTCAGATGATCCAATATGGCATTGTAGAGATGATCTCAAAAATTAGTCAGCAGAAGAAACCTGCCAGCATGGAAGCAATGTGTAGCTATGGGCCACCCCCATGCCCTGCACTGTTCATACAGGTAGGTGAGTTCTAGACAGGCTGACTTCTTGGCAGTGGAATGCAGACAAGTGAGCAGACAAACCACCTCTGAATAGGTTGCAATGACACTGAAAACAACTGAGGCTAAAATAAAGATGGACCTTAAATATACAGGTGAGAGGGCACAATCTATAGCATAATTGATAACCAAGTGCATTTGTAGATGTGAAGCATGTTACAGCCATGCTGGGGGAACACACTATGTTAACCACGACAAGTTTGCCCAAGCCATGATGGGCAGGACAATATGAAAAAGGGATTTAATGTTACAAATACAGAGTTTGTGTAATGCACACAATGCACTTTCAGAATACCAGCTCTTGGGACTTACACTGCTGATCTTCAGCCAGGATTTCTCCAGGAGATTCCCATATATGTCACAGAGTTTGAATGCTTGGGATAGGTAGGTCTGGCTCTGTTCTTCATTGCCCAACACCAGAAGGACATAGGCTTTCAGGTGGTAAACCCGAGGGTAATAGATGGGACTTGTAGAGCATCGCGAGAGAACCTGGTCCAAGTCCTAACAAGAGAAAAATTGAGATTCATGTCAGAATGGCATCCCAGAGCTTTGAGATCCCTTTGCAGGGAAACAGCATGCCTGAGAAGAGCCAGTTGCAAAGAAAGAGGAAACCTGCAGAGAGACAGAAAGAAGCAGAGGTGAGATAAAATCCGAGAAAGATTCAGACTTTATGAACTTGTCATGATCATGCACTTAGTACAATTCTTCTTTGGGAACTGTGCACTCTGGGTGGGGATTTTTCTTCTACCTCCTGTCCAGAGGCCATGCTGAGAGGGTGGTAAAGATCCATTTCTTGCAAAGTGAGCGGGATGGGGACGAGTCACAGTTAACAGCGTCTTTTTCCACATCCTCACAATGTCAGAATAATATTTCATGGTTCTCTCACACCATGTGTGCATTACTGGTCCTGGGAACATATGGTTGAAGGGCTATGAAAATGAAATATCACTGTCTGATCAAAGGTCACACCCACTTTCTGAGTCTTTCCACTGGCTCTTGCAAAAAATTCAAGTTTCTCTTTCTCCCCTACATAGCTCCACGTTATAGACCTCAACCTAGCTGCAAGCACAAACACTTCAATGCCTTCTTCCCTCCTCTTTTGCACAGCTGGAAGCGTACAAACGCAGATCATCAGTGTTGATTAGTTTCCACATTCCTTGCCAAAAATAGAAGAGAGAGAGAGCGTGTGTGTGTCTGTTTAGGGGGGCACTTGATTTTGTCTGGGGATCCCCCAGCCCTTGTTGTGTATTATGAGCAAAGAGAGTTTTGTAATTCTTGCCACCAAATTTTAGGTGAATGAACAGGAAAGAAGCAAAATTACAATTAACCTCCCTGTCCATGTGCAATAGTTATCGCTCATGCTGAGCTAGAGTGCACCCCAGGAGGGATTTCAAAACCACATCACCACATGAACATCCAAAAATGGAGCTAGGCAATTCAAGGAAGAAAACAAAGGCTAGCAGAGCTGAGTAGATACACAGGACAAGCACACTGCAGGTGCCAGGACCCTGATACTGTATCTAAGCCCATTAGGTCCCTAAATAGCATCCCTAGTCTCCACACCATGGCTGTATGCTGAACCTTTACCACAGGCCAGCAGCTTAGTGTTAGAGGACCACAATCCCACAACAGTGAAGCCCCTGCTTGGCTGGACTGACAGCATTCTCATTGGCATCTGAACTATATAAAGACCCCGATGGAAGAGGAGGATGTCTGAGCAGCAGGCTGCTGGTTGTTGCCTGGACCACCTTGCTGCCCTGCTGTCTGACCTGACCCTGCCTTACCTGACCACAGCTACCTGTCTTGCCAACCCACCCCCTTTGATTGATTCTCTGGGCTACTAACCCCATCCCCATGAGAACTCTGACTATTACCCTGGACTACCAGTAAACCAATTGTCCCTCCAATTACCAGATCACCCAGACACCACTAGACTCAAGATCTGTACTTCCCCTAACCTGCTTCAGCCACTGGGCATTATTGTAAGACAGGATGGGCAAGAGAAGTATGCCAGAAAATTCAACAGATAGCTGCTTTTAAGGGGCCTGATTCAAAGTCCACTGAAACCCCTGAGAAGACTCACACTGACATCACAGCTTTCGATCAGGTTACTTTGGGCCAGGTAAACTATGGTTAGCAGCCATCAAGAGATACCAGGCCTCCACTTGTAGATGGATTGCATTGTGCAGGTTTTCCACACAATGTGACCATCACCGTCTCCCCTCTTACCTTTAGGGTCTTAGTCCGAGTCTCTCGGACGTGTTCAGGTTTTGACTCAATGTGTTTCCGTAGCACAAGGACCTCACACTCCAAGAATTTACAGAAGCCACTGGTCGCAAAGAAGGAGGCGCTAGTTCTCCTCAGCAACCTTCTGGCTTTTTCAAAAGGCTCCTTGAAATTGCCCCACTGCTGAAGTCTGGCAAACCTAGATCACCGAGAAAGATCCACATCAGATTTGCTGGAGGGGGATTTATTGGACCTGCCAATGGCAGTGATCTATAGAGGAAGATGGAAAACTTACATTGCATTTAGCTACCTGCACAGTGCTATCCCATGGGGAGAGGAATTCTTCCTAGTGCTTGCAGCAAAGCACGAGCTATGATTACCAACAACTTAGATTGTACTTTCGGGGCAGTGACTGTCTCATTGTCCTGTGTTTACATATTGCCAAACACAGCAGGGTCCTGATCTGTGATTAGGGCTCTAAAGCAAAATGATGTTGATGATAACAAGAAGTCCTCTGGCACCTTATAGACTGACAGATATTCTAGAGCATAAGCTTTCGTGGGCAAAGACCCACTTCATCAGATGCATGAGTTGGGGGGCGGCGTCAGAGGAGGATTTAAAGAGTGGGGTCCCAGTAAAAGCATTATTGATGATAATAATTGAATGCAAAATAAAGATGGTTCTGCTGGACCTCAAGTTTTCCAGCCACAGCATGTGACATAATGAAGACAAGCTTTTCCCTAGAGCCCTGCAGATCTGCCACTATCTGCTTTATATCCATAGGTATCTGCAACTGTGGGTGTCAGTGTGGATATCTGCAGCTCATTTTTGCAGTTATAGATGTTATTACAAAAATTGTATTTTCCACCACTGCTCAGCTAAGGTGGCTTTAAGGCTCATCAGTACCCCACTGATTTCAACAGGACTCCTGGACTAGAGTGCTGTTCAACATGTGCACGGACGGCAGAACCCAGCCCAAAGTTTCCAAGGTCCAAGCTACCATATGGACAAATAAAGACTAGAACAGTAACACTGAAAAGCAGTCATAAGGGGATGTCAGGTATTACCAAATCGCCAGGGAGGAATACAGCCCCAGCATGAGGCTATTCTGAGATATAAGGATGCAGTTTTTTTCATGTCTCTGTATGAATTCCAGGCACTCCTGAAATGATTTAAATGAAAATCCTGTAAAAGAAATTTGCATTAGAGAAGCTGTTTCCCCTTCTGGGGGTAATGGGGGAAGGCTCCAGCTATGCATGAGACTATCCCAACAATTTCAACTTTCACACAGTTATCAACATACCCACCTCGGAACCACAGCCCCATCTTCTGTTAAACCTTTTCGCTCCCATAATTAAAACATGTCAATTGCACTGAACTAGAAATGAGATGCCAGAATGGCAGCAGCATTTTTTGGCAGTGTTGACATGGCAACAGTCCCTGTCCAGGAGCATCCCTTTGCAAAGCAGCCCATTATTGGTGGTCCTCCTCAGCCAGTACTTACCAGCATAAAGCAAGAGCTCTAAACAGTATGAAAAGAAAGAAGCCATCCCAATGATTCTGTCTTCCTCAACAGCCAAGTTCTCCAGCCAGCTCAGCACTCGCACACAGTCTTTGTACCTAGATATCATGGAGCATGATTGCACAACACATTTTATTCTGGGGTGTTTCACTTCCTTTCCTCTGTCAATGTCTCAGCCTCTATCCTCCTATAAGGCCGACGGACCAGGGTTGTCAGCAAGGCGGAATGAACCTGTGACCTGAGGGGCTAGTGTCATGTGCTCTACCACGTGAGCTAAAAGTCACCTGGCCCTCACCCAAGGCTGTGGAGCAGAGACTTCACTTTCTCTTGTCAGTGGGCTAAGTGCCTCTGGGGTTACACTCCCACCCATCATTCCACTCATGTGTCTAGCCTCTTTTTTGATTCCACAGATCTAAACAGCATAGGGAGAAAAGTCTCAAGGATGCCTGACATGACACCAAATGAACAGAAATCCTCCACTGTGGTCCTTCCCAGGTGTGCAAAATAGCCCTATAAGTGTCTGCTAGGTCTACTGTGGATAGCTAGTTGCCTTTCCAGCTGGTTTTGACAAGGAGAAGCACCAAGAGCAGTCCCTGCAGAATCCAAGTGGCTGATCTAGCACTGCAGACAAACATGCCCTGGCAGGAGGAACAGTGGTGAGAACAAGTGTGTTAAGAAAGCCATTGTGGCTCAGTAAGAGTTGTTAGAGATGGAGGTCTAATATAGAAGGACCAGTCTTCCAGTCTACTGGGCATGGCAGGAAATAAGGGTGACACGTGACTCCAGCTGAGACTACTGAGCTATGCGACAGAGGCACCTGAATCCCAAGAATTAGGGACGAAACTGTCTCCTTGTGAGGAGGAAATTCATTTCAGAAGGAAAGTACCAGCCAAAAAAAAAGCCAAACCTAGCCCATACTTCTTCACTTGCTCATTCCCTGGCTTTATGGACCAGGGAGGTCCTTGGCCATGCTCATCGTGCGCCTTCCACCTCTTTCTCTAAAGGGAATATTGTTCTAATCAACAGTGAATCACAGCAAGCACTCTTAGGTATTGCTCAGCCTTATACACCATCTCTTCCTGGGTCAGCTATGAGGCTGGATACCCTTAGCGCAGCCTTGTGTACGTCCCATTTTCACAGAGAGCACGGAAATCATGAAAATACCCACACGCTGTGATCTGTTACATATTTTCCTTGCAACTGACTTGTCAAATTGCAATGACTTCAGTAGGCAGGGCTTGTGGTTATAATGACAGAAGAGAGACCAATTAAATGTCTCTAGGAAGGGCATCCTTATGTTTAAGGCCCTATATAAATCACAATTTTTTTCTGTTTAGAAAATATATGACTGTTTGCATGGAATGAATTTGACAAGCTTGACAGTTCCCTACTGGATTTCTTTTCCACAAATCACTCTCTTTAGCCTGTCCACATGGCAACATATATTTGCATCATACCTGATGCTCAGAAAGAGAGCTTCAAAGAGCATGCAAAGAACCAGACAGTCCAGCTTGGGTTTCTTCATACGCACACACATTTCATGGGCTCGGTAGCCTGTGGAGAAAACCAAACATAATTAGTGTCTTTCCCTTAATACTAACACCTCCACTCCAGCACATATGATGAAAGCAGACTTACCTAACTGAATAGACAGGGGCAGGTTACCCAAACAGAGCTTCATATAGGCCAATGACTGTGCTAATTTAACTGTTGTTAATAGCCCTCCTCCCATAACCTGGAGGTGAGAACTACGCTGGATGGCCATTAGCTCATATTTCATCCATTCGTCCTGGTAACCCATCATCTGGCAGCAGAGAGAGAATTCCATATAGGATGAAATGATCTAAAATGTCCCAAACAAGAAAAAAACGAGAGCCTGAAACCAACTGAATCATTATCCGTTATAGATTCAAAAAAAGCACATGGAGAAACCAGAAACCCCAACATTTCTTTGTTCCTTTTTCTCTTACAATGCTGGCCATTAAAAATAAGGATGATTAACGCTAATCTTTATGATGTTCATGTCTAAAGACTCCACTCAGGACTGACCCAACCCCCTTTCTATACACTGTACAGGCACAGACTGTAAACTAGAACAAGAAACATCAAAACCAATCTAAACTGTTACAATTGAAATGAAAATTAAATGGAACCTCAGATCAGCTCTTTCAGGATGTTTAAAAAAGCTCGGTGAACTTTGTTTATAGAACACTGCAAATTTGCAGCTATCCACTTTATATTTGTGGCTCATTTCTAGAGATACAGATGCAGATATGGATACAAATTTTGTACCTGCACAGGGCTCTATTTCCCATTTTATCCTATCTCTGCCTGCCCTAGTGCTTACCAGAGACATACGTGCCGCAGCATGACAAGGAAACCCATGGCCATGTTTTTACCAGACCAGGTGGAAAGAAGCAAGGCATGCTGGAAATATGACAAGAAAACACTTTTTCCATGAGATTTCCGGCCTCAGAGGTCCAGAAAAACCATCAGAACATTGGGATGGTTATCCAAAGCAAAACTGTGAGAGGTCAACCCATGGCTCCTTGAAATCAGACATCTGCTCCATAACAGCCAGGATTCCTCTGTCCCCTTGCAGGAGGGTGTGTCCTGCCACCCCAGTTATTTCCAGCACTGCAGGTTACTTCTTCTTCCTGGGGTTCGAAGGGGGGAAGCAGGAGGAGAGGACTGCCTGCCACGAGGGTGGACCCACCTGGCTCTCATCCCCTGATTCCTCTGCTGAGTTCACCTTCATAAGTGCCGCCAGGTGACAGAACTTCTTGCTGTTTGTAGCAGTGTCCAGGCTGAAGAGTTGCCACAATAAGGAAAGGCAGTGGCCCTGCTGATACAGGAAAGCTAATTTCTTCTCCCTGTCACACAAGAGACATCTTTAAATGGAGCCACTCACACCAGCACAAAAATCTCACTGTCATTACTAATTCAACAGAGGGCCAGGGCCAGGGTCAGGGGAGGGTTGGGGGAGGAGGCAGGATCCTGATCTGGACATTTCTCCTTTGGAGGAGCAGAGCCACGGGAGGATTCCAGGGGTGGAAGGGGGAAAGGAGGAAGTAGCAGTAGGATGATGGGCACCAGCTGGGGGAGGGTCAGTGGATGGGAGCGTGGCTTTGTAGGGGTGCTGGATGTAGCAGGAAGGGGGACATCTGCTGGCTGCAAAAGGGGGCAGCACAAGAGAGGGTGCTTTATGGAGCAATGCTGAGAGCTCTCCCCACACGCTTGCCTGACCTAACCACAGGTCAGCTGTTAAGTTCCAGCCAGGAGGGATCAGCAATTGCAGCCCCCTGCTAGCAGGGCTTGCTCTGTCAGCAGAGGGAAACAGAAGGGGCTTGGCTAGGGCATAAGCGAGCAGCACTGGCCAGGGCAGCCACTTCTCTCCCACCATCCTGTGAGCATGGGGGGCACCATTATGGGGAGAAACAGAAGGGATATGGGGAATGCCGCATGTCAACTCTGATGATATTTGGCATTTCAAAGCCCCAGCTTGTGGAGTCATGAGATCACAGGAGAACCTTGGCTGCCATCTATTTTTTAAACACAAGGTTCAGGTTGTGAAGAGAAACTTGAGAGACTCTTGAGGCTCGTGGTCTTGGGCAAAAGGAAGAGAAGACAGAAGCGGGGAGGGCAAGGAAAGGGACCAGGATGGGAAGCTGTTTGGGGCAAAGAGAATGAGGGGACTGGGGCAAGAAAGAGAGAGTGTGGGGAAAGCAAGACAGAAGGCTGGGGACTGTGGGATGAGACTCTGGGCAGGAGGCCCAACGTCAGTACTGTGTGTTTTGTTGAGTGGTGCCAGATGAAAGGCAGTTGTGTTGGGACATTTTGGTAAGACCAGGTGAGGGTGGCTTTGTGGCCAGGAATGGCCACTTCCCCACCACCTCCAGTAGGCATAGGAGCTGAATGTAATGGGGGGTGGGGTTGCAGCAATGCCAACCAGAGCCTAAGATGAAATCCACCCAACTAGGTTTCATTCCAGTTCCACTTCCTACCCTTTATTGCGACTATACAAGAACTGCTGCTTCTGGTGAGATGCATGCTTGGACACTTCCAGCAGTGTCTTGAAAAAGACTCCGATCAAGGTATATGGGTACCTTCTGTTTAATAAAACCAAAGCCCTCCTGATATATTTCTTGGCCAAACTCATTTGGCCCATGTTATAACAGACCTGCAGAGAGGAAAGGAAAGTAAGACAAAGCCTGTTCATAACATTATCAGCCAACTGTACAGTCCAAAATGGTGGAGCTCACAGCTGCCTTTTTCTAGTATGACATCAGTACAGGAGCCAAGACTGGAAGTAGGGAGCAGGTTGGTTAAATCTCATTGAAACTGTTGTGATGGCCACCTTTCATTTAAGATAGCTGTGAGAGACAACTCAGTGGCCCTAGCTAAGACAAATGCATCATACAAGCCAAAGGGGATATCTGAGCCCATCCAACAGTGTGGACTTTTAGTTTGGGCTGCAGTGGTATGGACATTGGAGGAAAACAAAGGAAATCTGCTATTATCTTAAATGGATGGCCCTGACTCGATACCCAAAGAGATTCCCCAGGGTCTTGTTGTCTCTTTACCTCACCCTTCAGGCTGTAGAAATTGGCTTCCTCAAACCGGTTAAGTACAGTCACTTTATGGTCCACCAGTTTGATCAGACCCTCTGCGATATTCAAGTTGCAAAAGGCCTTAAACAGAACAAACCGCAGAGAAGGATGGGTGAACCCCTCTGCCACACACCTCTCCAGCCCTTCCACCCACCGAAGAGAGAGGATTGAATTCTCTGGCCACTCCAAGCTACCACTGCTGGCCAGTGGAGAACCCCCTCTGCACAGGTGGAGGCAGCTCCATGTCTCCTACTCTTATTCCACCCACCCATGGACCCTGGAACAGGGGAAGGAGAGAGTGTTCTGGGGGCACAGCATGAGCAGATGGAGAGAGAGAAGTCAGAGGGAGATAAAGGAGGAGGACACAAAGTTACATGGATGTTGGGACGAAGGCAACAGAGCAGCTCACCATGTAGTTGTTCGACAGGTGTAAGTAAGCTGCTGCACACTCCAACAAGTAGTACAAGGCTCTGGCATGTTCGCCCATGGCCATGCAGTGCTGGGCCAGTGGCACAAAGACAGATTCCACAATCTCTTCGCATTCACAGGATCCCAAGTGCCTGATCTTCTCCCGCCCCCTGTCTGAATGCTGAATGATCTCGTCCAGCCTCTCTAGAAATTCCTTCTCGATATCTTCAGCTCTGGCCACAGACAAAATGGCAGAGAAAGGGCAGGACTCCCATGTCACAAGGCTTGTCTTGTGTGCTCACATCAGTGGGGTCTGGTAGAATTTACAGTTCTAATGACGTTGGGTGGGTTTTATGATGGTCTTGTGACCTACGGACGGTGCTCTCTGACCCCCAGCCCCCTTGTGCCTTCTATCCCAGTGTTCTGCTGGAAGACTACGGTATTTGTCTATGCAGGGCAAGATTAAGTCAATCTAAAGCTCTTGACACACCCACTGCCCACACTTGGGTCTCATGGCCACTAGAGGGTGGACAGGTGGCAATGCCCCCATCACCATCAAGCACAGCATCACCCCATTCTTCTCTGGTACATGCCCTGGCTGCTATGGGGTGGGTTCAGATGGCTTCCTCCCTAGCTATAGTGACTACTGCTGCCCGACAGACTCATACAGACATTCCTGCACTGGTCACTCTCCCTTCTGTGTGTTCAGGTTCCCTTTTTTTCTAGCAATAAAATCTGAGACCCTGATGTGATTGCAGCGTTCCTGGAACCCAGCCCACTCCCCCTCAGCTCCAGCCTGTGACATTAGCCAGTCTGGGAACTCTGCACTTTTGGTGAGGAGACAGACTGCCCTTTCTCTGCCTGACTGGAGAAGAGAACCCCATTGCCTCTGAGAGCATCACCACGTAACCCCTCCTATACAGAACAAGCCAACCCCCTTTCCGCTTGGTGACCTTCCTTTCTCTGAACACATCAGGGGAAAGCGGAGCACAGATGTTGGTTCAAATGTATCTGACTGATGAGCAGCAGTACAAGAGAACTTGGTAAGTGTTTCTAGCTACCTGACCTTGCATAGAAAAGAAGTGTGACCTAACAGCTTGCTACCGCAAGCCCTTAGATCATCTGAGGCAGGACTATGAACCACAGCCTGCCTGGAGCTTCCATGATTATCTGTCTTTCCTGAGCGGGAGCAGGATCTTTGGTACCAGGAGCACCTGTAGATGAAGAGCCTGCCTGTTTATACATGGATTTAGCATGGATTTCTCCTGGTGTCGCAAGCAGAAGACTGATAGCTCAGGGGTGTTTTTTAGCTAAGTGGCAAAGAGGTCTGCCTCCCGTGTGTCCTCTAAGGAGCTGTGCTCCCAGCTGCCCCAGAGGACCCCTGGCTCTCTCTGCAGTCAGTGCTTTGGTAATAACAATGCCTCCTTTAACAAGCTGGTGCTGAAACTTCAGTGTCAGGATGGTGAGCTAAGCAGGCTGGAGAACTATACAACAGCTGAGGTCTGAGATGAGCCGCCAAAGCCAGGAGCCTGCTCCCCACTTCTCTGGCATCCATGGGGAAAGGGGGCTCTGGGCCAGGCTGGGGCAAAAGCTGAGGTTTAGGGTGTGGAGCAAGACAACCTGGAGGGTGTAATAAAAAAAATCCCTTTTTGGACTGTTGAAAATAAACAAATTCTACTGCAGGAACGTCCACCTACACAGAAATTTGGGGTGTGGGGAGAAAAGGAGTGGGGATGATGGGCATTTCCCAGAGAGAGAAGGAGAATAAAGTAATGCTGCTACAGAATTTAGGAGCTACTGCTTTGGTCCCACTGTGCCATGGAACACGAGACACCAAGCGTAACACCCAAAGGACTGTTCCGTGCTCAGAGAGTGCCTCACACCCTCTCAGCTCCCAGTATCTACAGGTATCTCACCCCCAACAGGTGACATATCCCCCCACACAACTCAGACAGTGGCCAAACCCATATACAGTAGAACTCTTTCATATCCAGCATTCTATCACCTGGAACTCTCAAATAACCGGCATTTTACCCATAAGTAAATTTTAGTTACGTTTTCCATAAGTAAAGTAGAGTAAAATAAAAAAACAAATAAATACAGCAAATACAATATAAATTTACAGTATACAGTACTACTGTTGTTGGTGAATAAAGTACTCTACATACATTTTGTTTGTTTCTTAATATCTATTCTTGTTTTTCTTTAGTGTTATGCACTGCTAGGTATACCTGTCTATTATCCAGAATATTTGAATATTCTGCAACTTCCCAGTCCCAGGGCTGCTGGATATGGAAGAGTTTACTGTATTCCACTCACAACCTCTGGAGCCCCTAGGAATCTATTGCTTTGTAAAGCATTCTGGTGATTGAAGGCCTTGTTTTCATACTTAAGATTTTCCTCCGGCAACATCTTGTGTTTCTTTAGTGCCTTAACAGTCTCTGGAAAGAAAAATCAACCACTGAGTTCAATGCATCATCCTATACCCTGGAACATGACCTTCTCTATCAATAAGGTAATGAGATCAAATTCAAAGGTGCTGCCGAGAAGCATTGCCATGAGTTCACCTCCTCTGGGGCACCTGGCATTGGCTACTGTCAACAGACAGGATACTGGGCTAGACGGACCTTTGGTCTGACCTAGTATGGCCGTTCTTATGAGATAAGGAAAGTCTCCTCTGGAGACTTAGCCTGTGACATGGCAGGCCAGGACACTCCAAAGGCTGCAGTTAATGGGAAGAAACCCACCCACCCAGAAATCCTCAGAATGCTGACTACTCAGGAAAAACACACACTCCACTCATCCCTTGCCACACCAGCACAATTGGTTCCCAGCTTTCTGCTCATAGGTGAAAACTCGTAACAGGGACACTAAATTCCCATTAAAATACATGTAAAAGTCTCTGATTTGTTCCAAGTGCTCATAATTTGGTGAAGGAATGGCAGCATGTGGTGCTGCTTTTGAAAGGTAAATGAACTTTGGGTTGGAGGGGGTTGGAGAGGGTTAAAGGCTGGGGGCAGTTTGGGGCCATGAGCAGGAGGAAGGGTTAAAACCTGGTGGCAGGTTGGATCTGCAAGGGAGTGGGCAGGCAGGTGTTGGGGGGTTAAGGCTGGAGCGTGTTGGGTCCACAGAGAAGATGGGGTGTTAAGGCTGTGGTGAGTTGGGTCCATGGGGTGAGGAGGTTAAGGCCATGGCAGGTTGAGTCTGTGAGGCCAGCAGGGTTTCAGGCTGCAGTGGGTTGGGGCCGTGGGGCAGACGGGGGCAGAGGTTAAGGCTGTGGTGGGTTGGGTCTGGGGGGCCGGCAGGGGGCCAGGCTATAGTGGGTTGGGTCTGCAGGCCAGCTGCGGGGGTCAGGCTGTGGCGGGTTGGGTCTGCAGGCCAGTCAGGGGGTCAGATTGCAGTGGGTTGGGTCTGCGGGGTGGAGGGTAAGGCTTGTATTAGCGGGGGGAGTTCAATCATCTAGTGAACAAAGGTAAGTATACGTGTCCCTCGTTTTAAGTGAGTACTCATAAGTACTCGTTTAACAAGGGATGAGCGTACAGCCAAAAATACTCCTTATGGGCCAGATCCTTAGCTAGTGTAAACCAGCATAGCTCCACTGATGTCAGCACAGATACACCCACTGACACCAGTATGTGATCTAATTTAGGTGGGATTTTTTGCCCAAACATGATATCCCTTTAGAGGCTTTATTCAACTGTTAAAGGTTCTTTTCAGTGCAGCATTTCTGACTTTGGCTACACTAGCACTTCTATCAGAAAAACGTTTGTCAGTTGTGAGTGTGAAAAAATACCCTGACTGCACAAGTTTCACCCACAAAAGGGCTGGTATTGACATCTCCTGTTGCATGGTTGGGGGTGGTTTAATTATGCCAGCTGGAAAGCTCTCTCCAGGGATACAGCAGCTACACTGGCGGGCTTACATCAGCACAGATGCAGCAGTCAACACATGGCCCTGCAAGGTCCGTAGTGCAGATATAGCCTTAGGCCATGTCTACATTACCTTGAAGATTGACCCACTCAGGGTCGGTCTTCCAAGGTTTGATTTTGCACACCTGGTAGAGATGCGTGAAATTGACCTATTGGGGTCGGCAGCTGGCCCCTGCACTCCTTCCTATCACAAGGCATAAAGGAGGTCGATGAGAGAAACTCTCCCATTGACCTTCCTCAGTGAGAACAGCCTGGCAAGTCAATTGCAGATAAGTTGATTGTAGCTATGCAATTGCCAAGCTAGAATTGCTTATCTGCAATCAACTTATCCGCCTAGTCTAGATCCAGCCTTAGTTATTCTGAGAGAAGGTGGAGAAATTCAGTTCCTTCTAGCCCACTTTTTTTTTCCTTTTTGGGTTACTGAATTTTTAAGGCTAACATATGATGCTGAGGGGCCAAAATCAGCTCTCCCATACAAACATGCAACCCTCTTTGAAATCAGTGGAAGTCCTATATCTGATAAAGTTGTGTCTGGTTAGAAGCTAGTACAGTCAAGCTTGGATTTGTTTTTAATTTCTCACTGTTGCATTGCCTGAGTATAAAAAGAATCTGTGGCCGATCCTTTACATTCTGGAAACATCAGCTTGCATTTACCTTTCTCAATGTCTTGTGGAAGTAATAGCTTCTCGGAGAAAATAGAAGAAGTGATATCTGAAATTAACAGAATAAGGGAAAACGTATAGCTAAGGATGTTTGCCACACGTCTTGTTGTTCAAGACAAATGGTTTTGGTACATACTGCCCGCATAGAGAAGAAACTTTACCGGCACTGGGTGTCACGAAAACTGCAGGAGATGGTTGTCTGGACACAGAGATCCCAGTCACGGGTATACCTGCTCAACATGAAAAAGAATCAAATAATTAAGTCCCTCTGAAAAGTCACCTTAGCATCATCACCTGCCTTTGCTTGTTGGAAAACAACTGTGATGACCTTACATCACAACCTTGCTAGTAGTCTATCAATGCAGGCCAGCTGAGAAAGAGAGGACTCTCTCTATGAAAGTGGCTAATATCCCAATAAACTTGCCATTGGGCATTAGCCATTTTCTCTTGTACTCAATTACTTGAATGTTCTATTCATTTCTTCCTGCAAAAGGATCACCAACAGCATGGTTTGACTGACTGTCTTTGGAATGGCATGTTAACCTCAGTTCCTGACCAATCATGGTCATGAAAGATTTCATAGCATTTCTCTCCAAAATTAGAGATGGCAACCATGATGGCCTGGCCTAATTTCTTTATAGAAATGTAGATTTGGCTCCATAAACTCCCTTTGCAATGTTATTTGAAATAGTTGCTCTTCCCTACTACTCCTGAAAAAACCTGTTGGGTGATGTTGCTGACACAGAATAGTGATACTACTCCACCCTGAGATGGCTGCATTTCGTTGGTGAGTGAGTAATCCCTATGTGTACAAAATGTAAAACACAATATCATGGAAAGGTGTTGTGTAAATACTGTAGGAAGTTTTACTGTATTTTTAGTTCCTTGTTTGGCCCTCTTTTGTTACCCACAATAAACATACTGCTCCTTCTCCATTCCTTACATTCTCAGACCTGATGTGATGAACAACTCAGTGGGGTAGGGAAGAACAAAGAGAGAAGTTTAATTATTATTACAAAACATCACTGCACAGAGAACCTCCAATCCACATA
Source organism: Carettochelys insculpta (assembly GCF_033958435.1). Classification (NCBI taxonomy): domain Eukaryota; kingdom Metazoa; phylum Chordata; order Testudines; family Carettochelyidae; genus Carettochelys; species Carettochelys insculpta. Next base: position 61,689,058 of record NC_134145.1, on the reverse strand, counting down.
ACTCCTCTTTTCATGAAGACCTAAACAGCCAGTTCTTTCACATTCTCATATGTTAACATCCTAGTTCAAATTCACTTCAGTTCAGTCCCACTGAAGTGGGCTTACTCTTCCCTATTTCTTTTGTAATAGCTCTGTTACATAACACACGTATTTTCCTCCTCTTACTGGCTACGTCTACACGTGAAGCCTACATCGAAGTAGCCTATTTCGATGTGGCGACATCGAAATAGGCTATTTCGATGAATAACGTCTACACGTCCTCCAGGGCTGGCAACGTCGATGTTGAACATCGACGTTGCGCAGCACCACATCGAAATAGGCGCAGCGAGGGAACGTCTACACGCCACAGTAGCACACATCGAAATAAGGGTGCCAGGCACAGCTGCAGACAGGGTCACAGGGCGGACTCAACAGCCAGCCGCTCCCTTAAAGGGCCCCTCCCAGACACACTTGCACTAAACAGCACAAGATACACAGAGCCGACAACAAGTTGCAGACCCTGTGCATGCAGCATGAATCCCCCGCTGCAGCAGCAGCAGCCAGAAGCCCTGGGCTAAGGGCTGCTGCACACGGTGACCATAGAGGCCCACACGGGCTGGAGAGAGCGTCTCTCAACCCCCCCAGCTGATGGCTGCCATGGAGGACCCGGCAATTTCGACGTTGCGGGACGCGGATCGTCTACACGGTCCCTACTTCGACGTTGAATGTCGAAGTAGGGCGCTATTCCAATCCCCTCATGAGGTTAGCGACTTCGACGTCTCGCCGCCTAACGTCGAAGTTAACTTCGAAATAGCGCCCAACGCATGTAGCCGCGATGGGCGCTATTTCGAAGTTAGTGCCGCTACTTCGGAGTAACGTGCACATGTAGACACAGCTACTGTGAACAGCAGCATTCTCTAGAGACAGCCAATGGCTCAACATTCTGAGTGCTGGATCTGAAGCCAGCAGAAAGGAATGACCCAAACTGGAACGTGATCAGAACACTGGGGCTTGTGTCCTTCTGTCACTCTTGCTATAGGATTTAACAGCTGCCCAATAGGAGTCTCTCCTTAGCACCACGGAAGGGCACTGCTTCAGTACTGACGCAAAGGACTAAGCCTCAGAGGTATTTAGGCACCCAGCTTCCACTGAAACCAAGGGAGTTAGATGCCTAAGTACTTTTGATGATGTGGCCCATTGTCAGTTGCTCCCTGTGATGGGGCTTGTCCCCACATCGTTTGCAAGGCAAGGGAAAGAACCCCAATTAATCATGCCCCCCACTTGGGAGGTGGGTATGATTAACTCATTGCCTTCTGCCAGAGGAAGTGGAGCAAGGCACTTTAAGTAGACTAAGAGTGCCCAGGTGGGAGACACTAAAGAGGATACAGGTTTCTGATGGAGTAAAGCCCTGGCGGCAGGTCTAACAGACAAGAAACACCAAAGACCTCTGTAGGAGTGGGTTAGGTTCCTGCAGGAGAAGCCCTGCGGGAAGGTCAGCAAAGGAACTACAGTGGACCCTGTGGCTGCAGAAGAAGCGTTAGTTTGATCATTTTGGGACTTGCTCTTGTTACTTCCAAAAAGGATTTAAATTTCCTTGTGCCTTGGCCAGAGGGCCATGCCACAGTGCACTGAGAAAGGGAGGAGAAGAGGAAGCTGAGAAAGCTCATTGGAGGGCAGGGAAAAAGCCTGGTACGTGGGGCCAAAGAAAAGGGCCATATGCATGGTGATTACCAGACATGAGGGTTGCCCATCAGGTGAGGATGTGCCACTAGTACTACATCCCCCTGAATCCTTCTGCACCCTCCATGCCAATCCTTTACCTGCCTCTTTCATTTCTTTTTTGTGTTCTCTCTCTCATACCTTTGTAGCTTGTGCTTAGCTTAACTTGGTTATAGTATATGGTTTAGGTCAGTACTTATTGCATTTTCATAGACATTAAGCAGCCATGATAGTCTTACTGAGGCCTAGAAGGCTCTACGCCTACTTGTCTTTCCTGTCAGCAGTAACGCAAGTGGCCTGCCAGTTAAACATGGCATAAGGAGGAAGCTTGGGCTAGACAATTTTCCATACATAGGTTTAAGATTAGTAACGGTGTGTACATCAGTCTGTGCCATCTAAGGACATGTCTCAGACACCAATATACGCCTAAACTCCCCCGCACCTAAAGGAAGCAATGTGAGATTGTCCGTTAGATTCAGGTGAAAGGCCCTGGGCGGGACTTTCCCCTCAAGCTTTTCTCGGAACTGGAAGGACAGTTAGGATAAGATCATCGGAAACTTGGGGGGTCTCAGCAGGTGTTCAAGATTCTACAAGGCCAGACCCTAATTTAGTTAGTATGAGGGAAAAAGGGTATAAAAATCCCTTGGGGTATGCAGAAAGTAGCGTAAAAGAACACTCAACCCTGCGCTGCGTTAAGCTGTGCCAGACAGATCCGCACCAGTGGGGTGCCTATCACCCCAGCTCTGTGTCTCTCACTCTCTATTTTTGTTATTTCTTAATCTTGCTGTTTCTCCTGGAACACTCTGTTAGTTTTCTTCCTTTTACTTAACCACTGCAATAACTCATTTCTGACAGGTTGAAGCGAGCTGGTCTCAGCTTCTAAAGAACTCAAAAGGAGTCAGTGAGTATTGTATCCTGTTCACCTAACATAGGTTTAAACCATAAGTGCAGTTAGTAAAGCAGTAGGCACTGCTTTAGAAATATTGTTAAGTAAAATCATTTAATTGTAATCCAAATACTAACTGCGTTATATGCCTGTAGTTTGTGTTGGTTAAGTGCTGCATATATACCACTGTGCTGTTAAATAAACAAACCATAAGTGCTGCTAAAATTATTGTCTGTGTAATTACTGGGAATCCCGAAAACTCATCTCCAAGCTGAGCCTGAGGCTCTGCCTCAGACTTAACCGTTAACTCGGGGGAGGTGCGAACCTATAATCTTCAACTTTTAAGTCAGATTGGCGGGCCTTCCTAAATGCTTATATCCTGCTACCTTTCACCCAGGTCAACACCTTCACCCATATTATTTCACTCAGTCTCTCTCCCTCATCTGCCACTTCCCTGTTTAGCCCTCTTTCTCTCCTGCAGCTCCCTAGATTTTAGCATGCTGGTCTTGCCTTGCTCCTTCCTGGCTACTGTGAGTTCTACATGTGACGGGACATTTTATGTTCAATTGTCCTCTGAACAGTTTCAGGGAAGCATGAGCTGTCTACAGAAGCCTCAGTTATCACAGCTTTTCTCTCTGTCCCTGCCAAAGTAGAGAGAGAAAGTGATGTTAATAAAAAGCTTTAGAAAAATGCCTTATTGCTATGTGAAGGCAGTGGCCAGCAGAAGCCAGTGGGCCAGTTGTGCTAGGTGCTGGACTGACACAAAGTACAAAGATGGTCTGTGATGGGGTTCAACTCACCCCTGTGGTGAATGGCTGCACCTAACAGCTCTCTCCCATTGGCTGTCTCCTGCACAGCCTCCTGTTGGTCCTCTCCCATTGGCTGCCTGTTGCTCAGCCACCCTAGGGTTCTATTAGCCTTTTATGGGTGGGGAAGACACCCCACCACGTGGTCCCTCTCCAAAAGTATTTACACTCTAATTGTTTAAAAGATAAAACTTTAAAAGCTAAGTTCTGTCCTTAGTTAGAACCATTCAAACCCACTGACTGCCCGTGGGCAGTGCCCTATCAAATTCACATCCTTCCCTGCACACAGTCCTTCTACCCCACACATCCGCCTGCTTCCCGCTATTCTTCCATAGCTCCACTCTGCCCCTGCCCCAGTCCTGGAAGTTCTCTTATCCATCAGCTCCTGACTCTGGACCTAAGGGCTCAGTGAAAGTATAAGGAAGCATGGAAAAGTTACAGCATATTCAGGGCTTGAGGGGTACACGATGAGGATATAGGAAAAAAATCAGGGGACTGGAAGAGAGTGGAAAGGGGGCCAGGATGGCCCTCCAGATTTCCCCAAGGGAAGCAGGAGATGGAGTTGAACAGGGCTACTGAAGGTGAAGGAAAAGAGAGAAGGGGACTCAGCAAAGGTGTCTGGTGCATCCAACCTTCTGCGAGCAGAAGATGCCCCCAGTTCATGTCCAGAGGTACCCTTGGACACACCCATGTCTCAGTATACATGTGACTCAGTACGCTCCCATGGAGCATCGGGACTCTGAGATGAGTTGAGGACCGTGCAGTCCGTGCAACGCCTGCATAGCCCTAGTCTCTGCAGCAGTGAGCAAAGTCTTCGCTACAGGAGTCCACCCCACATCCCATCAGCACAGTCCCTGGGAGAACCCAGTCGGGGGGAGCAACTGTGGAAAGGAGGGCTTCGTTTACCTTCAAACGAGGGTGAGTCAAGCTTTTTCAGGGTCGCATTGATGATCAAGGAGGCTGCTTCACTTAATGGGTATTCCTTTTGCTGCTCAGAAATGGACTCCTGCGACTCGATGCTCTCCAGCATGGTCTCCACTGCGTGGCGGTGAAACGAAATGAAGTCCCCTTCGCCGCATCGCCTGCATTTGTGAGCCTGCCCCTCCAGGTAGCTCATGCACTTGAGATGTAAGGCTTTTTTCTGGCTCTTCAGCCAGACCTCGTAGGCTGCTTCTTGCAACAGCGGTGTGCAGAAAGCCATGGCCCCACACTGCATCACCAGCTGTTCTTGCCTGATCCGATTATAAATGGAAAGGCGAACATCTGAAAGGTATCATGGATTTGTCCATCAGCTCTCATCTGCTAAGGTCAGCGTTTGAGCACACGCAGCTCCGTTTCCACTGCAGCCACTGACGGAAGTATCCACATTGCAAGTGTCAAACCACCCTGAAGAGTGGGTCCCCTCAGCTTACAGGGAACACTGCTGATCATTTAGCAGCTGCCCAGGAAAGATTCAGGTGCTGCCCAGCTGATTAGCAGAGGGCCCACAGCCGGCAGCCTGTGTTTCAATTGGTGGTACACCATCCACACATGCCTTGGTGCACAAAACAAAATGTATTCCAAAAATAAAAAATTAGAGGGAATGCTGGTCATCAGTGGTGGGAATCAAACTGCCACAACGCGGTTATTATTGTTTATATTATAGTAACTCAACAGAGATCTCAATGGAGTTCAGGGTTCCATTGTCCTAGGCATTGTGTGAATTCATAATAAAAGAGAGTCCCTGTCCCCAATGAGCTATACAGCCTCCCACTACCAGAGACAGCCCCTGCACCTTGTGCATGTTAACATGGGTTAATCACACAATACTCTGGGAAGATCATCAAGAACACAAACAAGGAGCAGATGGTTTTCAGCACACTCAGCTCCACATACCTGATTCCTGCCCAATTGCTCTCCCGAACCCCGGACAGACAACTAGCTCTGAGGAGGCCATATCTTGTGACTGCACATTCTGGGAGTCCTTTCTTTTAGTAAAGCACTTAAAGATGTGGGAGTCCACCAGGGCTGCAAGCGTCTGGTTCATCTTCCTCTTGGTCCATTCGGGAAGGATGTGGAGTAGCAGATCAGTCGTGAAAGTCAGTCCAACAATAGCCGCACACTTCACTACCATCTGCTCTGAAGGGCTCATGTTGTCTAACTCAGCCAGTGCAGAGCCTGCTCAAAACAAGCCACCCAGGAAATCATCACTTTGTCCCCAGCGGGTGCTCCCAAGATTGCAGTGGTTAGACTCTAGCATTGGGAGTGAGGGGGAGGACGGATGTCTTGTCTGGATCCCATCCTTTTTACCCTGCAAATGAACTGACCCAAAGAAGCCAGCTCCTGAGTTGTGTCTTCTGGGAGCTGCCATCACCAGCAATTACTAATAATGGGCAGTTACAGGGAATTCACTCACTGGATTTTTGTACTGACCATGAGATGATCCAGGATCCACCATAACTGCTCAGTGGCTTGATTTGACTACAGAATTTATTAGGAGGGGTGTGTTTATATTAATGTTTAACAGTTTTTCATTTAAATAAGTTTTAAAGGGGCTTCCTAGAAGAGCATCAGGACCCGGCTGCTCCAAGCTCCCTGCAGCTAGAGTTCTGATGACTGGATTGGAGGCTGGCATGACTCCAAGAGCACACCGGAGGATTCAGGGACTAGACTGGGGCAAAAGGAGGAGAAACAGTTTGCAAAGCAGAAGAATGCTTGTTAAGCAGAGTGTACTGAGATGGAGCAGGCTCCCTCCAAGCTGAAAAGCTAGGGATCACTATATTCCCCCTGGTGGGTGAAGCTAAATCCGGTACGGCCCCCTTACAGGAAGTTCCAGGGCAGGACAGTAAGTATAAAAGGAGAGCCTCAGACCTCAGTTTGGGGCTGGAGCACTGGAGGGAGCAGATGTCTCTTCCAGCCAGCTGGGATCTCAACAGGATCCCAGACTAGGTCCTGAGTGGACCTGTGCCCTGTGCCCTGTAGTCAGAGGAAACAGATGAGTACCCAAGGAGTTGCCAGGACCATCAGATAAATACCCCAACCAGCTATAAGGGCTCCCAGTGGCCAAGTACCCCAAGGAGACAGAGGATCTTTGGCCTACAGAGCCCTATACCAAGACTGCAGTAGGAAGTAGCCCAGGGTAACCAGACTTTGGTCTGTTTTTTGCTGCTACAGAATCAGTCATCTTGTTTTGGCAGGATCCCTGCCACTGTTAGGCCTCTGGGCTGGCACCTGGTGGAGCAGGGTGGTCCCGAGTCTCCCTATCTCCACTTGCCAATCCCTTCGCTCTGTTGGCAGCCTACCCACCTTAGGGCAGGTAGCTGGCACCTGACTGCTTTTGCTCTACGCCAGCCAGACACCTGTGGGCCAAAGAATGTTAATTGTGGTCTGCCTCCGCCAGGAGGCTCCAGGTTAACGACTGCTTGTGCTGTGCTCCTTCCCTCTTCCCTGAAAGCCAGAGTCCCCAACAACTGCTAATTACTACCTGCCTGCAGTAAGGCAGAGTGGCCTCACTCCCCGCCCTCCAGCGAGGAACCATTGCACAGACTCCTGGGCTCTGCTTGAGTTAAGCCTGTGTTGTCTGCAGCATTCATAATCCCGTGGCCTCTTCAGCTACTGCCCATAGAGAACAGAAACACCGTGTCTCCACTGAGATCAGGCTCAGACTCTCTCACCTTTTAACGTAGGGGGTAGCATAATATTTTGCAATTTCACATCCTGACGGATGGTGCAAATATACAAGTCGTTGTCTAAGCTGGAAATCGATTCTGTTTTGGAGGACGTGACCTTGATGGTATTGGCTGCATGGAGAGAAATAGAAGAAAAGTCACATTTTAATTTGTTTGCTTATAACTGAAGCAAAACAATACTTGGTAAGAGCTAAGGGAAATGGGCTTTACAGCCGTATTTGGGTGGGAATAAACCATCATTCATGCAAAACAGGTTCTGTGCATTTCTGCTTAACTGCAACCTTCTGAAGTCGACTCTTCATTTTGTTGATATTTATAACATATTTAAAACGTTGAAGAAAACACTTTTATACCCATGCTGTGTCTTCCTTTCTCTGGGTTACAGCATGTTCTGTTCTGGGAAGATCTAACTATTCAGTGTTAGAAGGATAGCACGTACCTGAAACCACTTCAGGTTGCTAACAAATTGCTTAATAACCCCCTTCCTGAGAGACTTATAACTTTGTTAGACATCAAGCTTTGGGGCTGAAATTTTTCATACTTGGTCTTTGCTTCAGACTTTTTGTTTTTAAATGAGACTTTAGAATGGTTCAGCAGTTTTGCCAATAATAAAAAATGGATATTTCCTTCCTGAGTGACTTTAATGACCCAAAGATTGAGAGTAGGAATAGAAATTTATCAGACACAAATAGCATCCAGGAGTTCTAACTCGTTCCTGGGCTTTAACCACTTAGCATCACTCGTCTCCCAGAGCCAGGAATGGAAGCCAAGGACCCAGCATTCAACTGCTACCTAGCAAAACAAACCTCAATGTATATCACTTATCCTCAGCTGGACCCCAGCCCAGTTCCACTTCCTTTCTAGCCTGGGCTCCTTTTTCCATTTCCCTCAGCATGTCTGCTCCTTGCCTCATGCACCCTTCTTCCTTCCCTGAATTCCAGCAACCAGGGCCACAAACATTCCTGGAAAGGATGAGAACTGCCCAGGAGACAGAGAGACATCCTTCTGCAAACAGTATAGAGGGGGGCTGTGCATTTGATGAGTTAATGATAAGTAGCTTACTGAAAAGGCCTTCCCACTCATCCTCTACTTCTTCTTCCTCCTCCCACAGGTGGAAGATGAGCATGTTGTTTAAATGGAGGTTTCGCAGCAGCTCCTCACAGTAAAATGGGATTCCGTGGCTTCTCTGTATCAAGAATCTAAAGAATAGCAAAATTACAGACTGAACCTCTCTCATCTGGAACTCTCTTGTCCAGCAACATCCATAATCAGGCATGATTTTAATTAGCTGGACAACCACTTATAATGGGTGTTATCAAGTTTCCCATGGCCCCATAAAGTTTGTTTCCAGCCATCAGTCCTGGCTCTCAATGTTGTTATTTAGCTGTAATTTGCCCCTAAATGTCTTCTAAGAGCTCAGTGAGCAGCAGATGCATTGGTAATGGTGCTAGAAGACATTCATCTCCTATAGTCTGGCAAATTCTCTGATCCGGCACCAGCCAGATCTCAAGGTCACCAGACAAGAGAGGTTCAACCTGTATCATTAGCTGAGTGAGGGACTGTGAGGCACCTCAGGTGATGATGGGAGTGATAGCTGCATAAGTGACAGATGCCTTAACAGCATGTCCTCCAGGGCTGGTGCCGTCGATGTTCAACAGCGAAGTAGCGACGGGGAACGTCGAAAGGAGCCGCCATGGAAGGAAATGCAGAGCGTCCACACACACAAGCACTCTCTGTCAAAATAAGGGGCCAGCAAAGCCTGTGGACGGGGTCAAAGGCTGGACTAGCCCTTCTGGGGCAAGAGCAAGCCGCTCCCTTAAAGAGCCCCTCCCAGACACACACGGCCTGCACAGTACGAGGTCCACAGAGCTGACAACCCGTTGCAGACCCCGTGCACGCAGCATTGACCCCCAGCTGCAACAGTAGCAGCCAGAAGCCCTGGGCTAAGGGCTGCTGCACACGGCGACCATAGAGCCCTGCAGGGGCTGGACAGAGCGTCTCTCAACCCCTCAGCTGATGGCCACCATGGAGTACCCCGCTATTTCGATGTAGCGGGATGCGGATCGTCTACACACGCCCTACTTTGACACTGAACATCGAAGTAGGGTGCTATTCCCATCTTCAGATAGGAATAGTGATTTTGACATCTTGGCTACGTCTACACGTGCACCCAACTTCGAAATAGCTTATTTCGATGTTGCGACATCGAAATAGGCTATTTCGATGAATAACGTCTACACGTCCTCCAGGGCTGGCAACGTCGATGTTCAACTTCGACGTTGCTCAGCCCAACATCAAAATAGGCACAGCGAGGGAACGTCTACACGCCAAAGTAGCACACATCGAAATAAGGGAGCCAGGCACAGCTGCAGACAGGGTCACGGGGCGGACTCAACAGCAAGTCGCTCCCTTAAAGGGCCCCTCCCAGACACACTTTCATTAAACAGTGCAAGATACACAGAGCCAACAACTAGTTGCAGACCCTGTATATGCAGCACGGACCCCCAGCTGCAGCAGCAGCAGCCAGAAGCCCTGGGCTAAGGGCTGCTGCCCACGGTGACCACAGAGCCCCGCAAGGGCTGGAGAGAGAGTATCTCTCAACCCCCCAGCTGATGGCCGCCATGGAGGACCCCGCTATTTCGATGTTGAGGGACGCGGATCGTCTACACGTCCCTACTTCGATGTTGAACGTCGAAGTAGGGCGCTATTCCCATCCCCTCATGGGGTTAGCGACTTCGACGTCTCGCCGCCTAACGTCGATTTCAACTTCGAAATAGCGCCCAACACGTGTAGACGTGACGGGCGCTATTTCGAAGTTACTGCCGCTACTTCGAAGTAGCGTGCACGTGTAGACGCAGCTCTTGCTGCCTAACGTTGATTTCAACATCAAAATAGCGCACGGCGCGTGTAGATGCAACACATGCTATTTCGACATTGTGTCAGCTACTTCGAAGTAGCTGGCTAGTGTACACGCACCCTCTGTAACCTATTTACATCAGTGTAGGCAATAATTTTTAGGGGTGGGGGCCACACTAATAACTGGGTAAGTGGTCAAAGGCCACACTCTTCCATGATATCAATGGAGGAAGTGCAAAGTTTGGAACTGAGGTTGGGTGCAGATGGGAGCTTGGGGTAGTGGATTGGGGTCCAGGGGGGTGTAAGGTATGGGAGGGAGTTTGCGTGAAGGAAGGGGTGGTGACCTGGAGCAGGGCATTGGGGTGCAGGAGGGGCTGCAGTCTTCAGGAGACAGTATGGGTGCAGGAAAGGATTCTGATGTGGAGGAGAGGTGTGGGAGAGGTGCAGGGTCTAGGAAGAGGTTGTGACTTGGGATGCAAGGTCTGGGAGAGGGTATGGGTGCAGGAGTGGGGGGTGCAGAAGGTTTTGATTGTGACCTGGGGCATGGGGGTAAGTAGGGGGCAGACTGCGAGGTACAGGCTCTGGCTGGGAGATGCTTACCTTAGGTGGCTCCCAGCCAGCAGTCCAGCAGGACCCTCGGTTAAGCTCCCTGCCTGCTGCAACCCCACATGCCACTCAAAGGGCGAGCCATGGGGGCCACATGGTCCTTGCACCATGCGCCTCTTGAGGACAAGCACAACCTAGGTAGCTCTCGAATTGGTCAGCTGAAAGGCTGTGCAGTGCAGTGAGAGCCCTGAGGAGGGGTGTACAGTGTATGGAAAGCACATAGACTCCTGCAGATGGCCTACTCAAGGCTCCCTCTGAGCCGCAGGATGGTAGCAGGCCAAATCAGGCCAAATCAGGCAGTTTGATGGGCCAGATGCAGACTGTGGGTTGTATTTTGCTTGCCCCTGGTCTACATCCCTTCTGTAGTGGGGGGCCAAAACTGGATACAGTACTTCATATACGACCTCACCAATGCCGAATAGATCTGCTGGCACTGCTCCTACTGATGCAGCCCAATTTACCATCAGCCTTCTTGGCAACAAGGCCACACTGCTGACTCAAATCCAGCTTCTCGTCCACTGTAATCCCCAGGTCCTTTTCTGCTGCAGTGCCAGTCGAAGAGAATACGAGTCTTGGCAGGCTGCAGTAGAGTGGTCTATCCACTAGACTCCAGTGAATCTTTGCCAAACCACTAGATGGACCAGCATATAGTTAGGGCCGGTCAGGCCAGATTCTACTAGATGCTAAGCTATTGGGGTGTTTTGACGCTGCTTTCGTGGACCCAAGAGAGTTGAATAACTTGGCCATGAGGTGTGCGCTTCCTCCTCTCTGGCCCTGCTGCCCTCTGTTTTGCAGAGCAAGGTTGGTTTGCAGCTAAGCATACAGAGCAGTGGTCTGTCACTTACGTTTCTAGCTCCCGGGGGATGCTGACCACCCCAAGGTCCTGACAGGCTTTCTGCAAGATTACTGAGGGCTTTAGCTCCCGGAGCTGGACATAGGAGGTCTTTGGGCTCTTAATGATATTTGCAGCAGAGACATGAGGCAGCCGTGCTTGGCGGCTGGGAGGAGACATAGACATGACCATAAACACCGGGACGCTGGAGAGCAAGTTTTCCAGAAATTCCCATGAGGCAGGATCGATGAAGTGGGCTTCATCAATAACAAAAATGAGAACATCTTTCTCCACTGCCTAAAGAAAGGCAAATAATCACTATTTGGGTTATGTACAGGTTGTCTTCAGCCCAGGTCCCCGTCTGTCATACCTATCCCCACCCCTACAACTGTTACTCCAACCTAGGGGGTGGAAGAGCAGCTGCAGCTCTTTTGTATTGGTTGCATAGGGTACTAGGAACTGCACACATGGATCCATGGGCCCTCCTCTGGTCTGCTCCCAAACCATTCTTAACCCGACCTTCTGTGCTGACGAGGGAGGAGATTGGGTCCAGGGCTTCACATCCAGCCAGCTCACTTCACTCCACTCCTTTCATGCACCCACCCCTGCTCCCCTGGGTGGGGCTGAGGCTTCAGCTTTGCCTCCCCTGCCCCCACCCACTCACGCACACACACGCACGCACACGCACGCACAAACACACACAGAGACCAGACTTGAGTGCACTCAGGCTTTGGTCCCACCTCCTAGGGTCATTTAGTTGTGAGAATGTTGCCATGGTGCAATGAAGTTTGAGCATCCCTGGCACAGAGTATGCATGTGTGAATATAATGTCACCCCAGATGATTACATTCTTTTGGAGAACAGGGTTATTCACATTTTTCCACTCTAGGGGTGAAGTCAGTACATTTTGGGAGGAGAGCCAAGCTTTGGGACAACACCTGAGCCAGTTCCATGGAGAATCTGTCTCCGAATCTGAGTCCAAGAAGGGTCAGAAAGTTCACTCAGTGCTACAGAAAGACACAGTTCCTGCCCTCTAACTTCAGCCAGGACACAGTGAGTGCAAGTAACAGGAGTTAGGGCTGGAGTGGGATACAGAAGAAGAACATATGCAAAATGACCAAAGTACATCAGATTCCCAGAGTGTTAACAAGCAGCTCGTTACAGAATATGCTCCTGCAGGTGCAGCCTCAGGAGCTATCTCTCTCTAGTTCATGAGGAAGACAGCAACTCACCTTCTTTAGTATCTTCACAAGGAATAATTCCATCTCCTCTGCCCTCGTTTCATTATTCATTTTGGAAACCTCTGCGGAGGTGGGAAACTGGTCAGAAAAACAAGAGAACAGTGACAAATATTAGAGGGTTAGCAGAGTTAGTCTATGTCTTCAAAAACAACAGGAAGTCCTGCGGCACCTTACAGACTAACAGATATTTTGGAGCATAAGTCTTTGTGGGCAAAGACCTGCTTCATCAGATCCGCAGTGCAACATCTGACACAGTATGTCCGACGAAGTGAGTCTTTGCCCACGAAAGCTTATGCTCCAAAATATCCATTACAAGAGAACAGTGAGCAGAAGAGGCAGCATCCTGGGAGGTGATATACATATTCATGGGAAAAGAATGAGAGAAATGTCCAGCCTAGTGTCTCTCTCTCTCTCTCTCTCTCTCTCTCTCGTTACAGCCATCCTATGTGAGGCTGAACCCTTTGGGTTTCAGCTTTTGCTCCCTCAGGTAGGGTGCAGGGTTTCCTGGGATAAGTAAACACTATCTCCTGCAACCTCACAAGTCAGTCCTTCCTCCAGTCTAGCTGCAGATGGCAGACATTCTGTGAATACCCTTCAGAATACAGAAGAACAAAGACCAGGCTGCAAGAAGGACAAGCTCAGAGGACTGGTGAGGCTGCAGGGGAGAGGTAAAGTGGATGACATCAGATGCGTGGCATGATGCCACTAGCTCTTTCATGCAGATTTAGGATCAAACATTTCTGCAGCCATACGCAGCACCCAGCACATCCCAAATATATCGACTGTGTTCAATTTCATGAGTATTCACACCTTTGATCTAGTGGGCAATTTGAGGGCAAGAATGAAAAATGCCGAGATGCAGAATTAGAGTGAAGCAAGGTAAACGATGAGTCAACAGCGTGACACTGGTGCAAAAAAACCAAGCATGATTCTGGGATGCATTAATAGGAATGTTGAGAGCAAGACACGAGAAGTAATTTTTCCTCTCTACTCTGCACTAATTAGGCCTCATTGGAGTATTTTGTCTCGTTCTGGGCACCACATTTCAAGAAAGATGTGGAGAAATTGGAGAAGGTCCAGAGAAGGGCAACAAGAATGATTAAAGGTCTAGAGAACATGAGCTATGAGGAAAGACTGAAAGAACTGGGCTTGTTTAGATTAGAAAAGAGATGACTGAGAGGTAGGGCAAACATATCTCCCTGCAAATACGTGACAGGGAGATACAGGGCGGAGATTCAGCTCCTCCCAGCTCCACCAAGCCCCAGGGAGCCGGGAAGGAGGTGGCAACCTCTGGTGCTTCCCCTCCCCTCCCTTTGCACTCAGGGAAAGTGGCAGTGGCTGGCGCTCCCTCCACCCAGCCCTGAGGAAGCAGCAGCAGCTGCTGGCATTCCCCACCCCGAGCCCCAGGAAAGCAGCAGCCACCTGCCCTCCCCTCCCACCACTAGAGCCCCAGGGAAGTAGCATGGACATGGTAGCCAAGTAGTCTCCCGTGAGCAGCTGCTGGTGGAAAAGGTCAGCGGGTGGTGGGGGGCCTACGGCACAATTACACCCTTTCAAAAATAAGTAAGGACTCCTTTTTAGAATCCCAAATACGAGACCATCCTGCCACATATAGGACAGATTGTCACCCTACTGACAGGGTACATGATAGCTATTTTCAAATACCTAAAAGAACGTCACAAGAAGGGAAAAAAATTGTTCTCCTTGGGTTCTAGGGATAGGACAAGGAGCAAGGAAGGTTTAGGTTGGACATCAGGAAAAACTTCCTAGCAGTTAAGCTGGTTAAACACTGGAATAAATTGCATAGGGAGGTTGCAAACTCTCCATCACTAGAGATATTTAAGAGCAGGTTAGATGGACACCTATCAGGGATGGTCTAGAGTGGATGGTGCTTGGTCCTGCCGTGAGGGCAGGGGACTGGACTCGATGACCTCTCAAGGACCCTTCCATTTCTAGTGTTCTATGATTCTGTGAAATAACAAAACCCAGTTCCACAGGCAGGCTTTCCACAGAGAGTGAGAACTTTCTCCATTACCTTAACAAGAAAGATGTTGTTGAGGAGGCAATAGTAGGCCTCTTCTACCACACCTCGAAGTTTGCTTTGGAGGATGTGCTGTCTTGCATCATAAGATTTACAGGCATCAATCCCCAGGAACATGGCCATGAGTGTCCGGATGGTAAAAAAGTTCTGCTGCACATTTACTTTTGTCAGTTCCATAGCAACAACCCTGCATGGTTAAGATGAAGAGAAATTAAGGAAGTTCTAATGGGGACTAAGAAAGTGCTAGCACATTCTGAGAAAGAACTGCGGAAACACTAACCTACAACCTTCTCCATGGACATCTAGACATAGGGAGAAAGCTGCCAACTGAAGGAGAAATAACGGAATTAAAGTTCTTTATTTTTTTGTAATCAGCCTCCAAGATAACTACTAAGGCATTTCAGCACCTGATTTACTTTATGGATAAATGGTCAAGAATCAGCAGTGGATCTGAGTACGGTTGCCTGGTCGGTTTCCTCTGTGTCTGGTGCAAAGCTACCTAATCCCAGAGCTCAGCCTCTTCAATGTTGACATTTGTGTAAGGGACACAGAAAACTAACAGCCCTGAATTGATCCCCAACCTCTCCCCTTTGTGTTACTATAAGGCTACGTCTACACGTGAAGCCTACATCGAAATAGCTTATTTCGATGTAGCAACATCAAAATAGGCTATTTCGAAGAGTAACGTCTACACGTCCTCCAGGGCTGGCAACGTCGATGTTCAACTTTGACGTTGCGCAGCACCACATCGAAATAGGCGCTGCGAGGGAACGTCTACACGCCAAAGTAGCACACATCGAAATAAGGGTGCCAGGCACAGCTGCAGACAGGGTCACAGGGTGGACTCAACAGCAAGCCGCTCCCTTAAAGGGCCCCTCCCAGACACAGTTGTACTAAACAACACAAGATACACAGAGCCGACAACTGGTTGCAGACCCTGTGCATGCAGCATGGATCCCCAGCTGCCGCAGCAGCAGCCAGAAGCCCTGGGCTAAGGGCTGCTGCACACAGTGACCACAGAGCCCCGCAGGGGCTGGAGAGAGAGCATCTCTCAACCCCTCAGCTGATGGCTGCCATAGAGGACCTGGCAATTTCGATGTTGCGGGACGCAGATCGTCTACACGGTCCCTACTTCGACGTTGAACGTCGAAGTAGGGCGCTATTCCGATCCCCTCATGAGGTTAGGGACTTCGACGTCTCGCCGCCTAACGTCGAAGTTAACTTCGAAATAGCGCCCGACGCATGTAGCCGCGACGGGCACTATTTCGAAGTTAGTGCCGCTACTTCGAAGTAGCGTGCATGTGTAGACACAGCTTAAGAATCCAGACTGGTCTGTCTGCTTATTGTCTTATGGAGAGTATACCCTTGTCAAAAGCACCTGTCTGCTTTGAGTTCAATTCCATGCATTGCCCTAGACTCTAAACTGAAAGACATACAGTCCAACATCTGAGCATCCATCCCAGTTATAACTGCTTTCATTGCCACATGACAAGCCTCCAAAAATGCCTACTCTCAATGATGGGCTATCTCCCAGACCTTCACGAACGACACTGTTAAAGTCCATCCATTTCCCACAGGGAAAGAAAACTGGCACACATGAGTTTTTGTCCACAGGTCAAAAGTTGCATTAGTCCATGAAGAACTAGTAACTCTGAACCTGGGTAGACGGAATCATGAGGCAGGGCTGATTGGAATATTTGAATTTTGAAATTGGAAGAAAAAAGCTGAAATTAGAAAAATAAAGAGGATTTTGTTGTTGTTAATAGTGACAATTTTTGTGGAAATCTTTCTCCAACTTTTCAATCAAGTATTGATCTGATCAAAATTTTGAAATTAATTGGGGGGAGGGGTAGAATTAGAGGAAAATTAACAAATAAAACTGCAGAATGCCTCAATTTTTAGCAGCTCTACCAAACACTCTGTCTTGCTAGACATGTTTCCTCTTCAGCATCTCAGTCAAATAGCACTGAAACATGAACCTGACTTGATATGGGACATCACAACCCGAGACAAGGAATCTCTCATAGAATGAATACAAGAAATAGCTAGTGGTTTGTCTTTCTGAGGCATACTCCTGCCCTGCCTGATTGGAAGTTCCCAACAAACACATTTCCCACACATTGTTACAAAACAGATGGACAGCTATGCATTCTGACTCATGGGGGTGGATGGGTCAACACATCAGCTGAACAAGAAGTCACAGCTAATCAAAGGCCAGGTGAGTTTAATCCCTTGAATCATGAAAGGACCCATTCAGCCCTAAGCAACTGCCTCGTTTATTAAATTAAACATTATAACAATAGGCTTGTGTTGAAAGGTACACTTGGACCAATGGTGTTTTATCTCACCAGTGACTGTGCTGACTATTCATGGACATGAAATAATATTCATCTTAAAGGATGAAGTTACTAAAAGCTGCTCACCCCTATGCAGGGCTCATTTAAGCTACTGGTTTGCAGCCAAACAGACAGGCATTTGGCTGTCTCAGCTTGCAAGCACTATATAGTGCTCCTCATCCAGGCAACATACACTAAATTTAGTGACTTTCTTCTGGGTGAGAATGACTAAAGTCAGGCAACTTTCACTATATACTGTGCTCTGCCTGAAAAATGAAGTCAGGCATACAGCATGCAATGGATGCATAGGAAAAGCTGCTGAAGGTATGAAATTTGCATTCCATCAGGAATGGTAGAGGAGCAGGCATTTCTGAGCAGTTGTCCAATTAAATTTTAAAACCAAATTTATTTAGTTGAAACAATCACTGTTAAGTTACTCTCTCCTACCCATCAAGCCCTTCATTCCTACCTCAACTCCTTGGCAATCAGCAGCCTGTAAAAAGCTGCAAATTCCAATTCTCTGACCAAATAAAAAACTAGGGAAGAAATCAGCAAAGTTCAGTCCACCATATAATCTAGATAAGATTATAGGTGATGGCAATTGGCTCTCCAGAGCTATCAACAAAGAGATCGCATTGTCTGAAGACTACTAGGCTGTAGTCAGAGCTGCTGCTGTGAATGTGAGGAAATCTCCTGAATATCTAGAAGCTTTCAAAGCCTTGGTCGGTCTTCCTGTGAAGAAGTACTTGCTCCAAAGCCAAATGAAGCAAGACAAAGTCTGAGGTATAGATGTTGAGCTCTTCACTCTTGCTACAGTTCTTCTAACTTCTTCATAGCTCTCTATTACCAGCCATTAGGAGCTTTGAGGAAGAACTGGTATTTTTACAGACCAGCGAAGGGGAACACGTGCCCCTTCCTTTCGAAAGGGGCATGTTAATGAGCAGGTTTGAAATATTCTAATGAGGCACTGCAATGAATATGCAGCTTCTCATTAGCATAATGGTGGCCATGGCAATTCGAAAGTGTGTCTTTTCAAATCGCGCGCCACCCATGGAGACGGGACCTTCTGAAAGGACCCCCCCCAGTTTTCAAAAGCCCTTCTTCCTATCCGGTGATCAGAAGAAGGGCTTTCGAAAACAGGGGGGTTCTTTGGGAAGGTCCTGTCTCCACAGGCGGCGCGCGATTCCAAAAGCCGCACTTTCGAATCGCTGCGGCCACCATTATGCTAATGAGGCGCTGCATATTCACTGCAGCACCTCATTAGCATATTTTGAACCTGCTCATTAACATGCCCCTTTCGAAAGGAAGGGGCACATGTAGACCCAGCCAGACAGATTTGAGATAATTGGACATGTGGGAAAGAGGCCTTGCATTTATTTATCCAACACCCAGGTGCTGGGTGTTTCCTGTATTTAATCTCCTCTCTTTTTTCTGCATTTTCCTATGTAATGAATGAAAATGATGAAGAGGGTGAACAATAATTTCTTTGTGTTTTATATTGTTCTTTGTGTTTTTCCTTTTGCCTATGTTTTACAGCTTTAGTCCCTGCTGCCTAACTTTAGTGATTCTCACCAAATAGGCATGACAAACTACATAGTGAAAGCTACCCAGCCACAGCTGGCTATATAGTGATTTGCACCCAGGTGAGCTGCACTATATAGTGTCGGGTGCCTTCAGCCACGAGGCGCCATATAGTGCTGCTACCTGTACTGCTCCGTGACTGCCACACCTGCCTCACAAAACCTCTGTACCATTGGTCATTATTGCAATCTCTGTAGTGACGCTGCAGCTCAGGGTCAAGATGCAAGCACAGGGGTATCAAAGTGGGTCAGGTGTATCCCAGTGAACTTAAAGGCACTTACCGGTGGCCAGCCTCCTGGCCTAAGTAGGCAATTTCAGCAAGCAACTGGCTCTTTCCGTAGCCCATAAGGCCTTCATACACTATAATGCGGCCTTCTGTAGACCCCACAAACCCTTTCAATAAAGTGTGATAGATTCCAAGCTCTTTTTCCCGACCTAAGAAAGATGGAATGACTTAAGCAAGCAAAGACAAAGCTTTCCCAATGCACATCCCTTTCTCTCTTTGCTTAGCAGTGGAAGCATGTCTTCCCCCATCTCTGAAATGCATACATAAGTCACTGGTTCATTTCTACCTCTACTGCGGTCCTAATCCATCCCTTTCTCCCCAGTCCCCTTGGTAACTGAAGCTCCCCTCTCTCTCGCCAAAATGCAACAGTCCGGTTCCAGCAGACTGTGGATACCCTCCTACCCAAACACACCAAGAAGTGTGACCACCCTAACCCAATCCTTGCACAGTCCCTTGTGCCTTTCCATAGTCAGTGATGCTCTTTAGATTGATGTGCAGTCTGCTTTACAAACCCTGAGCTACATTCACTGCAGCTGCCACAGGAATTATAATTTACACTTGTTCTCATTAGATGTCACCCAGGAGATTCCCTCTCCATCCCCACTCAGGGAGGGCCGAAAGCAGTTGAATGTATCAGCTCCTATGGTGCAATAGGATTAAAACTCAGAGGTGGGATGGGGTTCACCCAGGACTGTGGTGCTTGTAGATGGCATTTTGTTTCAACTCCATTTGTCAGTAAAGTGAAAAGATGCTAGTTAAAGACACAAGGGGAGCAGCTGCAAGGGGGAAGAATGGGCACGTATGACATAGAAATAAGCCAATGAGTATAAGTAATATCTTCCATGGGACCAACTCGCTTTGGGGGAAGAGACAAGCTTTCAAGTCTCCCACAGGTCTTCTTCAGGTCCGGTGAAGGTAACTGAAGCATCACAGCTAATTATTACGTGGAACAGATTGTTCAGCATAAGGGGCTCACACACGGTGCATGAGACCACCCATTCCTAATAAGGTGGGCAGTTAAACTCCCCATATCTATTCCATAAATAGTAGCTGGTCAGTTAAAATGTATTGCCTCGCTCCCCACATCTCTCTCATATAATGGGACCAACATGGCTAAAACAACACTGAAAATATGTACTCCATATCCTTTTCTGACCATAGACAGATTCTGAAATCCTTTGCACCAGTGTAAAGGCCCAGAATCTTTAAAAGCGTGCTGGACACTTCTCATAACACATTTCTAAATGATCCCCCAATGGTCTGTCACTCCATATCCTCAAGTACTAGCTCTCCCTCAGCCATTTTTACCCAAATCCATCTCATCCCCATGCCCACCCCTCCCAGCAGCAGCTACTGTTCTGCAGGTTCCCAATGACAAATGCACTGGAGCTCTGAAGAGCTCTGTCCACCTACCCAGTAAGGGGTAATACTTAGACCTCTCCTTGGTGAGATATGCTTTGCCAATCATTCTGCAAGAAGGAAGACAAAGAAAAGCTGCAGTTAAAAAGCAAAAATACTCCTGCTCAGAACCTCTGAATCTAAGCCCTGCTTCCAAGAAGGGTTCCATATTTCTAGCCTCCTGCACCCAGAAGCTCAGCTTGAGGTGGAGTGAAGTAATATTATGGGGTTTCCCTTCAGAAGAGCGCTAGACAAACATCAATAATTAAGGAGCCTAGTGAACCTGGTGCAACGGGGAAAAGGTATTAAAACCTATTCATGAGAAGTTGAGGGCTACAAAGGAAATGAGACCCAACAGCCTATGATTCCTGTGGTAAAGAACAATCCAGTGGCCACTAGTCTGGCTTTTTGAGGCTGCTTATGGACCTGAAGGTAACAATTCTGTACTGCAAATGGGCAAGAGATGAGAGAAGCAGGAATAGGCCGATTCAATAACGCTTGCAGGGAAAAGACAAGGAAAGCAAAAAAAAAGCCGAATGAGTTAACGTGAGACACAGACTGTAAGAGGAAGGAACGTTTCTATAAACACATCATGGGGAAAAGAAAGTAAAGCCATTAATAAGTCAGAAGGTAGATGAAAACAATGATTATTCTGTGCTACTGATTTGCTTTTTATAACCACTCTTTACCAAGCTATACATTAACAACAGCCAGGCTCCTGCAAATTGCTCCCCACATGTAGACTCTCATTGACTTTAATGCGGCTTCCTCCATATAAAGGAACTTGTGGGAATGGAGCCTGGGATTTGCACAAGGAGAGCAAGGCAGGATTTGTAGAAACGGTTGTTGGTGAAAGGAGGTACCAGGATCTATGACAAAACAAAGCACATGCAAACTTGTCCTCTGAATACAGTAACAAAATTATTTTTGTAAGGTGGAGTAGCTAGTTACAGAACACAATCGCACCTATACATTTCTGCTGGCACGTCTGGTGCAGCATGGTCCAAAGAAGAGATCTCTCATGGAGACTTTACTTTTGTTCTTTCTTAGTTTGTCGCGCCTCCTAACTGAACGGAAAGTCATTTGGACTGAGAAACATTTCCATGATGTAGTTCCCAGCCCCCTAGCAGCTGGACCTGATGGGGGAGTGGGAAGAAGACACGAATGAGACAGTATAATTACCCATCCTCTCAAACATGAAAATTGATTGAAGATATGCCCGTTGAAGGTACCATTACACTGAGCTATCCTTTGCTCTTCAAGCAGCTGTTTGTTTCATTGGCAAAGAGCTGCCTGGAAACGATCTTGTGCAGAGAAGTACAGGATTTTGGAGATGACGCTTACTAAAGCAACTGTGAGATGATGCGCTCGGTAGGCAAGGATGATGTGCACTGTGGCTCTGAACTGCCTGGACTGTGCCCACCCCCTTTGTGTTGATCAAAAGAAATTTAGCCTTTCCTCACCCTCCACCTACTGTGATAAAATGGGGGTGTGACTTTAGGAAACCCTTGATGCCAAATGGCAGAGGTCCCTCCTGCTGTCACACCAGATCTGACATACATATTGCCACAACACATTGTTGTCATGATATATATCTCAAAGGTGTCAAGAAAGTTATTGTCTGTAACCTGGTGACAGGCTTGTCCCAAAAATCTTTGCACGGTGTATGTACAGAGAGTTCTAGATGTGTGCTGAAAATACAGTCATGAAAAGTGTTTAGGAAGTAGAGCATAAAAACCATCTGTCCAAAGCAAAGGGATGTTTATTTACCCATCTAACCTGCTTGGTTACCAGCAGAGGACATTTGGTATATTTATATATAAGGTAAATGAAGCCATCAAGATAAACAAGTGGGGAAGAAGTCTGCTTAACAGTCCTGCCAGGGGGTTGAGTTTTCACCTGGGAGGCCTTCCTGGTGCTATAAGCAGAGAGGGTGGACTTTGAGTAATCCACAGGGAGCAAAGAGACATTTTAGTTCTCTATCACTAAGGGGATAACAGAGTGTAACCCCCTTTATGCCTACGAAAACTGGATTATCTTGGCCTGAAAGACAAGGTCTGCTGGAAACATGAAGTAAGAGAGAACCTGCTTAGGCAAAGATTATAGGAAGTCCTGTGCCATCTTATAGACGAACAGATATTTTTGGAGCATAAGTCTTGCGTGGGCAAAGACCTGCTTCATCAGACACAGTGGGTCTTTGCCCATGAAAGCTTACGCTCCAAAATTTCTGTCAGTCTATAAAGGTGCCACAGGACTTCCCGCTGTTTTTGCAGACACAGACTAACATGGCTAGCCCTCTGATACTAGGCAAAGATTACAACTGGTAAAGATTCAGTTTTAGTCACTAGAAAGCATGGTTTTGTTTGGTTTGGTTTGGTTTGAGAACTTGCCAGACCCTTTTCCCCTTTCATATAAACCTACGAGCTTTGTGAAAGGAAAACTTTTCTTGTTTTATTATAAACCCATCTCAGAGTTGTGCAGTAACGTGAGATGTGAGGTCTCAGCTAACCTAATGGCTGATGTGCATTCTTTCTCTTTCGAGGCAGTGAGTGTGCAGTGAAAGGGGTTACATACTGCAAAGAGACATCACTGAAGAACTCAGCAACTGGGACTCACTGGTTGTTACAAGCAAGCCAAGGTTTAGCCTGGTGGAGCCTTGAAGAGTTTGCAGATAAGGCAGACAGCCTGGCATGTCAAGGACCTGCCACACAGCTTAGCAGCAGCAAACCACTCACTTCCAGTCAGGCTGGACGGCAACAGCGGCTCACAGTTCCAGTTTTCCTGAGCATAACATCACCGAGGGCACTTACGTTTTCTCACTGATGCCAAGATAATGATAGACCTCCCCGGGGTTCACAACTCCTTTCATCTCAATCTGCGGAAGCTCTTCAAAGAAGTAATGGGGCAGCCTGGAGTTGGCATAGGTCACTGCATCACAGGACACCAAGCCCGGATAGTACATCATCATCCGGGCAGCGAGGTTCACCTTCCGGCCAATGACTGTGTGGTAGAAAGAGCAAGAAAATGGGCACTGGAAAGTGATGTGAATTCCTGCCCACTCTTCTATGGACACCTCCATTCATAACCATTCAGACATCCCCTCCACGGCGTGAACACACTCTCTTGGGGCAACCAGAGGATCCCAGACATGCACAGGACTGGAGAAACAGGTTGTACCTGTGTATTCATGCCTTACACGATGGCCAACCACTCCGCAGAACACTGGCCCACTGGTCACACCGATGGAAACTAGCCTAGCAAGCAATGAGAGCAACTCAGCATCAGAAATCACATATATCCAGTCCCTCCTGCCCCCTCTGCCCATGCACCCTCTCCCCACCCCTACTGCTGTGGTGCTAATTTGTGCTGACTTCTCCCACATCAGCTAAATAGGTCTTCCAATGGCCTGGAGGCCTCAACTATGTGTGCGCAAAAGGGAGGAAGAGGGTTGTCAAGGAGTTTCCCTCAGACACGTCCCCATGTAACGACAGACCTTGTGCTTCTCAGAGTGTCGTGCCATGAGCTAGCAACACTGTTGGAACTCCCCTCCCCTCCCCAGAGCAACAGGCTGAAGGGAGCCCATGTCCACTGGGACAGGGTTGTGGGAAACGAGTGGCTGACTCAACCCTCTGTCCTGCCGGCTCCCATATTGGGGAACAAATTAGAGCTGGCTGGAGGTAACCTGGCCCTAAGTGGGGAAGCAGAGACAACATCTGCCCACTTAGGCTGGGGTAGAAAAGCCTCAGGGGAAGGTAGCCTCTCTTTCATAGATGGTGAAGGGTCAATTGTACATGGAGAAATGGTGGTGGGAACAAGCCTGGGATTAAACTGCACAGTGGTCAGCCCCGGGGTCCCAGCATGACTTTATGGACTTAGCAGAGCCAAAAGGAGCCAAAAGGGCCCTGCTGCACTCTGCTACATCCTTTCTCATGGGTGATGAGCCTGTGTTCTCCCTGTAATGCAAAGCCACATCAGAGCTCTCATTGCCTGGTTCAGAGCAGGAGGTGTAGCCCTGCTAGTTCAGGGACGTGTTCGTATTTTCAGAACACCGTCATCTGCCCACAGTAGGACTCTGGCACACTGAAAATGCTCTCCAGGCCCAGGGAGTGCTGAGATGGGTATGGAGTTCCAACCTTCCCTCCTTGCATCCTCTAGCTGTCCACTCTGTAATACCATACTGCTGTGGTGGTATGCGAATCTCTCCTGTAATTACACTGGGTGCTGCTTAGCTGTAACTCCCACTAGACACTAATCTTGCAGGATACTTATGCCTGGCATTTAATTCCCTCACTTGTGAGTGATTGAATTTCCCTGGCTCTTTCTGGTTTGTAATGCCCCGAAAGGGGAGCTGCAACTGGGCAGAGCAAAAGGCCCGCACACCTCTATCGGCTATCACACACTGTTCCTGGCAGAATATAAATGCTGCCCTCTGAGCATGCCAGTCTGAATTTGTCCTGCTGGAAAGTCAGGAGCTGGAGGGACACCCCAGCTGAAAAGGTGAGTTATGTTACACAGAAACACTATGAGGTCAGTGCCAGTGGTGTGAAAAGGGGGTGGGGTTTGGTTTTACTTGATCTTTTATAGACAGAAAAGGGGACAATGGTTCTGGTCTCACAAACGAGCAGGAATTTAATTTGAACCCCAGGTAGTTGCAAGGAAATCAGCAGTTTGCGTGCACCAAAGAACAGGCCTCAGAAATTCAGCAACCCACCCAGAGCGTGCTAGAAGGGAGGAGATGGTGACGTGCTCTCTCCAAGCACTGCTGGAGTCCTGCTAGCTGACAGGCCTTGGTGTCCTCTTCAGCTGGGAGCTCCTCCACCAACTGCAGTCAAGGCGGCTTGATGGGACTTTCAGAGACCAGGGGAGCGGTGGGTAACACTCAGTAGGGCTTTGGCTTACACTCCGTCCTGTTACCAGTGCTCTCAGAGGGCAAAATCCCTTTAGCACTCAAAAAATTTGCCATTCTCATTCAAATGGAGCTGAGAATCCTGCACAGCTGGAATCTTTGGTGAAACATACATTTGCTCTCTCTTTTCTGCAGGGGCTGTATGTGGGAACTGGAGAATATTGGGCTCTGGTGGATGGGTCAGTGAAGGTAGTTGGACCTGCATTTTGCTCTGAAGGTGCTGAGGTTGTTGGTCATCGTAATCAGGTTCCAGATTCGTGGCCAGTCATCACAAAAGCTCCATCGCCTGCACCTACCAGTATCACTCCTGACACAGAGGTTCCATTGCTCCAGTGGCACATAGCTGTTATAGGGGGCAGGGTCATGTAGCATGAAGGGGTGGCCAAGTAAACAGGGCTAATACCAAATTACGTCTCCCACCTGTCATGTCACTGTCTCCTGCCCACTAGGGAAGCCCTCCAATTGGAGTGAGGGAATTCTGATGGCACACAAGCCCAACAGCACCCCTGTAGCCAACATGGAAAACAGCATCTTCCCACTTACTTTATTTTCATGAGCTTTTCAGAACAGAAGTGGAAGATACGAAATGCGCTCTCCAAGGCATGGGTGCTCTCGTCAGCCTGCTTATCCCCAGGAAGCCCAAACACACACAGGAAGGTGCAGCCCTACAAAGGAAGAGAAAAAGGGAGGAAGGGCTTTTCCAAAGAGCAAATCTGTAACAACATTTGTGGCAAAATCTTCCGCTGTGCTCCTGTTAGAGTAGTGCTGTCACACCAAGTCCCCCAAAAGGCTCTAGAAGGTTCCACCATGGCCTCAGACGTAGTCTCTTCAGCACCAAGCTTCTTATTATTATCATTTCTCGCAATTCATGCCCTTCACCTCCCTTCTCCTTCCCTACTGAAAACACCTCTGTGCCTTTCTTCCTCTTAGTCCCGGAGTCTCAAGGAAAGGCTGGCCAGCTCCAGCTGACAGTCTGGAATGGCCTTGGAGCACTGACTCACCTTGTCAAACATGAAGACTTTGTTGATTTTGCCTCTGAAGGTGTAGATGACATCTGAGATTTTCATGTTGGCATCATGGATGGCCTTGCACAGATGCAAGGTGTTGGCGCTTTCATCAAACTGCAGGTTCACAAAGACGATTGTGACCGGCCGAAGCTCCGACAAATATTCCAGTGGCTGGTTGTCATCAATCTGGAATAAAAGAGCCAGAGCTACTCACCAGTCCATCCTCTGGATGAGAATGAAGCATTCACTACTCCCTACCCCTAGTCTGGCTGGGCTGACTGCTCTCAGACACAGCTTCTAAGAGCAGAGATATTTTATCAGTTGCAGAAAGGAGTGCACACTCCGATCTCGGGATGATGATTCCCCAGCAAAAGATTAGGATATGAGAGACTAAGTATAAGGGAGATAAAGGATGAAAGAGCTCAGCAGAGTTTGCTAATGTGACTTTGCTACAGCCCATATCTTCCCACAGACTTAAAAATTTTATACTGAACAAAGGAAAAACTTTTTATACACCGTATACAGGTTGTACCTCCCTCATCTGGCATGCTCAGGACCTGAGTGGTCCCAGAGGAGGGGATTTGTTGGACCAGGGGAGGTCAGGCCTCCTGCTACCCTGTGGGGGCTGCCATCTTGCTGGCCAGGCTCCTCTCCTGGCCACAGCCAGCTCCCTGTCCTCAGGCTGCCTGGAGGTGCTCCATTCCTGATGGGGATCCCTGTCATCAGGCTGCCAGCCAGGGCTTTGCACATGACTCCCAGTTGCAGGGCTACCTGTGGGGCTCCATGCTCCATATGGTGACCCCAGCAGACTCTGTGTCCCAGTCACGCTCCCCAACCCAGCTTCCCATTGTGGAGCTCCTGGATGGGCCCCATGCCCCAGCTGGGCTCCCCAGCCAGTGGGGTCTGCGCCCCAACCAGGCTCCCTGGTGAGCTCCCTACTGCGATGCTGCAGGATTCCCATATTCTGGCCATGCTTCCCACGGCCGCAGGGCTGCTAGAGGGGATCCCTGCCCCAGCAGAGCTGCCAAAGGGGCTCCCTGATGGGCTCCCCAACCCCAGCCAGGTTCCCCACAGTGGGACTCCCCAACTTTGGGCTCCCTAGAGTGGGCTGCCAGCGGGGTTCCCTGCCACGAGCAGGGCTCCGCTACAGCTGTGCAGCTGGGGCCATCTGGTCCAGGCACTCCCTGGTCCAGCAATAGCCATGGTCCTGCCGGACTGGGGATGTTGCCAGATGAGTGTGTGCCAGACAAGTGAGATTCAACCTGTAATTAGCTTGTGGAACACACTGCCTGCCACCAAGAACTCAGCAGATTTCAAACAAATGGTGCCTGCATTCAGTGTTATAATCATAAAGATTTTTAAAAATAAAATCTTAGAGTTTTGGAAAGGATTGAAACTCTCATGCCTCAGATCTTAAACCTAGGTGGTGGGAGTAGGAAAAAGCTTTGCATGTGGACAAGTTGCTCCCCTGCTACCCGCTGTGCTTATCTCTGCAGCATCTGAAGAAATTCCAAAAACTTCTAGGTGTGCAAAGCACAGAACATCAAGCCAAAAATAAAATAAAATAAAAAGAACCCTGCAAAGCTAACTGCAGTACCTTCTTCAGAATGTTTCTCATCACATACTTCCGGAGGAACTTCTCCAGCTCATCATTAGGAGACAACATGGCCGTCATTCTCAGAACATCTAGGGGAGAAAATTCATTGTTTTAAATGGGAGAAGGAAAACTTGGAGTGGAAGCATCAGGCTTTACTCAATTCCTGACTTTACTCAAGGGCTGGCTTTTTCCTGTGGGGACTGGACAGGACCTGGTTTGGGTCTGAAATTCTTGTCTAAACTATTTCACTTACAATCTTGAAAATGCAACTCATGGGCTGGGATTTTTTGTTAAAAATTAATTTTGTGCATCTATCAGCACCACTGAAAGCTTGCTCACCTGGGAAGACTGCAGGCAGAGAGCAAGGGTAACTCAGTGACTCTTCTGGGCAACCAGGGCCCTCCAAAGAGCTGATACAGAAAGTAGGGAGAGGTTCCCCCCCACCCCCGCCACAACCCCAGCAGAGAGTATAGCCCTTGTTAGTGCCTAGAAAAGTAGAAGCCAGCAGGCAGGAGAGGGAGATCAAAAGCAGATGGCTGCCTCAGGGTTTTGATGGCAGCTCATGGAGGAGGATAGAAAAAAATAAAAGGTGTACCAGGCAGGGGTCCACATGGTTAGAACTCTGAAAATCCACCAATATCCACTTTATATCTGCAGGCATCTGCAGCTGCAGATGTGGATATAGATATGTGCAGCTCATTTATGCAGATGCAGATACAAATTTCGTATCTAGAACCCTGCAAACGCGTGGCTATCTGCTTTACCTCCACGTCTGCCCACATCCACTGATGAAAATGCAGATATCCACGGATCATTCTGCAGATGCGCCTGCCGATACCAATTCTGTATCCGTACAGGTGACCCATCCCATTATCACCTCATATTTTCATGAACAGAAATCAAGAGAATTTCAGTCTGCCAAAAATCCCGTCTCTCCGGCGGTCAACAAAGTAGAATGACGAGTGACTTACTACTATTTTCAGTCGGAGGGTAGTGCTGTAGGTATTGTGTACATTTCCAGAAGAACTCATCAAGCTCATTCTCAGTCATGTTCTTTACATACCTAACCTGACGGCACACAGAATGGAAGGCATCTGTCAGGTTCCCCAAGCCTAGTGCGCAATTACTCAATACAGTGCACTCCCATCCCTCACCGTCACCTCCATCAACTTCTCTGTCACCTGGATAGAGGACACCCCAGGAACCAGTAAAGGTCTTTTGGGCAGGGTAATGCAAACGACCTCACTCCGAACGAATGCAACAAAAAGGTTCCACAGTCCCAGAAGCTGGGTGCAGAGCCTTCCAATTCCACAGTCTTTCTCCTGCTGGGTATGTGTCCAAGCCCCCAGCCCTGCAAATGCTTATGCACAAACTTCAATTTATGCATCTGATTGGCCCTGTTGATTTCAATGGGCTTTCTCAAAATAACAAGAGGCCTGGAAGTAGCAATGCCCTCCCCTTCCATTCCCTGGCAGGCCGATCGTATTTCAGAGTTCAAAGCGGGGATACTGGGATGAGTGAGCGGGATGGTTCAGTGTGAATCGTGTGAGCTCCTGTCTGCATGAGTGCATGGGGACTTTTACACAGTAAAGGGCAGGATGAGCAAGAACCATGTTCATCCCTCTGTAACTGTTTTTGGTTCTCTCCTTGTCCCAATGTCTCCACTTCCAATCTCGCTGTGCCCTACCACGCTCTTACCGCCCTCTCCACAGTCCCCGATTCATCCACACCCTCACTCCCCATCAACCTTCCCTACCCATCTCTTCCCTCAGCTGCCCACCTGCTAAAAAACATGCCCCACAAACACACTCTTCTCCTGAGGCCGAGACCCCTTTCCTTATGGACCTCCACAGCTTTGAGACCAGCCACCAGAGAGCGTCAGGCTCAGAATGCACCCACAGAGCTCTCCAGCTCTAAAATATGCACTCGATGAATCATGAACCATTGTTGCACAATCTCCATTGCCCACCTTAACAGCTCTTTGATCTTTAATTCTTTCTATTTCTATCATGTTCCGGTTACAGAGTTCCCAGCAGTTCGGAGACAGAATAACCTCACTTGCTTTTGCTAGGTTTTGGGCCAATCGAACTTCATCCACTGCCCGGCCAATTACCAGAAAATATTGGTGCTTATTGTTTCCAACGACCACTTTGGAGATGTGACCTGCAGATAGCCCTGACAAGAGAAACAAGATTGTTATGGAGGCACTTTTACTCTTCTGCTTGTAACATATGTATTTCAGTTATCTTGGAAAAGGATTTTGGAGGCCAATCTATTTCTTTTAGGGTGGGAAGTTTGGATCAATGTATGATATTTACTACAGAATCTGAGGATTTCTAGAACAATGCTCTCCAAACAGCATGTCAGCTAATAAATAATAAAAATGCATACATAAGTATAATGGCCATGTGGTAGCATCTGTTATATCATTGTTGTAATGGAAACTGATTTGCAATCTGTTTATACCTGAATAAGAAAGCAGTGCACTGTAATCCTGGACTCCAGTTTAGACAATGCATGGCTCTATGAAATTTGTAACAAGCTGTGTTGCTCTTGAACTGGGCTTGTCAGCTTTAAATGGATTCATCAGGCACCTGACAAAATGTCTTAGGCACACACCCTGATCCAGCGGATTGGAAAATGCCTATTATTCCCTGACCATAAGTTTACACAAGTTCAACTCATGGCCAATGATTAATTTAATTCAAATATGGAGCACACCATTTAAACGCCTCTCATTTAAAATAATCATTGCCACACTTATTTCTTCACAGACAAACAAGTCAAAAACAACAGAAGTTTTGGAACCTGGTGCTTAGCAATGGAGAAAATGTCAATGGCCATTGAGACATACATTTATGAACAAATTATAAGCAGTCCTGTAGCATGTTAGACACTAACACGTTTATTAGATCATGAGCTTTCATGGATTAAACCCACTTCATCAGATAGAAATGGAGTGGAAAAACAGAATCCAGGACTTATACAGTGGGGAGTAAGGGGAGGGGTTACCTGTCACTAGTAGGATCAGTTAATGAAGCAAGTTAAGTTGGATGTATCTCATTTCTGCAAATATCAAAGGTGGAGAAATTGTCCTTGTAATGGAATGAGATTTGGGCATTGTGTTTTCCAGTGGCACATCTGGGGAGCAAGGAGATTGAGTGGGGGTTCATGTGACCATCATGTGCACTCAGGAAGCAGGATTGCCTACTGGTTATGGCAGACAACTCACAGTGAAGAATCCTACAGATTCATTCCATCTCTGCCATCAACTCACTGTGCAATCCGGAGCAAGATATTTCATCTCTATATGTCTGCATTTCCCCACCTGCACAATGGGGCGAATGCGACCTTTTCATGTTTGTAAAATGCTTTGGGAACATGCTCTCTAGCTACAGCAAAGTACTGTTATCGCACACATAGCTGCAATACCTATCTTCACTCGGAGCTCCAGTCCCACTTCAGTCTCCCGCACCCCATAAGCTTCCTGGATCCTCAGGCTACATTTCAGTGCCAGTGTGATGATGTCGCTCAGCTGGCTCCGTTGCACTTTCCACAAGGCCAGCAGTGCATCCCCTGGGGAAGGCAATGTGACAGAGGCTCAGGGGACACAGGCTCTTCTTGTTTCTAAAGTATTGACAAAGCCACTTGGCTTTCAACAAGCCACTGCAGAGCTACCTATGACAGCCCATCACTCTGACCCACAGAGATGCTCACTAACCACCTCAAACTCCTTACAGCTGTGAACAGACCAACC
Organism: Carettochelys insculpta; assembly: GCF_033958435.1. Taxonomy (NCBI): domain Eukaryota; kingdom Metazoa; phylum Chordata; order Testudines; family Carettochelyidae; genus Carettochelys; species Carettochelys insculpta. The sequence continues at coordinate 61,657,556 of NC_134145.1, read as the reverse complement.
CCCATATAGTTCTAGCAGCTCTCAGCTGTGACTACCCTTTCCCCCTAAATAATCCCTTACAGCTGCTTTTTACAAGTGAACCCCCCCCCCCGGTTATCCCCAACAGCCACTGGTTGCAAATGAGCCCTTTCTGTCAGTGCCCCCCTGCAGTACCTGGCTGCACATTCCTCTCCCTCCTCCCACACACACAACCTTTGTCAGCTGGTTCCAGGAACACCTAAGGCATTTACACCTCTTGTCACCCTCAGGCAACCGTTAGCACAGTCACTCAGATGCACCCTACCGAGCTCCCATCTGATGAGCTCAGTTCTCTAGGTGGCACCAGCCAGGGATTCTCTGTAAGACACAGAGGAAAGGGAATTGGGCTGTTTCTAACCAAAAGATATAATGTAAGTTCTCTCTTCTTCCAAATCATAGATAAATCTCATGGGAACAGGGACCAGATGGAGGGCTCTGATGGAACAAAGAAACGGAGTCATTTAGTCTGAGAGCCTTCACTGTCCAGGGCCTCACAACACAAGAGACAATGGAAGAGCAAATGGTAGAACCCCACTCCAGTGCTTCCTTCTTAGATATTGCAAGCTAGCAAATACCTGCAAAGTTCAAGATATCTCCTCCATATATCAGCACCTCTGCAGTGAAAAAAAGGACAAGAGAAGTTACACACAACTCTTATCAAAGAAAATAATGGAAAAAGTTGTTCTGTTGGGCCAGGGAGAGAGAGAGAGAGAGACAGAATGTACATTGAGGGTGGCATATTTAGCAGAGTAGGCATGAATAAATGCGCTTGAGCGTGACATCTCAACAAAGCTCCCAGCGGCTAAGGGCTCAGACCAAAAATCGAGGAGTTAAACTCCATCTCCACAGCCACCAGAAGGAGGCAGAGCAAAGTGTTCACTACAGCAAAGGAGGTACGCAAAAGTCCCCTGGGATACATTAACTCACCTAGAGAGTAGCCTTGTTTTACAACAGGCTACATAAAAAGCACTAGCTAAGTTAGTACAAACTAAAATTCAACAAATACAATGGCTTGTTTAGACAGCTCTATATTCCAAATACCGAAATCTAAGTACAATATTTGTATTCCAATTGATTAATTTTATAACTAGATGGTCAAAAGGAGGGAGTAAGCAAGTTCTCTAGTAACGGTATGCTGTGACACTTTTGTATTTTAATGTCTGATTTTGTAAGTAAGTCATTTTTAAGTGAGGTAAAACTTGGGGATACACAAGACAAATCAGACTCTGACCTCACTACCTCATCGGGGTGTTAGATGAAAAAAACTAGCAGTCCTGTAGCACCTTAAAGACTAACAATTTTATGTATTAATTATTAAGGTTATTATTAGGGGTGTTGGAGGCCATATAAGTGCCTAAGATAGACAAGGAAGGGCCAATTTGTTCCTTCAGGCTTTTGGGGTGCTTTTTACATCCCCAGAGGGAATTGGTAACTTTTGCTAGAGCTCAGCTCCCCAAATCAGCCTCATGCTAATGTCACATGGGTACCCTACTCCTAAGCTAGTGAACTCTTCAAAGTAAACACATTGCATGAGCTTGGATTGTTAAGTCTCCCTCAGTGACACAGAAGATTCCAACCCCCTTCCCCCAAATAAAGAAGGGCCCAGAATGCTTAGCCAAACACCATTTCGATGGGCATTTCTTCAGATCCCTACCTGACCCAAGGAAGCACTCACTGTGAGGGATCTTGCAGCCCAGTACTTACCCTCCACAATATCTCCTACGTAATGATTGAGGGTCTGGGTAAGCTGGTCAGCACCATGGTCCAGACTGGTGTCCATGCTAAATTTCTCCGTCAATGCAGTGAAACCTGTAACACAAACAGTGGTCAGGCAGTCACTAGAGGAGCCAAGAAATGGCCGAGGATCTCAGCAATTGCAGTCAGACAGCTTATGTGTTACATTTCCATACCCAGGCTGTGAATTCTGTGCTTAAGAAAGAGAAGAGCCAAAAGCATTTCCTAAGTGGTCCTCAGTCCTAGCCTGCAGTGGCCCGTGCGATTCCAAACCACTCAGTCATACAACTCCGACCACCCACCGCAATCCTAGCTGCAGCACTTGAGGCTGCTTCAACTCTTGCACAAATACACAGGTCTGTCAACACATGCAATCTCTCCATGCAACCAGGTGGAGGACTCAAGCGCTCGCAATATGACACACAGCTCTCCTTCTCCCTCAGTATATATATGTATATGTATACACATAAAACTATGCCATCAAGATGATCTGATTAAAGCTGAACCTGAGAATGACAGAGCAGATGCCAGTGGGTAGAGGAGTTTCCAATCACATGGTAGCATCCTTTGGTTGAAGGTATACAACCATCATTGGTCAATTCACTCTGTTGTTTAGGAATGCTTCCCGATGATACACTCTCAAACTGTAACATCCACAAGTAACTTTCTCTACAGCATCCTGTTGGATAGGAGAAGGTCATCCTAGAAGAGGATGACCTGATCTCTATCACATGTGCTTTTCTCCCATCCAGGCTGGGCTACAGAAATGCAGCATATCTAGGCATGGAGTCTTCATCCCTTAGAAAACTAACTGAGAATGTGCTATCATAAGAACATAAGAATGGTCATTACTGGGTCAGACCAAAGGTCCATCTGGCCCAGCATCCCGTCTGCCAACAGTGGCCAGTGCCAGGTACCCCAGAGGGGGTGGACCCAAGACAATGATCAAACAACTTGTCTCCTGCCATCCATCTCCAGCTTCTGACAAACAGAGGCCAGGGACACCATTCCTACCCCCTGGCTAATAGCCTTTTATGGACCTAATCTCCATGAATTTATCTAGCTCTTCTTTGAACTCTCTTATAGTCCTAGCCTTCACAGCCTCCTCTGACAAGGAGTTCTACAGGTTGACTGTTTGCTGTGTGTAAAAGAACTTTCTTTGATTAGTTTCAAACCTGCTACCCATTAATTTCGTTTGATGTCCTCTAGTTCTTACATTATGGGAACAAGTAAATAACTTTTCTGTATTCATCCTCTCCACACCACTCAGGATTTTATATACCTCTATCATATCTCCCCTCAGTCTCCTCTTTTCTAAACTGAAAAGTCCCAGTCTCTTTAACCTCTCCTCATATGGTGCCCGTTCCAAACCCCCTAATCATTTTAGTTGCCCTTTCGTGAAGTTTTTCTTATGCCAAAATATCTTTTTTGAGGTGAGGAGACCACATCTGTACACAGTATTCAAGATGTGGGTGTACCATAGTTTTATAAAGGGGCAATAAAATATTCTTTGTCTCATTTTCTATCCCTTTTTTAATACTTCCTAACATCCTATTTGCTTTTTTGATTGCTGCTGCACACTGCGTGGATGTTTTCAGAGAACTATTCACGATAACCCCAAGATCTCTTTCCTAATTAGTTGTAGTTATATTAGCCCCCATCATATTGAATGTATACTTACGGTTATTTTTTCTAATGTGCATTACTTTACACTTATACACATTAAATTTCATTTGCCATTTTGTTGCGCAATCACTCAGTTTGGTGAGATCTTTCAAAGTTCTTCACAGTCTGCTTTCATCTTGACTATTTTGAACAGGTTAGCAACGTCTGCAAACTTTACCACCTCACAACTTACCCCCTTCTCCAGACCATTTATGAATAAGTTGAATAGGATTGATCCTAGGACTGACCCTTGGGGAATACCACTCGTTACCCTTCTCCATTCAGAAAATTTACCCTTTATCCCCACACTTTGTTTCCTGTCTTTTAACCAGTTCTCAATTCATGAAAGTACCTTCTCTCTTATCCCATGACAATCTAATTTACACAAGAGCCTTTGGTGTGGGACTTTGTCAAAGGCTTTCTGGAAATCTAAGCATACTATATCTATTGGATCCCCCTTATCTGAATGCTTGTTAACCCCTTTAAAGAATTCTAATAGATTAGTAAGACATAATTTCCCTTTATAGAAACCATGTTGATTTTTGCCCAACAAATTATGTTGATCTACGTCTGACAACTTTATTCTTTACTATTGTTTCAACTAATTTGCCCAGTACTGACGTTGGACTTACCCGTCTGTAACTGCTAGGATTTCCTCTAGAGAACTTTTTAAATATTGGCATTGTGTTGGCATCACATCTCCACAACAACACAAGCTACTATAACCACATCACACCTGTCTCTCCCCATAATATAAAGTCAAGTTCAAGATCCCTGTCTTTATTTTCCAGGTACTCACTGGCCTTGGCCCAGCATATCTTAAAAATTGCATAGAGCACTGCTGCAGCATCCTCTGCCACTCCTGTTGCAAACTCTTTTGAGCCTAACCACAGCCAAAGCTGCAAAATGGCCCAAAGTGCTACAATAAAGATGAAAGTCCCTTGCTGTGTGAGCTATGACCACAGCTAGATCTGGGTTCAGCTCTCCCATTATTGCACACAACATCTCTTTTAAACCTTCCATGTGACTAAGGCTGGGTTTTTCAGAAAGGCCTAATACAGGGTGAGTTACTGCACAGAAACTTGCTCCCCAGTAATTCATCGTGTGGACACTTCTAAATCCTGGAGACAGCTTAACATTCTACTGCTTGAGAGCACAGTACAACCAGCAGCGCTCTGGAACTTTTCACTCTGTTGTAGCACTGTCCAAGCAGAAAATGAGTGCAAGGCAAGCTGGCATGCTGTTAATTTGCACTGTGGCTTGCTGTGCAATAACTTGCTATGTTGACAAGACTTCAGGCACCTAAATCCCACTCATTTTCAAAGAGTCACCTAACTTCCTTGGGCCCTTTCAAAAATCTCACCCTTCATAACCTCTATACCCACCTGAAATGTCCGCAAAAAGCAGTACTCCATCAAAACTCTCAATGAAAGGCACCTCCTGGGAGAAATCGCCGTATACAATGAGATCGGGGACATGAGCTGCCACTTTCCCAATTGTAGTGCTGTCACTTGGCTTTCTTTCCTCCATATTGACAATGAATGCAACAAGCTGCCTATGGACCTATGGTACTGATGGATAAATCAGTGTCTGATCCACCCACTCGCAGAAGAAGGTGACTCCCACTAGCCTGTCGTAACCATGATCACTCTTGTGATGATCAGACAGCAAGACTGTCATGGACAGGTCACAATTCATTGACGGAATGGTTTCAGCCAGTAACATTCTCTGTATGTCACAGTCTATGTAGCAACAGTTGCTAGGTGAGACAAACTTCCTTCATTAATGTTTTTTAAACCAATTTACACAGAAATGGTGGGATGGGGTTGTAGAAACACGAATATGTGTGACTATTAGGCCTACAAGAGGCACTCATCTTGTAAGCTCAAACACAAAAAAGTATATCAAAGTTTTTAAGACATTACAGTTACTGAAAAATAGGTCAAGTTGGTCACAAGCCTGAATGTTGCAATGAGTCCAGAAGAACCAGACAAAGAAACTGGATTATTCTAAAACAAAAAGGCTATGCTGACATCATCCAAGAACTGCTGAAATCATGACTGATAAAAACAGATGTGGGACCAGAAGTGAAAAGATCAAAACTGGTTTGGTGGCCCTCCCTGACACCTGGCATTGGCCACTGTTGGAAGACTGGGCTACATGGACCTTTGGTGGCTGTTCTTATGTTCTTAAGGATATGAGGCATAACTGGTGAAAAGGAGGAACTATGATCTCACTTTTCTCCTGTTTGGGTTCCTTAATAGGAAAGAGTGGAGGGAAAATTACATGATCAGTTTTGTTCAGATAAACTCAGTTAAGCTCTGCCTCATCACCTATCTTGCAACAGCTCAAGCCTCAATCTGTCAGCACTGCAACTCATCCCAGCTCACCCTGACTCCTCTAAAGGACTTTCTGCCTCAGAGGAAGACCAGCTGGCCTTAATCTTGTTCAAGGGACTGTGTTTTCACCTGTGAGTACTGAAAGTCACCACATGGTCATGACATCCAATCCTCAGCCCATCAATAGGGATATCCAATTGCCAGTACTGCAGAGGCAGGTAAGAGCCTGTATTGTTTTCCCTTCTCTTGTTGGGTTATTTTCTTCCCTCCCACTTCTCTCCTATCTGTCATTCTTTTGGCTGTTTATGAAATTCTGAAGTCAGCTATGGCATATTCATCCAAGCCTGCCTTGTCTATGATGAAAAGATCTAATCAGATGAGGTCCCTGACCAAATCATACACCAAGATCCAAGCAGCTCCTAAGCACTTAACAGATCTCTGGCTTATGTGCAGAAAACATCCCCCTCACACAAATCAGTGTACACACAACCTCTTTCCTTTTCAAAGCCTTTGATGCCAGGGCTCCTAGCAGGGCCTAAGCCATTAAGCTCCTTAATCTTCCTGAAATGGCTGAAAAATGGGGAGAGTGGTTAATCCCCATATTCAAATGATAGATCTCACATGGGTGCTGGGGACATTCTAGTAAGGGAAGAAAAGAGAAAGAGCAGCTCTTGCTAGAATAGGGTGGGATTTTCCAAAATAATCATCCCTGCTGCCAAAGAGAGGCGAATGAATAGCTGAAAGAAAAGGCAGGAGCAGACCTGGATGTCAGCTAAACCAGCTCTCATTTTCTTCTCTGTCGGGCTTTGCAGCCTTCCAGTAACACCTTGTGTGTGAAATAAACAGGAGGTTTCCTGTTTCCCAGGTGAGACCAGTGTGAGAAGTGCAGTTAAACTTTAACGCTGTGGGTGAACATAACCAGCCTGACTGCCTTGGACCAAAAGCAAGTCCCTTCTAGCCGGGAGGGAAATAAGAGGCAACCTGTTCATGTGAGACACTGTCACAGATACAGACGAGATGGCTGAGATAAGATGGATATTCCATGCATCCAAACCTATCCCACCAATGAAGGAGGTCTAGAGGGCAGCTGCAAGAGGAAGTAGGAGAATGACAGTATCAGGTGCATAACAATTAGAAATGAACAGTCAACGGGTGACTAAAATGTTACACGTGTTAATGGGTTTGCCATTAAGACAACAGTAACATGTGCGACTTCATCTTTCATATTTAAGTAGCAGTTTTCATCTCTGTGCTTCCAGCATCAGATATAAAAGCTTAAATGTGCTGTGTATTAAAAATAAAAGCAACCTGGTTCACTCAGTAACAGAAAGAGAGCTTATCTAAATAAGCAACAGCATTCTTTCTTTACCACCAGATGCCTACCGTAATTACTACGGAGAAGGGGGAAGTAATGCAGATCAGAATAGGGAAATAATAGGTTGAACAATATTTAGATAAATCCTATGTCTTCAAACTGGCAGGGCCTGATGACATTCACCCTACACAGGAACGAGCTGAAGCAAACTCTGAACCATTAGCATTTCTCTTTAAGAATCACAGAGAGGGCAGTGAAGTTAAACATAGCATCTATCTTATACAAGTAAAAGACCCAGAGGTTATAGAGCAGTCAGCCTAACTTCAATAACTAAATAGATAATGGGACAAATTATTAACCGATTAATGTGTAGGCACCTAGAGGACAATAGGATATTGAGCAACAGCCAATGGGAATTTGTCAGGACATCGTAATTTCCTTCTTTGACAAGGTAACTAGCCAAGCTGGTGGGGGTGTTGATATATCTAAACTTCCCTATGGCTTTTGACATAGTGCCATATGATATTTTCATAAACAAATTAAGAAATACAGTCTAGATAAAACTACTGTAAGGTGATTGCACAACTTATTGGAAAGCTATACTCTAGGAATTCTTATCAATGATTTCTGTCAAAGTGGGAAGATACATCAAGTGGGATCTCCCGGGGTCTGTCCTAGGTCTGGTATTAGCCAGTATGTTCATTAATGACGCGGGTGATGAAGAGAAAGGTTGGAGCCAGGTGGAGAAGGATGGAGCAGAGGTGAGGCAGGGTCTGCAGCAGTGGGGTTGTCCTGGGCTTCATTCCCGGGGCACTGCGAGAAGTTGTCCCAAGTCACGCACCCTGCTAGGGGCAGCCCTACACACAGGTACTGCATTATTATGGACCTCACAGCATCAAGCACAGCTACACACACAGAGCTTTGTGCGTGCATGAAACAGAGCCAGGCATATTTGTATACACACACACCCCCACACAGAGGCATCTGCACTGCTGGCAGGGTTCGAAAGCTCTCTCTGAAGCCAGGCTGCCTTTGCAAGCTGCTGACGTCACAAAGGTGTCGACTGGCAACTGGCGTGACTTGAAGATGTTCCCATTTGCAAGCAGCTCTTCTTTACTTTCAAGCACAGAAAGAGGGTGAGCTCTCACTAAGCAGCCAAGTAGGCAATCTGCCAGGGAGCTGCATGAGTGAAGGACACAGAGAATTTCCAAACAGCCTCACAGCTCAACTCTTCAGTCTTACGGGAATGAGAAAATTGCTTGCCCTGGGCTGGTGCTTTGCTGCTCTGTGGGGCCTCTGCCCCAGCATTCTCTGAAGGGCTGAAGCAGCGTGGAGGAGCTGTAGTCAAAGTACCGTGTCATGTCTCCTCCTAATGGTCCCAACCTCCTGTGGCTGGTACTTCTTTTTGTAATAGAAGTGATAGCACAGAGCCCAAACTGCCCAGCGAAGTGCACCTGTCAGTACTTGGAAGTGAACTGCACAGGACAGCAGTTGCAAGATTTCCCCATGACCATTCCACTGGACACAAGGCAGCTGATTCTGGCTACCAACAACATCTCTTACCTGCCATCGGTGGAGATGAACTTCCTAACTGACTTGGTCTATCTGGACTGCAGGGAGAACACCATTAGTGAAGACCTGGATTTTGTCTTCATTGGTCTCAACAAGCTCATCTACCTGGATCTCAGCTTCAACAACCTCACTCGGGTCACCTTCAATACTTTCTCACAGCTCACTAGCCTGGTAGTGCTGAAGCTCTCAAACAACCCAAATCTGGTGGCAATTGAGAAGGATTCCTTTGCCAACAACACCTGGCTGAGGCACCTGGACATGAGCCGGACTGGCCTGACATTCCTGGATACAAGCACTGTCAAGGATTTGCCCAATCTGAAGTCCCTGGGCCTAAGTGAAAATCCCTGGAACTGTAACTGCTCCTTCTTGGACTTCACCCTCTGGATGAAAAAGAGTGGTGTTCGCTTCCCAGGTGAGGACTTTGTGGGACAGCCCACGCACGCTAAGATTTGGCTGGAACGAAACAGAGGGCTCGGCTTTCTGTATCACAATGTCACTGTTATTCTTGTATGTGGTGGGCCAGATTCTCAGTTGGTGTAAAGTAGCACAGGTCACTGGAGTCAACTTACCTATGCCAATTTACCTGAGCCATGGATTGGGCCTTCTGGCCATAACAATACATACATCATCAAACCTGTCCAAGGGCATCCATGCATGCGCAGATCATAGACTTTCAGGCTGGAAGGGACCATCATGATCATCTAGTCCGTTGCCGGCTAAACAGTTTTGCCCACTCCCCTCCTGTAATAGACCATTTACCTGTGGCTGAGTCACTCAAGTCCTCAGATCATGACTGAGACTTATGTTACAGTGAATCCACCATTTACGGTAGTTTAAACCAGCAAGTGACTCATGCTGCAGAGGAAGGCAAAAAAAAAAAACAAAAAAAACCAGGGTGTCTGCCAATCTGTCCCTGGGGAAAATCCTCCCTAACACCAAATATGGTGATCAGTTAGATCCTGAGCAGACAGGCCAGGGCCACTAGGCAGACAGTGGAGAAAGAACTCTCTGCAGTAACTAGGAACCCTTCCCTTCCAGTGTCCCATCACTGGCCACTGGGGATAGAGAACTGCAGATTGGCCAGATGCCTTCGTAGGCAGGCTCATCCGACCAACCCCTCTATGACCTTACTGAGCTCAATCTTGAAGCCATTTAGGTTTTTTGCCTTCACTGCTTCCCTTGGAAGGCTGTTCCAGAATTCTCCTCTGAGGTCAGAAACCTGCCTCTGAGATCAAGCCCAAACTTGTTCATCACCAGTTTGCATCCTCTTGTTCTTGTGTCCACATTGGTCATTAATTTGAATAATTCCTCTCCCTAGTTATCCATCTGTCTTTAGAGAGCAATCAAATGTCCCCTCAGATGCATACAAACAATCCTGTGTGCACCCTCACCTATGCACTCCAACAACCACAAGTTGCTGACCTAACAATCAGGAACCAGTATGTGTGATTAGAAAAAGACCTTTCCAAATCCTGCTCTAGACTCAGTGACAGTGTCGTTTATGATCAGTTCAAAGTGCCATGCAGGCCTATCAACAGGGAGCAAAAAAGGGGCAATTACCCATATTCTCAGGCAATTTTAAAGGGCCTAGAGGCTCCAACTGTACTTGTGGTAGCAGCAGACAAGAAATTTTAAATCCACTCCTTCAACTTGCACCCTCCCGCCATAGCTGTAGCCATGAGACCCTGCCTACCCCCATCCCTTGGCCAGAGCCACAAACCTCTGACCTGGAGAAATCCTGAGCATACCCCTCCCCATGCAGATGAGTCCCAGACTGGCCACAGGCCCCTACCCAGAGAGGACCCAGGCTCCCACCTCCCAGCCAGTGGATCCCCGAGCCAGCCATAGCCGTGCCTCCTCTGCCTTCCCCAGTTCCAAATGCTTTGGGGGAAATTGCCTCTCAGAGACACCTTTCATATGCCCAGGCAGGTTTTAGGGCAGCTGAGTAGCAAATACCACTGGGATGGGTCTGGGGAAGGGAGGGGAGGCACAGCTGCAGGTGGCACAGAGGTCCTCAGGGCAGGTGGGGAGGGGCTCTGGGCAAGGGGGCTTGTGTTTCCTGCCAAGGAAATGGTGCAAGGGGACCACAGATTGTTCTGTCTTGGGGCATGGAATTGCCATCAGCGGGCCTGGTACCATGTCTCTGCCCTCTTGTATTACAGTTCTGGGCAAGCCCTAGATGGGGAAAGCAGCTCCACTGAACTTCCAGATGTTTCTGAGCTCTATTCTGTAGCGCAGTTTTTTGCTAGGGGTGTTAAATTTCTGTGCTTTTAATGGTAGAGTTAAAACCCCCCCACTTAAGTGAAAATGCAAGCAGTACCATTATTCCATCCTTGTGGCCTCCCAAACCATGCCAGCCCACCTCAATTCTGACCTGCTGTACCCTGCTTTTTCAACCCAGGCCTCCCCACAGTTTTGCCAATGTACCCCAACCCTAACCTGTGAGACCTCCTGCTATTTCATTCCTGGGCATCTTGCAGTGAATACAGACATTCATTCGGGCGAGCTCTAAGGCAATTTTGTTCTGTGTACAAACACAAAGAAGGCTAAAGCTGAGGTCAACTCTACAGTGGCACTTTATAGCACTGCAACTTTCTGGCTCAGGGGTTTCAAAAACATACACACTCTTCTGAGTGCAGCACATTACAGAGGTGGTTTAGGTATAACGCTGAGAGAGTCGCCTTCCAGCACTCGTGCTGTGGCCACATTTTTGTTTTAAAGTGCTGCCACAGCTGCACTTTAAACTTATGAGTGTAGACAAAGCCCCTGTCAGCTCCCTTTCCTTTGGGCCCTAGCTGGGGCAGTATACCAGATGTGAAACCCTAGCCCTGCTGAAGTCTGTGGGACTTATGCTACTGATTTCAGCAAAGCCAGACTCTGCTTTCATAGCCTGCCCATATTTCTGTATGGACAAACAGTGGCCTGTTCCCCTAAGGTTAAGAGCCATTCTGTGGTTGTTCTGTTCTCCATTTCTCTAATCACAATGACAATCACAGCACCTTTATTTTTTGCCCTGAATGCAGATATATTTTGTATAGAATCAGTATTAACAGCCAGATCCATGGACCATGATGAACTTGGGGGAGGGAATCCTTTTATTAGCTGTGGCAGACTTTGGATCAGGCCCTGCATTGAGGGGGCTGACAGAACGTAAAACACGATATTAAGTGTGATCATACTCAGAGAAGTATCTCTTGTGCATTATCTACCGTGGGGCTCCCATATGTTCTCTCATTCTCAAGGAGGCCAGAGCAAATTAACTCCATGTACAGCATGAAATCCTGGAGTTGGAAAAGACTTGAGCATGTGCTTAAATCTCTTTGACTACAGTGATACTTAGGCACATGCTTAGGTGCATTCTGAATAGTAAAGCTTTCCCGAGTTGGAGCCTGAAAGATGATTTTTCTTAAGACACCTGAAATACCTAAATCCAGCTGTTTTCCTTCTGCCTCAGTGAGAAGATTATGCATTTGGATTGTAGCTGTTGCATACATATAAGGTAGGAGAGTCTCCCTTTCACTTTCCCAGAATTGTTTTGTTCCCAAGGGTTAAGAGCATGTCTGAGAGTCACTGATATGCAGGCAGATTCTTCCCAACTCCAAACATACCTGAGTTTGAGGGAAGGTCTACACGAGGGGTGAGACTCAACCTAAGATACAAAACTCCAGCTATGAGACTACCGTAGCTGGAGTCAATGTACCTGAGATTGACTCTCTCTGCCATCCCCACAGTGGGAGGCTGATAGGAGAAATTCTCCCGTCAACTTCCCTCACTCCGTGCAACTGTGAGAAGTACCAGAGTTGATGGGGACACCCTCAATGTTTGATTTAGGATGTCCCTATCAGACATGCTAAATCAAACCCCAGAAGATTGATTTCCACTGCGACGAGCCTGCATTAAGTGTAGATGTACCCTTAATCTTTGAAGAATTACACACAGCACAATCCTGGGAGGGGGATTTGAAAATAGTAATTGTTGAAGAATTGGCTGGGCAAGACACTCAGTAAAATCAAAGAAAGGAAGATTGGACGGTGGTGTTAACAGTGAAACAGAGTTAAGACAAGACGTTCTGGGACAAGAAGCACCTTTGTTTGGCTGTGGGTGCTATATATGCCTAAGGAGAACTGGTCATACTCTTAACATGGCAGATGGGAGAAAGTGGCCCCGGCACCTTATACAGGTGCATAAGCAACTATGTGTATTATTATAGGCACCACAAAAGAGGGATACAGCAGTTGACTGGGCACATCAGTCTCGAAGGCCCATGCAATAGGTGTGGGAAACAGAGTGCTTTGTTTAATAATAAGTGTGTTCTTCTCAAACGAGAAGAGAGGTTGATCTCCATATCCACACCACAGATTTCATGCACATGCTGGAGAAGTTCACATGGTGCATTAGAGGCATGAGAAGGAGTAAGTTCTGCTGGGACTCGGAGGAGGAGGAGGAGTGCAATTTTCCCTGTCAGCACCACAGCCATTGCTCATGGGTGCCAGGGAGGGGTGAACAGTTGACAGAAAGGGCAGAAGGCCTACATGTCAGCTCTCATTCTCTTCCCTGTCAGGCTTTACTACCTTCCAGCCACACTTGGTGTGTGAAACAGACAGGAGGTTTTGTATTTCCCTGGGACTCATGTGATAAGTACACTTAAAATTTAATGATGCTGGTAAACATACCCAGGATGAGTGCCTTGGACCAAGAACACCTCTCTTTCCAGCTAGGAGGAAATAAGAAGCTCTGTGCTCATGTGAGCCACTGCCACAGATAGAGTTGAGATGGCACAGATAAGATGGACATTCCATGCCTCCCAATGCCTCATTTCCTTCATTCCTCACCAGCACTGAAGGTGGGACTCAAGGGCAGCTGCAGATTATGGGCAATTCAGAGAGCTCAAAACAATGGCCAACACAGACCTTTTAAAAGCTACTCATGGCTCATAAGAAAGTAGAGCACCAATGTTTTATGCACAGCTGTGTTCGGATCCACATGAAGAAATAAAGTTGCCCCAAGTTTGTGGGAATTCAGGCTCATCTTGGATGCTCTTCAGATATTTCTGTACCTTGCCCCATATGCCTATTTATTATTGCTCAAGCCACACACAAGTGTTTCTTCTGTGTTCCCTCTACAGATGCTAAGAACATCTCCTGCTACAGCCCAGCAACTCTACATGGTTGGTCTCTGCCTGAAGTGGAGTCGACGCTCCACTACACATGTCTCCTCCATTTACAAGAGAGGGACTATGCCTTCCTGGGGCTAATTGGCTTCTGCATATTCTCTGCTGGTACTGTGGCTGCCTGGCTGGCTGGGATGTGTGCAGTGTTATATGAATTCCACACAACAAAGGGGGAGGATGAGGAAGACGAAGATGAAGATGAAGAAGCACTCACCTAGAACTCGCCTTTGAAGCCCAGAGAAATAATTAGGCTGGGATGCCAGAGATAGATACCAGTTGTACCTTTCTTTTGGTTTCCCCTTCTACTTCCTTTTCCGTATGATTCTTGTGGCTTAAAATACAATTGCAGGAATACAATATCCTTTTGCTGTAGTTTAACCCTCTATTGGGAATTTCTTACGTCCTCCTCTTCCTCTCACCAAAAAAAAATCTCTCTTTCTGGGCTCGGGCCACTGCCAAACTAATTGATGTCTGCCAAAAGTATGGTAAGCTCCCCTCTAATTAAATAATTGGTACTCGCTATTTATGGGTGCCCCAAAATAGCTAAGAAATTTACCGAATACATAGAAAGCCAGGAGCAAAGACATTCAAAAATAGGGGCCTAACATCAGGCTCCTTGATTCATATTTAGGCTCTTGGACCATGTGTCCTGATTTTCAGAAATGCCAAGCACTCAATTGCACCAAGAGAAATCACTAGGACTTGCTGGGAGCTAAAAGCTTTTGAAAATCAGGTTAATTATTTAGGAGCCTACATAGGGACTTAGAAACCTAACTATGGGCTCCTATTCTTGAAAAATTTAGCCATGGCCCCATCCCAGACAGCTTGCAATCTATGTATGATTTGTAAAAGATACACTAATTATTCCTCAAAAGACGCCAGAGATGAAGCAGCCAAATGTGACAGAAAGCACACCATAGAGTGACCACTAGCTGAGATACATATGTTTAACATCTCCTTAATATTGCAGCCAGGAAAAGAGAATTACCTGCTGAGACCACTCAACTTAGCTACTGGCTGAAACTAATAGCATATCTTCCAAAATTTTACTTGAAAGATTAATGAAGATAGGTTTGGGTATGATCTGCTGCACTACAAACTGCCTGATGGACAATAAACATATGTTAACAATAAATGGCAATGTATCGAGTTTGCTGGAGATGTCTAGCAGCATCCTGCAGCAATCTCTTTGCTCTGGACTTCCTTAATATCTTTTTAGAGACTAATATGAGAGGTGCTGAAAAGACAGAAGTCCTCATCTTTTTACAATGAAAGGGACAGATTGTGAATCCCTCATCCACACTGTTGTGCAATAACTCAAATAAGTATTGCCACCGACTTCAGGTGGATTACTTGTGGGAATGAATATATGAGTAATGAGTTTACAGCCTGTCCCAAACTGACATGAAACATAAATATTGAACAGGCAGAAGACATATAGGAAACAGAAATGTTGATAGGATGCAACAAATTAGATCTAAATTTGCATTAAGGGGGACTTACTTGGGTTTAGTTTAAACTTAGTTTTAAATTACTTGAGCTAAAGTGAAATGAGTCTTGTTTAGTCACAGGCTTTTACACTGGTTTAACTAAACTGGTTTAAAATCAGACCTTATATTAAACCAATGCAGCTTTCTCAGGTAAACAAGACCTAAGAGCCATATCAGTGCTATAATCCTCTCCTGCAGGCAAATGTTGCTTAGAAATCAAAGGTGCCCTACTTAATCGTGAAAATCCTTGAAGCCATCACAAGGCCGAATAAATACAGTTTGGAAAAATCAACCTTTTGCAGGCATTTCTGTACCTATTGCGGACAAAGGCCCTGATCCAGCAAGCACTTCAAGCATTCCACGAAAGTTAAGCTTGCGCTTAGCTTAAGCATTTGCATAGCCCTAAGTCAATGTTAAAGTTAAGTCCTTTTTCATATTAGGTGACGAGTAAGTGAGGAGATGCTGGTGTAGAAGGCAAAATTTTGTTTCTTCCAATACAGATTGCTGCTAGTTTCCAATGCTTGTGGACTTGGACAATGGGCAGAAAATAATTTTTTGATGAGGCAGACACTCCAATAAGTGCTCAAGGACCACAGTCTTCCATGATATTAATGGTGAAAGTGTGGTGTCTGGCATAGGGGTGGGGTGCTGAGAGGAGCTAAGAATAGAGGACTGGGGTTCAGGAGGGGTGTGGTACCTGGGAGGGGGTATGGATGTAGGAGATGATTCTGGTCTGGAGAAGAGGTGTAGGAGGAGATGCAGGGTCTTGATGGGGGGTAGCAGGGTGCAGGGGTTGTGACCTAGGGCAGTGGGAGGTTGTGGCCTGGAGTAGGGCTTTGGGGTGTAGAGTCTGGGAGGGGATATGGGTGCAGCAGCAGTGGTGTAGAGGGTTTGAGTTATGTTGGGTAGGAGTGCAGAAGTGGGGGCAGAGGATTATGGGAAGGGAAGGGCAGGCTCCCTGCCTGCTGCTCCCTGACATGCTGCTCTGAGTGGCCAGCTATGGGGGTGATGTGCTTCTCTGAGCTCCATGAGTTGAGGGGTGGGGTAAACACAGCCCAGACAGCTCCCATGGGTCAGTTTCCAGACAATGGGAGCTGCAAGACCGTATTGGGGGCAGGAGCAGCATGCGAAGCTTCTCCCCCAGCTTCCAGCAGTATTTAAAGAAGCATATGGTCCCTGCACAGCCAGCCACTCTGAGCAATGTATGGGGGGCAGGGCAAACAGGGAGCCTGCCCCAGGCTCCCACTGGGTCATAGGCCAGATCCAGTGGCTTGGCAGGCCACATCTGGCCTGTGGGCCACATTTTCCCTGCCCCGACTTAGAGGATGGGTGAATCCAGCCCCATAACTCTATCATTCCAGATGCAACCAGTCACATGTGACAATATCTTCAGAAATTATAGGCATCGTGATACAAATCACCTCAGAGTTATATACACAGAACATAAAAGATGTAAAATGTCCAGAAATAAGATCCTTAGTATCACAAGCACAGTGGAATGCCAAAAGGAGAATCATCTTACACTGAACAAGGAAAGCAATTCCACTTATGAAACTCTGGCCTCTTGATCTGATCCAAGCTGCATCTATTGGGGAAAAAGGATAAACATGAGAAAATTTCACCAGTCATTATCAAAATTCACACACTGTCTCACAGCAAATTATACTAGGATCTGTAGAGAGACTGTAAAACCGACTCACAAGCCTATGACCGGAATTAATACTCGATGACAAATATAAATTTCACACACAAGAGTATACATTACAATGTACTAAGAAAGTGCTAGAGTGCACGGAATCCCTTCAGTGTCTGTGGGTGTGGCTCAGGCTTTTGGCCCAGGTGGTGGGGCTCAGGCTTCAGCTTTGGCCCCAGACTCCAGCAAATCTGGCCCCATCTCTAAGGACCCCATTAAAAAAATGTCACACCCCGCTTTGGGATCCTGACCCAGTTTGAGAATGGCTGTATTTCAGTCCTTAAGGCTGACTTATCCACTATGGCAGCAGACATCCAGGAATGGAACAGAAGTTGCCCTGGTCTGCTGTCAGAAACCTACGCAGAGCTTATTGTGCCTCTCAGTCCAGGAATGACTACAACCAGGAAATCTCCAGCCCACTAACATCCTTTAAAATGGTTGTTCCTTCAGTGCATACCTACAGCTCCACTGTTCAACTCAGCACCTAAAGTATTCTCCAGCAGGAGTACGGCACCTCTTAGACTGTCTACCACATGACAAACCTGTTCCTTAGACACAGCCAGCAGGATTGCATATAATTATTTGAATGCTGTTAGTTCCACTCCTTCGCCAAAGGTATTGTCTCCTGGTTTTATGTAGCCTCAGGCTGCTGGGATCTGTTACTTTAAAAGCCAGTGTTATGACACAAACATTTCTGCTCTAAATCACCACTCGTAGCCTACCTCAACAAGGCCCAGCCAACCAAGAATTGATTCTTTAAGTAGCCAATAATCAACAGCAAAGATTATTTCATTGCTCTGCAGGCTCCCTCATCAGCTTAAGAACCCATTGGTCTAAGGCAGGGATGCAGCCACCTTGGTGTAGATGTGTGAAATTTCCTAAGGGGAGGGGTGCAGCATGATCGGCTGCTGGGTCTCAGGCTCACCCATCTCATTAAAAATGTTGAAATATGTTACTGTTTTTATATATGTGTATTCACATTTATATACCCATTAATAAATCGATTGTGGATGCGGGGTGTGTCCCAACCCTGGTCAGAGGAGGCGTTATGCAGTGTCACAGTGATTTAGGGCCGGGGGGGTGTTCTCTCCCCCATCAGAAGAAGTGTTGTGAGGTGTGATGCTGGTTGGGGGGGCAGGGTGTCGTCCCCCCTGGCCAGAGGAGGTGTTGTGGGGGGCAGATCCCCCTGTCAGAAGAGGTGTTGTGGGTGCCATGCCAGTTGTGGGGGTGGGGGTAGTCCCCCCGCAGCCAGAGGAGGGGTTGTGGGGCATCACAGTGATCGTGTCACAGGGTGTGTGCCCCCCCATCCAGTAAGAGTATGCATTATGGGCATGGGTTGTGTTCCCCTCACTGAGAGAAGGCACTGTGGGTTGTCACAGTGATTGTGGCTGTGGAGCGTGTCGTCCCCCTCCCAGGCAGAGAAGTTGTGGGGTGTCACAGTGATTGTGGGTGGAGGGTTCTCCCCATCAGAGGAGCTGTTGTGGGGTGTAACAGCAATTGTGGGTGAGGGGTGCATTCCCCCGAGGTCAGAGGTGTTATGGGGTGTCATGGTGATTGTGGAGGCACAATGTGCCCCCCAGAGGAGGTGTTGTGGGTGTCACCCCAGTTGTAGGGGCAGGTTACATTCCCCCCAGTCAGAGGAAGTGTGGTGGGGTATCACAGCAATTGTGAGCAGGGGTGGGGGGTATTCCCCCCAGGTCAGAAGTGTTGTGGGGCATCATGGTGACTGTGGAGGCACAATGTGCCCCCCAGAAGAGGCGTTGTGGGGTGTCATCCAGTTGTGGGGGCAAGGTGCAGAAGAGGTGTTGTGGTGTGTCACGTCAGTTGTGGGGGTGGGATGTAGTTCCTCGGTCAGAGAACTGTTGTGGGGATGGGGTGTTGAACCCCCGTCAGAGGAGGGGGCTGTGGGGTGTCATGCCGGTTGTGGGGGCAGGGTGTAGTTCCCCGGTCAGAGAACTGTTGGGGGGATGAGGTGTAGTATCCCCGTCGGGGGGGCTGTGGGGGCGGGGTGTAGTTTCCCGGTCAGAGAACTGTTGGGGGGATGAGGTGTAGTATCCCCGTCGGGGGGCTGTGGGGGCGGGGTGTAGTTTCCCGGTCAGAGAACTGTTGGGGGGATGGGGTGTAGTATCCCCATCGGGGGGGCTGTGGGGGCGGGGTGTAGTTCCCCGGTCAGAGAACTGTTGGGGGGATGAGGTGTAGTATCCCCGTCGGGGGGGCTGTGGGGGCGGGGTGTAGTTTCCCGGTCAGAGAACTGTTGGGGGGATGGGGTGTAGTATCCTCGTCGGGGGGGCTGTGGGGGCGGGGTGTAGTTTCCCGGTCAGAGAACTGTTGGGGGGATGGGGTGTAGTATCCCCATCGGGGGGGCTGTGGGGGCGGGGTGTAGTTTCCCGGTCAGAGAACTGTTGGGGGGATGGGGTGTAGTATCCCCGTCCGGGGGGTTGTAGGGGGGGTGTAGACCCCCCGTCAGAGAGGGGGGCTGCGGGGTGTCACGCCGGTTGTGGGGATGGGGCATCGTTCCCGCCCCCGGCCAGCGGAGGTGCTGTGGGGGCTCAGGGGGTGTCGGGCTCGGCAGACGGCGGGCGGAGGAGCAGGCCGGGCGCGGCGCGGCGCGGCGGGCCCGCCCTGGGGGCGGTGGCTCGGCGGGCCCAGGCGGGCCTTGAGGCGGCGCTGGCTCACGCAGGCGCTGGCCGGCCGCGGGCTTCCGCCACTTCCCGACTGGGTCTCCGCGCGGCGCAGGCAGGTGAGTGCGAGCCGCCCTGGGGCCTGGCGCCTCGGCCTGCCCGGCCCGCGTGCCCTGCTGCGGGGTCTCCAGGCCCTGGGCGGGCCCCCGCTCTGCGCCCCGGGGTGCCAGGGGAGGCAGCCTTGGGGGGGGAGACCGGTGGGAGGGGACAGGGGTCATCCCCCACCGCGAAGGGGCTCCAGACCCAGTAACCCGGGTGCTGGGCCCAGGCCGAGTCCTCCTCGGCCCTTCAAGGCGCTTGGTGAGTCTGCGCCCTGGCGGCCTCTTACAGCCACCTACCTGCCTGTCCGTCTCCTCCGGGGTCCGCTGCCCGGGCGCTGCCCCACTCAAGGACGCTCCCCGGGTGGGTTGCATAGAGACACCCGCCCTGAACGTGACGCTCCCCGCTGGGCTCGCCCAGGCTGGTAGTTTCCCCTGCAGCTTTTTGCACCCCTGGCTCCCAGGCCTGTCTTGGGGCTTCCTTCGCTGTTCTGGGGCCTCCTGCCACAGCGCTGCTGGGCTCCCGGGGGTGGGGTGGGGGGGGAGACCCCCGCTGGCTTCTGAGGTGCTTGTCTCCCTTTTGGCGCTGTAGGTGCGTTTGACCTGCAGCCACCGCCGAGCTCGCTGCTCGCCCACACGCGGGGGAGTGCTGCTGAGTTACCTGCTCCAGAGCAGTTTGGGGGGTTGCTTTTCTTTGTCACAGGGGATCCCACTGTGCTCTACTGATTAGACCCGTGGCCCGAGTTTCCTGGCCAGGCCTCTCCCATCAAAGAACGGGAGAGGACAACCACTAGGGAACCAGAAGGTATATTTTAAAATCTTGTCACTGACTGGGATGCCCATTATATCTCCTTTCACAGTACTAATGTGGTGCAGAAATAGTTGGTGGGGTTCCTCAAGAGAAGGCAGGAGAGAGGTCGCTTTTCTGTGCAAAGGCTGTTTCCTCTTGGCACCTTTTGTCTGTCTCCTTTTGCCCTACTTGCTGCGGACAGTACCTGGTTCATTTCAGGCCTGTGTGCACTCTACTCTGAGGCACTGGTTACTGCATGGATATTGCAAGTAAAGGAAATGCTGCCAAAACTGATAGGCTCAAATGTAAACCTCCCCTGAAATGTACGCAACATATGACAAAAGGCCTGTGAGATAGCTAATCCTGCTATCTCTGATGGATGAGCTACATACAAGAAATCCCTGAGAACTAGATTTATTGTGGGCATTGCTTGCTCTCTGAGTTCATTCAGCTTCTTGTTCCTGTGAACTCACAAGGAATGGATTCTGCAGATATATATAAAAACATCCATCCTGAGAATCAAAACTAAGCTATTGTTTCCAGCTTCCCAGATTGGATGGTGTGTATCTAATTCCTGTATCTATCACTATAGTTACCAGGCCCTACTGTGTCAGGATCTGCATGATTCTAGGAATGTGGTGGCCCACACCCACGTGTGGCTACTTCGCTGGTTGCGTGTGGCTAGTTGACTTGAACAATAAACATATTTTCAAAGTAATATCTCTAGTTCACTATAGCAGTAGCCACTCTAGTGCTTCAGAACTGGTTGGATATCACAGATAGGAGTACTTTGTGTTGGCTTCAATATGAGGGTATCGCTACAAAGCAGGGGCTGGGGGCAGAGGCAGCAAGTCTTCGAGCCCAAGTCAGCTTATTTGAGCGCATACTGTTTGCCTAAAAGTTGCAGTGTAGATTCGCCCATTTGGACAGGTGTCCAATAGCCTGAGCTCTGAAAGCTTCCCCTCCTCATCACTGGGTTTCAGAAGAGGCCAGCATCCAGGCCAAGTGAGAATACCGCCTTTGCTAGTTTTAACCCTGTAGCGTATGAGCCAGTTGACCCGGGCTCTGAGCTGCACTGCTGTGTCTGTTTTTTTGTAGTGTAAATGCACCTGAAATGATGACCAAAATTGCATGCACGGAGCTTTCTTAAAGGTGACCTGCAAAGAACATTTATGAAACTGGAGTTGTGTGTTTTTCCCCGTCTCTCTCTCCTTTTTTGCTACTTTGAGAATATGAGGAAGGCTTGAAGAATGTGTTGGCTTTTGTTTTTAAAATGTCCTGTTCGTGTTACCATAGAAATATCAGGAATGTTTGGCGTGATCTGCCATCGTTTTGCTGGAGAGCTTAGCTCCAAGATAGTTATTGTGCTTTAATACTTTAAATGAATCTGTAGAGGGGCTGGATGTTACAAAGTCGTCTTTTATTCGAAATGCTAGTCATTCAAATTGGTTTGAGTTAGTAAAAACAAACCAACCAGGGGCTTCTGAACAGTTTTGATTTCCTATTGCAATTACTCAGCTTTCACTTTCAGCTCTCAAGGTTTTGCCATTTCACTAGTTCTTCAGGCTGATGGTTTTCCAGCCTGGACTGCTCACCCCACCCTACTACCCCCAAGCCCCATGCTTCAATGCCCCTCAGTCCATACGTTTTGAATGCATTGTTTTTATCTGGAAGGAAAATGCCACAATGAGAGATACAAGACTTATTCCTGTTTGGAATAAAGGCTGTTGCATGTGGGGGCTTGTCTATACCAAGCAGAAGATCAGTGTTGCTGTGGTTGATTTTTAGGGATTAGATTTAGCATGCCTAGTAGGAGTGCACTAAATCAAAGCCTCAGGGCACCCCTACTGACTGCACTATTCCTTGCAGTTTGATGCTAGGCCAGAAATTCAAGTTAAAGTACAGCAACTCCAGCTATGCAATTCTCATAGCTGGAGTTAGGTATCTTTAGTAAAATTTCTTTTTTTAGCATAGACCTCCCCTTTGTGTGAATCCTGCATGGTAGGTGGCCATCATGTGTTGGAAGCTAGAGACTTGTGAAACTGACAGCCTATGAGGATTGTAGGAAGTGTAAATGGCAATATATATGTTCACTGAATTGATTCTAGATACTTTGTGTCTTAACTGGTGATCTCCTTGTTTGTGTAGTGAAGATGTTGAAAGGGAGTGGTATTGAAAGGCCTTATCTCCAAGCTTATGAAGTGTTGAATGTGAATTCATTAATGTTTGTAAAGTGCTTTGAGACTTTTACTGGGCTGGTCTTAGCAAGACAAAATACTTTACTGACCGTCAACCACAAATAGTGGTGTATTTTGCTGAGAACCATGGCAACAATCTTCAGGTATAGCTACACTATGCAGCTTTTAGCAACAAGGCTATGTAATCACAGCCCTGTCACTGAAAGTGTGTGTGAATGCTGTTTGTTGGCACTTTTGCCCACATAATGCTTCCATCCTCAATGAGCAAAATTCTGCAAATCTTTGTCATTCATACATGGAGGGATGAGCACCTATGAACCACAAAAAAGGTTGATGGAACACAAGTGTAGACATAGGCTCAAACTCTGTCTCAAAGAGTTTACAGTCCAGGTGACTATTATGTTTTATTGCTAATTACAATGTAGACTGTGTTTCTTCAGTCATTAGCATTAGTTGCCTACTGAACTTCTATAGGTTTTGAGTCTTGGAATATGTAGCGATTTGCATACTCTTTTTAATCCTTTGGACTCAAGTTCCTTCAGCTCTCTAAGATCTTGTCTACTTGGGAAAATTAACTGACTGGGGCTATTCTAGAATAACTGTTCCACTATAGTTCTTCTGGAATAACTCCCTATGTGGATACCCTTTTTCTCAAATAGTTGTTGCATTTAAAATTCATGCTTCACTTTATTCTGGAAGCCCTTA
Source organism: Carettochelys insculpta (assembly GCF_033958435.1). NCBI lineage: Eukaryota > Metazoa > Chordata > Testudines > Carettochelyidae > Carettochelys > Carettochelys insculpta. The sequence continues at coordinate 61,634,148 of NC_134145.1, read as the reverse complement.
TTTGTGTAGATAAGCCCTATGTATGTGCAACTCAGGGCGAATTACTTCAGTCTCATGAACCATATCGTTTATTTTGTTAGTAGAGTGCATGGTTGTGGTCAAAGGTTGCTAAAATACACAGTGTACGTGGAGGTCATAAAAATAAGAATTGAGTCCTGTTGAACTCCTGCTGCCTGTATTTACTGTACTCTGGTGTGACTTCTGTATAGTCTTGTACAAGAATAGAGTATCTGTTACAATACTGACTTTAATATAACCTGTTATTATATTGGCCTTTGCGACGACTGAACATGATTGTTCTTGCTACCTGTAATTGTGAAGTTTGTTGTCCGTTGGCTCAGTGCACTGTTGCATTACTGTGATTCTGTTATTGCTAGACTGATGACAAGTTTCAGAGGAGTAGCAGAGTTAGTCTGTATCTTCAAAAACAAGAAGTCCTGTGGCACCTTACAGACTAACATATATTTTGGAGCATAAGTTTTTGTGAGCAAAGACCTGCTTCATGTATCTGATGAAGCAGGTCCTTGTCCATGGAAGCTTATGCTCCAAAATATCTGTTAATCTATAAGATGCCACGGGACTTCTTGTTTTTGCTAGACTGATGATTGACTGTGCACAGAAGTAACCTATCAATGTTTCCTTCAGTCCTGAATTCAGTTAGCAGGATTGTTCCAGCATTGCTGAGTCAGGATGAAAAGCCAGACTTGCAACATTTATGCCAGTGTTACAGTACCAAGGTCATTAACGTTCCCTTCTGACCTATGGATTTATGCCATTGTGAGGCAGAGGTAAGACTGCGTAGATCAGGTGACAGGATCTCTGTTGCTAGCAGTATTCCCACACTTGTCTCCAGATGTTGTCTGCAGGCTCTTCCATAGAATATCTTCTTACTCCTAATAGCTTAGTCATTTTTTTCAAGTATTTATCTTTTTAACATGCATTTAGTGAATAATGGGCCAATAGCAAACTCACAGTGACATTTACATGTAACTTTGTCATTTATTTTTCCTCAACTATTTTCTTATTTGATAAAACAAAAAAGCAGTCCTGTAGCACCTTAAAGACTAACAATATAATTTATTAGGTGATGGGACAGACCCGCTTCTTCAGATCTGGAGAATCATCTCATTTGTTGATACTCTTAAATTATCATCTACAGTTTTTAAAGTTAATTACCTTTTATCTCATCTGCTTCATATGTGGCTTGGTATTTGTTATGAACTAAAACTGACACTATGTTTTTTTGATGTGGCAGAATTATAGTCTCCAATCCAGGCCCAAAGGCACTACAATGACCATATAACCTGGTCTTCTGAATAACCTAGGTCCTAACATTTCACCTAGTCATTCCTGTAGTGAATTATTCTTCCCGACTGCATAAGAGAACTGTATTGAGGCCAGTAATTTGTGGATTTAGCAAGATGTTTTTGGACATTGGGTCTTCACCTAAAGATAAAAAGTACAGTTGTCAAGTGACATAAAAAAAAAATCACTATTCTTGACGGTCACTCGATAACGAGTAGGACATCTTCATGTCACCCTCCTATTCATGAGTCCATTCATGGCTGATCTGCCAACTCTGGAGTCACAGGCCTTATCACAGAAGGGGCAGGTGTTGGTAGCAGCTGGAGGGGCTTGGGGCAGTTTTTGCTGCTCTTTTCTTCTTCTCGGCCTCTCCTCATCTGCACTGCAGTGGGACCTCTCAAATCGTGTCACCCCCTCACAGATTACTACTTTCCCCTGGTGAGGGTCCTGGGCAAGGTTCTCCCAAATGTTGACACCAATGTTGCACTTTTTTGTGTGTGCCTTCAGCACATCCCTAGATCACTTTCCCAGGCCCCCAACACTCCTCCGTCCTTCCTTCAGCATTTCCCAAAACAGGTTCTGGTTTCTGAGTTGATCAGACATCTGAACCGTGTGACCAGTCCAGTGAGGTTGTTGGTGAATAATGAAATCACAATTAATTGCATGATTAAAAAATTAATACTTTGCCTTTTGTCAAACCTGCTTTGAAAGTGTTCTTAAAACATACGTGCTGGGTCATTATCCAAGACTGCTCTGACCCGAACTGAATGGCATAAATAGAGTAAAACAGAGCAGGCGATGTACATTTCTTCCCCAAGGAGTTCACTCACAGATTTAATTAACGTTGTTTTTTTAATGAGCATCCTCAGCATGGAATCACGTCTCCTGGAAGGGTTGACGAAGCATGGAGAGGGATACAAATACCAGAAATACCTTACTTTTAGGTGTAATTATAAATAAGAGGTGGGCAGCATTGTTTCCTGTAAATGTAAACAGACTTGTTTGTTTTAGTGATTGGCTGAACAAGAAGTAGGACTGAGTGGACATACAGACTCCAAAGCAGCATTTCTCAAACTAGGGTCCATGGATGCCTTGGGGTCTGCAGGGGAAGTCCAGGGGGTCTTTAGGCTGCACTGAACAACCTTCTCTCCCTCAACTCCTCCTCCTTCCTCACAGTGCCTCTTGGGGATCACAGCCTGGGGCTAAGGTGGGCTTCCTAACTGCTCTGGTTTGGAGCAGCCACCCAGTCCCTGTGGCAGCCCCCAGGCACTTGGGCATCCAGAGTCTCTGCACACTGCTCCTGCCCAAGAACCAGTTCTGCAGCTCCCATTGGCCAAGAACCATGACCAATAGCATCTGCAGGGGTGGTGCCTACAGGTGGCAAGGGTAGCAGTTGAGGGCTGTCTGGCTGTCCATGCCCACAGGGGCCTAGAAACTGCTTCAAGGAGCTGTGGTAAGCACTGCCAGGACCCCACACTCCCTGCTCCAGGCCTAGAGTTCCCTTCTGCATCAAAATTCCCTCCAAAGTTTTTATGACCCACCCCATATCCAGCCTTACCCCCCTGCACCCAAACCCCAGCATCCCCTTCCACGCCCAAGCTGTCTTCCAGGGCCTGCCCCCCGGAACGCTCCAGTCCTCTGTCCCACCTAGAGCCTTCTCCTGTACCACAGAACCTTCATCCCCACCTCATAGCCTGCATCAGTGTTCCCTGTAAGCTGAGCACCTGCCCAGGGGAAATTCAGGTGCTGCCCAGTGTAGTTAGGTGGATTTATTGCCATGGTGTCCTCACAGATCTTTGGTTCAGTTGATGATGATGACCAGAAGGCTGCTTGCCTGTGTGTTCAATGGTGAGCCCAATAATCGCAGCAGTCAACAAGAGGGCCCCAAAGACCACAGACCAGATAAGGATTGAAGGTGCCAGGCCAGGTTTATTGTAGCCAAGTACAGTTAACAGTTGTCAGCAGACTCTACTGAACTACTGCGCATATGTATCTGTCACAATGGAATGATTCAGACAGTGGAAAATTTCCACTGCTCCCTAGATCACACAAAGACTGTCCGTTCTCTCTCCCTCCCCTCCTCACTGCCCACCCCCCAAGACACCACTTTATATACAGTTACAAAGAAATCACCCCTTACTACTAAGTATCAAGTTGTCATCCTCTGATGTTGTCAGATTACCACCCTCTGACACTGCTTAGATACCACTCATCACCCTGTACCTCATGGTTTGATTAGATTATCTCTTATCCATCATGCTGTCATTTTAGACCCTTTCCTGAACCTGGGTCCGTATCTGTGAGAAATTAGTACCAAGGTCTCTTTTAATGAGCTGTTGGTACCTTGTGATTTCAATTTATGACCAGTACCAATTATAGTCCTGCACCTGAGCTGATTACCAATTAATGTTTTACACTCTCAACCTTGTCTGAGCCGAGTTCTGTTAGACGGGGCCTGCCTCTTGCTGACAGCTTAGCTTTCCATGTTGAATAGTAACTTATTGTAGCCCTGTTAGTGTGTACTCAAACAAAACAAAGCAGCAGAAATGTAGCACTTTAAAGCATTTTGTTAGTCTTTAAAGTGCTACATTTCTGCTGCTTTGTTTAGCTTAGCTTTACATTAACCATGTTTTGTCCATTGTTAAATAGGCCTCAGACCAGGCCTTGCATTGGTTTAGGCCTACATCTTACTACACCCCGATAATTAGCAGAGTACCCACAGTGGGCAGAATATATTTCTGTTGGTGGTGCACATCCACATGTGCCTGGGTACACGTAACAAAATTATTTGGCCAAGGATGGAAAAAGTTAGAGGAAATGCTGGCCTGCACCCCCAGTCAGAACCGCCACACCCACCTGCAGCCCAGCTACCTGCTGTAACTGATTACCCTCCCTTACCCCAAGCCTTTCATCCCTGTCCCCACCCCACAGCCCACGCCCATAACCAGAACTCCACTGGCAGTTCGTGCTCTGTATTCAGTTTATAATAAAAAATGACACACCCCTTCCCCACTTTGCTGTTAGAGCCATGGTGTCCAGCCACTTCTGAAACAGTAGCCACTCCAGAGGTTATTGCTGTAGCGAACAAGCCACATTATTAAGAAAATATATTGTTCAAGCCAGCTAGCCACTCTCAACTGGTCAAATAGCCACCTGCAGCTAGTAACTAGTGTGTTGGACACCACGGTCTTAGAGGGAGGGACTGGTTGTCTCTGTGAAATGCTGATTCTTTGTGGTACAGTCTAAATGCAATGTAACCGTTGTAGTGAGGGTTACTGCCTGTATTCACAGCTTTACCTCTACCTTCACTTTCAGTGTTCTCATGAATGCTTGGTTACCTGAAACATTTCATGTGCAAGGTCTGTGCCATTGTCTTTGATAAATAACCTCATTCCTTTCAATGCTGGTTTATAATAATCCTTGTAAAAATGAAACTAAAGTGGGTCCCTGATGATTTTCCCTTCCACGTGCTCAGGAGTCCTGGCAGTGTTGCCATAGTAGGCTGCTGCTGCTGTTCATTCCCTAAGCTAACATGTTCCTCCATCACTGAGAATGGTTTTGGTTTCTGTGGCAGTGAATGATGCACCACCTGGAAAGGATTAGTTAGGTTTGACTTGGCCCCATAAAACCGAGTGAACCTTGTCCCAGTGGTAGAGTGAGGCAGCCGAACTGGTAAAGCTCATTTGTGGTGCTAATGGTTGGGCATGAGGAGACATGGTTTGTGCATAATAGCTCTGCAAGCTCTTCTCCTCCTAGCTGCGTTTGGAGCAGCATGTGTAATTACTGGTGAATACCTCTAGACTTGCTGAGTGCTTGTGAATCTAAGCCCGATCCCCAGCATGATTTTCTAGCGGGTGGGAAGGAGAGTAATACTCAGGTTGCCAGTGGCTATTTGGGCTGAAGTATGTATGGTTTTCCTTTTTCGCTCTCATGAGTACATTTGTCACCTTTGCTCTGTCTCCCACTAGCCTTCACTGTGCGCTCAGTGTCAGTGACCACTTGATGAAAGGGCTTCTGGGAGGCAGTCTGCAGTGCTGTATGTGTAGGACTTAAAGCTCATGTAGCATCTCCCTGCTCAGTATCTGCTGCCTTGTGGTTTGACACCTTCCCATTTGAGGCACTAGTTGTCTTGATCTTCATTTCAGTGAAAAGAGGATCAAGGCCCTAATCTAGAACATTGAGATGGTTGCAATGGTAGAATTTACATGTTTGCAATTAAGACTTTTTCTAAACAAGTGTATTCAGTTCTGTTGCAAATATGTCAGCTAGACCCCTCAAGACATCTGACCCATCACAGGTCTTATCTGCCCTAAAAATTATACTGTTCTGTGGGCACAATTAAGTTGGTATAGCTATTCCTGTGTGGGGAAAGGAAGAAACAATAACACTGTCTTCTTTATACCAATGTAATGAATCCACACTAGAGTTTTTACTACTGTATCTTTTTCAGTGAAAGGGTTCTGCTGCTATAACTGAAATATACCAGACCATAGTCACAGGCCAGATACTGGTGCAAGCTTCTGCCCATTGCCTTCTTGCTTGTATGGCCCAAGGGTGCTTCATCTTGATCTAGCTGACCATTTATGGGGCACTCTGTTTGCAGGGCCCAAACCATCCATGGCCCCTCTACTGAGAGTGCAATGAGAAGCCACAGTTGTGATGATGAAGGTTGTGTTGTGGACACTTGCCTGATAGGAACTGGACAGAAAGACTGACTCATTTCACATAGCACTTCAGCTGCTTGGGTTGGATTTCAACAAGCAGTCTAGAGGTGAAAGTGGTATGATTTGTTACTTTCTTCAGCCAGGTCCCCAGGCTGGTAAGATGTTGGCCTGTGTTCAGTAAATCCCCCATTTTTCATACCAATGACTGGTCAATAGTCTTGTGTAGATTGTAACCAAATACTCCTCTCTCAACAGTCTCAAGATGGTGGTTCTCTCCAAGGAGTACGGCTATGTGGTCCTGACCGGCGTAGCTGGCTTTATTATGATCACACACCTTGCTGTGAATGTGGCAAAGGCACGAAAGAAGTACAAGGTAGAGGTAAGTGGGTGATCCTGCCCTTGAGGCAAAGGGATGCCTCCCCTGGCTACCCTGAGGGAGAAGTGCTAAGGCATCTCATCAGCTGGTTTAGCACTGCATTTCCCTTAATTTCCAGTGCTTCTGCAAGACTTGGTGAATTAGTCCCCCCTCTCTGTGTGAACCATTTGGTGAATGGGAATCTGGTTTTGTGTAGATCTTAGTACATAAGGAGTGTCACAAGAGGGCTGTCATGAGCAATCTGCACTGTCAGCCTTGGCTCTTAATCTTGGGCCTCACCATGTTCTAGGAGCTCTCTACACAGGAACATATCCTGTTGGTGGTGGTCCACTCAGCAAATGTTGTTGTAACCCATTCATCAGTGTGTGAGCGGTACACCCTTCCCATGGGTGTATTGCAGTTCTTGGCTGGTCCTTCACTTTAAGCCATAGTGCCTCATGCTTATAGCTGTGCAGTCCCTGGTTTGGTCTCTGGTGTGTTGGCCAAGAGAGCAGCAGACATGTTATCACGGGTTGAAATCCTCCAGCAGTGCAGCTGCAGCGCTTCAACACCCTCCATTCGTTCCCATTTGTAGTGGTCCGAGTAGAAACAATGGGCAGTGAATTCATTGCTAGGAAACGCAAAGAGGGAGTGTAGGCACTCTTGGAACCAAATCCACAGCTCTCACCCCAGCTTGCTTCAGGGAAGCATCTGCAGGCACGGGCCCGCTCTCACCGCTCAGATCTGACGGGGGAGGTAGTGTATATCCAGCCCTTGTTCCCACCTGCTACTTTCTGGTCAGCTTCCCAGATGAGCCAGTGACCCGCATACATGAGGGCTTGGGGTGGGGTTGTTCTAGCTTTGATCCTCTATTTTGTGTAACATCTAATAGCGTTTAAAAGACCACTGAGCCAAGGTGAGGATTCACTTCCTGGTCTAAATCAGACATGGCCAAACTGTCTTGTGAGCTGCATGGGGCTCTTACAGCTAAAGTGCAGCTCACTGAGCATTTGCCACCTACCAGGAGGGGTGAGCATGGGGAGAGGGTGTGGCAGCTCAGGACTGGGATGGTGGAACCAGGGGCCTCTGTCCTTCAGTGGAGTGGTAGAACTACAGTCTTCTGCCCTGTCGGGGAGCGCAAGGGCTGGAATTAGGGGTGCTGGGAGTGCTGGCATACACCCTGGCTTGATGTGGATTCTATTACAGAGAGGGTTTGCAGTTCACTTCGGTGGTTGTCAGCATCCTGAGGAGGGGGGTTGAAGGGCTGTAGCCCTGCATGGGGTGTTGGGGCAGAAGCCGCTGCCCTGGGGGTTACCACCTCATGGGTGGGTTGTGCATGTCTTGCAGCTCTCAAACTTCTGAAAATTATTGTATGTGGCTCTGGGGGCCAGTACATTTTGCCTGCTCCTTGCCCAAGTTGTATGTGCTGCTGAGCCAGTGTGCCCAGGAATTTGCAGTGCATGAGGGCACCATGACACAACTTGAACCCCAAACCTCCCAGGACAGTCAGGTGATCTTGCCAGGCAAGCAGAGTTGAAGCTCAGATTGCCCTGGGTGAGTCCTCTGGGAAGAAATAACCCCCGCAGGAAGCAGCGAGTGATGGTGCTGTTAGAGACCAAAGCTGCATGTATGTGCTGATGCTATGTTGTCTTTAACAGTATCCAACCATGTATAGCACGGACCCTGAACATGGGCATATCTTCAACTGCATCCAGCGTGCGCACCAGAACACGTGAGTGTCATGGTGGTTGGAATTGTTGGCTTGAAGTCAGTAACACTCAGTGCCAGGAGCATGGGAATTACGCTGCTGAACGCTTTGTGTCTGGGTTGGGCTGTCAGAAAACGTACATCTCTGCTGCAGGGTAATGCTTAGCGCCAACCCCCCGGACCCCCACTTCAAACCACAGAGCTTCACTTCCAATCACAGACTGGCCTTGCTGTGGGAGGACTCCTGTGTTCCATCAGCCCTGACAGTTTGCTCATGTGGACAGATTTAAAGGCATTGAAGCTCTGTTTCCAGTGGGGTATGTCATCCCCTGTCCTTTGATGGTCTGATTGTTCAGCTGTGTTCCCACTCCCTAGCTAGTAAACAGTGGCTTAGTATTGGCAATGATGTTAAAAGGGAACTTCAGGCTGTGTAAGCAAATGCAGTGCTGGTCCTGGGCAGTGGCTCTGGGCTCTCTCAAGGATATGTGTATCTATCACTGCACACAGTGAATGTAGGCACGCATGTGGTTGTCATGGCATTCTTGCAGAGGCAGCTTACAGCTGAGCATGGAGGCCTCTGGTGAGCTGTCTTTCTCAACGTCTCTATACAAGATGAGGTGGTTCCCCAAAATATATTGCCCATTTCTGAGAAGTGTTGGGGAGGATGGGAGAGCAGGGAATGATAAATTTCCACAAAGATCTCTTCAAAAACTACCAAAAATCCCCATCTGCCTTAGTCATAACTGCAAATCTCTGTCTTCTCTTTTCAGGTTGGAAGTTTACCCCTCCTTCCTGTTCTTTCTAGCCGTGGGCGGAATCTACCACCCGGTGAGTCATGTCCCTGGCCAGGTTAGAAACAATTGGATTAAAAATTGTTCCTACTCTCTCCTGCCTTTGTGTGGGTTGTAGGAGGATGTGCTAAGATCTCCTAAAGAGGAAAAATATTGGAGGGGTAGCTGTGTTAGTCTGGATCTGTAACAGCAACGAAGGGTCCTGTGGCACCTTACAGACTAACAGAAAAGTTTTGAGCATGAGCTTTCGTGAGCACAGACTCACTTCATCAGATGCTGGTCTTGGAAATCTGCAGGGCCAGGTAGTAAGCCTCACCCTTGCTGACTGAGCTAACCTGGTTATCCCCACCCTTGCTCTGGCTTATTTATACCTGGCCCTGCAGATTTCCAAGACCAGCATCTGATGAAGTGAGTCTGTGCTCATGAAAGCTCATGCTCAAAACTTTTCTGTTAGTCTGTAAGGTACCACAGGACCCTTCATTGCTGTTAAAGAGGAAAAGTCTTCCTGACCCATTCAGCTGGCTCCATTCTAGCCCTAGGGTGAATCAGAGAAGCCTTCAATCATCTTGCCCATCTGAGACACAGCATTTATTAGGTGAGCTTTTGTGGGACAGACCCACTTCTTCAGACCATAGCCATACCCGAACAGACTCAATATTTAAGGCACAGAGAACCAAAAACAGTAATCAAGGTGAGCAAATCAGAGAGTAGAGAGGCGGGGTCAGGGGGTGGTCAAGAATTAGATTAAGCCAAGTATGCAAACGAGCCCCTATAGTGACCCAGAAAATTCCAATCTCGGTTCAAACCACATGTTAATGTGTCAAATTTGAATATGAAAGAGTTCAGCAGCCTCTCTTTGAAGAGTGTTGTGAAAATTCTTCTTCAGTAACACTGCCAAAGATATTGAAATCTGACACATTAACATGTGGTTTGAACTGAGATTAGAATTTTCTGGGTCACTGTAGGGGCTGGTTTGCATACGTGGCTTCATCTAATTCTTGACACCACCCCCCAAACCCCCCCCCCCCCCCGGGCCTCTCTACTCTGATTTGCTCACCTTGATGATTTTTTTTTTTTCTTATTTGTCCACCTTGATTACTGTTTTTGGTTCTCTGTGCCTTAAATATTGAGTCTGTTCTGGTACGGCTATGGTCTGAAGAAGTGGGTCTGTCCCACGAAAGCTCACAGAATAAATTATTTCGTTAGTCTTTAAAGTGCTACCTGACTGCTTTTTTGTTTTGATAGTATATAGACTAGCATAGCTTTCTGTTACTGATCTACGTAGCGTATCACATTCCAGCTTGGTGCGCCTGCCCTGGGCCAATAGCCATTTTTAAAAGAAAATCTCTATGGAAAAGTTCCAATGAAAAAACCGGAAAAGTTCCAATGAAAAAACCAGAAATGTTCTGTTTTTTTCTCTCTGTTATTGGTAAAAGAGTAGGAGGCAAAGAATGAAAACTGCAAAAGTTTGGGTTTTCCTTCTAATAGCCAGACAACTTCCATGAAAGACTGGAAACTTCCTGCAAAAACAATTGCTGTCCTTTGCCAAGTGCTGGTGCACAGGACTGCAGGCAGCAGCTCTGGCAGGTTTGAGATCCTAGTCTGATGAACTGGAACCACAGCCTGGGATGCAGGAACTAAACCATGTGGTGGAAATTTGCTGCTGGTTGAGTGAGGACTCCACAGCTTATCAAGAGATTTAGATCACTTCTGTCTGACTCCTTACCATGTTGATAGTCAGTGCTTATAAAGCAAAATCCCCATATGGGCGGCCAAAGGAGCATGGCAAGGTTCACCCAGATCCAAAATCCTTAATCTTTCCTGCTTTCCTCTAGCGTGTTGCTGTTGGATTCGGCATCACTTGGATTATCGGGAGAGTCCTTTATGCCTATGGCTATTACACAGGAGGTGAGTCTACACAGACAAAGGACGCTGTTCTACATGCTTGGATAGTAGTCGGGAAAACAGATGATTCTTTCCCATTATTCCCTGAAAAGCATGGCATCCTGGCAGGACAGCATCTCTTTAAGCTTCCTTCTGTAGGACACCATTCGGAAAGTAGGAGAATTAAAATCCCCCCCTGCTCATTTGATGATCAGTTTCTCCAAAGTACAGTTATTCAGGTGTACAAACCATAGCCCCAGCCTCCCCACTGCTGGGTATTCTGTGTGGAATGATACAGATTTAGAATCCAGCTCTGAAACCCCCCCCCTCAGTCTTTGAGCAGCTGGCTTGACTGGTGTGTCATGAAGTGATTGAGTTACAGAATGACAAAGCATTTGTGTAAAAGTCACCAGGCTCTGCCAAGAGCTATTCTCCCTGTAAGTTAACTAATACAATTCCATGAAGCGTCAATTACATCAGCTACAGTCAGGGAAGCTTGGAATCGTGAATTCAGGACTGTGACCCACTGGTGGTGTGCTCTCACTGAGGGGGGTGTCTGTAGGACTAAGCATGGAGCTTTCAGACTGCAACAGTCTTACCCGCTTGCTTTTAAATGGTCATATTCCATAAAAGGTTTTTGGCTTCCCCTTCAAAAATGAACCACGGGGGCAGCTGAGCTAGCTTTCAGCATGGGATAGTGCCAAGGAGCAGGATAGTGTTACTGAGCTAGCTAAGCACGTACCATTGTTTCTTTCTGCAGATCCCAGGAAGCGAAACCGAGGGGCCATTGGTTCAGCAGCACTCCTCGGATTGGTGGGGAACACTCTGTACTCAGCCTTGCAACACCTTGAGTGGATCTCCAAGGCGTAGCCAGACACCTTACCCCTTTGCACCTAGAGAATCACCAAGGTCTAGACTGTTGGGATTTTGGGAGAAGTGGTTTTTTGGATAATAAACTTCATGATTTCCAACATAACTATTTTTTCCTAATTAAAATGTGCAAATTAATTGTTTTCATCTTGAAGTCCTGGGAAATACTACAGTAAGGGGCTTGGGGGGAAAAATGTGCTAAACGTACTGGGATGTACTGAAGCCAGTACACTACAGCTTTTGTATAGCATGGTGTGAGCTTAGCCTAGTGACCTGTCATATGGGTGATCAAACTGAGCCACTTCATCCTTCTCCCTCCCTGTGCTAGAACTGTATAGACAGAAGGCTCACTCAGCATCACTAACAGCAAGTGACTGCTCTGTGTGGGTGAACAGAAGGCTGAGTTGCATCCATGTCCCAGCCAGGAACACTGTTCTTTTGATGTGCAGAACGGTGTTGACCCAGCCTCGGTACCCAGTTCCTGGGTGGGGCATTGGCTTCTGCACTAGCTAAAACACAGGTTCAGGGACACTTCATTGCCAAGCTCTCCTGCTACTGGCTACAGCTAAAGCAGGAACTTCAGGCCCCTCTGTTCCAAGTGGCTGCTTCCCTGCCTTTGTCCCAGACCCTTGAATCCTGTGTTCAAAAGCAGCTGTTCCCTTAGTCCCAGCAAACTACATTTTAACTGTAAAGAGTGCTGCAGTCTTCACAGTGAAGCCTTGGCCCGGTGGTGTGTTACCCTGTATTCTAACTCAAGCAACTGCGGGTAACTTAAATTGTATGTTTTCATTAAGAAATAGCCCTGCACGAGGGGAGGAGAGCTAGGTCAATTGTTCCCTAGGAATCTTAACTAATTTTGGCCTTGTTTCCAGGTTTCTTATGGCTGTATAGTATTGTTAGCCTTCAGCTGCTCACTGGGCTCTGAGGGAAAGGCCCTCTGCCTTGATTGCAGAGATGGAGGATGGGTTAGATCACCAAGAGCAGCCAGTGCTAGGTGCTCTCCGTAGAGTGTTAAGCAGGAGCTGGAAACTGTCACGATTCAGTGTTGTGCATTTTGCGTTTGAACAGGCAAAGCTTCACTTAACCCCTTTTTTCCATATGATCAGCTGAGCATTTAGCAGGAGGAACAGGAGATGCAGGGGTGAACCTTGGAGCAAGTCAGGTGGGGGGGAGTAGTGCAGAGGGAAATACAGGGGTCAGACAGGGAGCAAAGAAACCAGTAACAGAAGCAAGGGGCATCCTGAAGTGGAGAATATTTTCTGAACATGGCACATAAGGCATTGAGCAGGTAATGAATTACCAAGGGCCAGCTCCTTAACTGGTGTAAACTGGCATAGGTCCACTGAAGGAATGCCGTTGTGCCTCAGCTGCAGGGCTAGTATAAGCTTATTACATGCAGGCTAGAATTCCACCCTTGATCTTAAGAAAAATTTCCTCTTGATCCCAATTGGCACTCTGCTATGGGGTGGGAGGAGAATGTACACCCCCCACACACACACTTCTACTTCTGAGACACTCTGATATATTTAAAATGCTGTGGCTCATGGAAGCCATTGTGCAGGGACCTCTGTTATAAATGGGATGCTGAGTTAACTTTAAACTACACTGGATAGCTTGAGCTGAGTATATGCTTGTTCCCCACACTTGAAAATTGCAGGTCCTCTTTTAAAGGAGCTAGTATCTCTAACTGCAGTGGAAGGGACCCTTGTATTGACTTCTACAACAGTCTTCTCCAAGCAGAGGGCCGCAGTCTGCATTCTTGTGCAAGTAGTCCCCATTCTTCCACAGCCAAATCCCTCAGGCAAGGCCCCATACCAGTATTTGTTAAACAAAACGAGCATAAAACAAGTGGTTAAAGCTGTTTCTCCAGTTGTGCGGGTGTACATAAAGAATGGGGGGATGACTACCCCACCTGCAGCAAGATGCTGTTCACAGTACTATGAGCTGTATTTGGAAAAAAGCCCAACTGAGCCTCTAAAGAGCTATCCCTATACAGAGATGGGTAGTGTTTCAGAACCTCTCTGTATAGTGGAACAGTGTTGGGTCAGGGTACTGCTGTTCAGAACTGGTCTAGGAAAAATTAAGCATGTGCCAACTGTCATTCTTACAGCTCAGCGTGCAAATCAATGTCTGTAAAGCAGAGATTACATAGGTTTTCTCCAGGCACAATGAACCAGTAATTAGTCATTATTACATGAAAAAGCTGCTGTCTACAGGCAGTGAGTTTAGTCACAACAGCTGCTGGTGATGAATCAAGGTCACTTACTCCAATTTAGTCTTAAGCCCCCAAGCAGATTGCAGAGAATGGGACACTCAGATATAAACCCCCAACTATTTGTGTGGCCTGTTCCCTCTTTACAAATTAGTAGGATTACAGCACACTGTGTGAACCCACCTTCCCCCTTTGGCATGGGACATTCAGAGCACTCTTACTGCCACCTCAAAGTTTCATTGAAATCTCTGGCTGAGTGAGACAACCGGTTGTTCTCATGCCACTAGAAGACAGATTCAACATCACCCATCTCCACACAGACAGTTTTCAGCTGTGAGTAATACTCCATTGCTGCCTGGCCGTTCTCTCTGCCAAACCCTGGAAGGGACAAACACCACACCCAAGAATAAGACAGCAGTGCCAGTCATTACCACCTGCCCTGTTCACTACTGCTCTGTCACCAGCCATATGGCAAGAGGTCAGCCCTGCATAGCTTCACCCCTCTGGGGAAGGGGGACCCTGCCTTCAATATCACTCTCTGGTGGAGAAGCTATTTCAAGTTATCCTTAAAATGAGCAGGGGAGGCAAGGCTAAGCTAGGAGCTGTATCAGGCCACATAAATTCTCCTCCTTTGTTCTTTGTGTGCAATACTGCAGCCCCCTTTACCAAGCTCCTGCCTTCAGTGTCTAACTACAGTCTGGGAAATAGATGGCTAGGCACTCAGAGTAGCTGAGTGGCTTTTGGCTTCCCCAATGCATTAGAGCTTCACCATTTGAGTCTCCCAGCCTAGGAAGAGACCACCTGATCCTCCCATCACCAGGTTAAGGGCAATCTGATTCCCATATGCTGTCTGGTTCAGGATTTACAGAGCTAGTGCCTTGCTCACCTGACATCTTGTATCCTCCAAAGGGCAGCTCCACAGGGCTGATGTTGTAGTTGTTAATGAAGCACATTCCAGCCTGGAGAGCAGCCACCACCCTGTGAGCCCTCTGGATATCTCTGTGGGAAAAGCACAAAGTTTAGCCAGAGCCTTCCCTTGCAGGCCAGTTCCCCCAACCCCCTGAAGACCGCTCCAGTCCCACTGGCAGCTTTTGCTCCTTCATGCCCAGTTGCAGTGCTGAGGAGAAGTGCATGAGAATCCACTCTGCAGGAAATTTTACGTTACAAACTCCTTGGGGCAGGAACCATTTCCTATTCTGTCTGCATAGGGGGCACCCAATCCTAACTGGAATACAAACAGCAGACACTACATGCCCAGCAAAGAGAGGCAGGGACTGCCTGTTGCAGGTTTTATACAGCACCTAGCACAATAAATTCCCATGCCAGACTCTTAGGTGCTAATAAAAGTAAGTGTTCTAGTCTGGGAACATTTTTCCCCCTCTCCTTGGTCCATTTCAAGGACTGAACACTGCCACACACACACCCCGCCCATACCTGGTAAAGACACCACCTGCCAGCCCAAAGGTGGTGTTATTAGCTCTCTCCAGGACCTCCTCCTCAGTGTCAAATGGGAGGATAGACATGACAGGACCAAAGATCTCCTCTTTCACACACGTCATGTCATCTCTGCAGTCCCCTGAAAGCATTGCAGAACACACTTGTATTTGCAGCAGTGAATTCTGTACCTATAACCTCAGCCCCACCACAAGAATACAGGACATAACCAGTAGAGTGCCAAGTTGGGAAAGATTTAGGTAGAAGGTAAGTGGGGGAGGGTGGCATGTCCTATTTCCCTCATGCAGGGTAAGCACCTACTTCTGCACTCATCCCTCTGACTAGTCATTCTACTGGAGTCCAACCCACAACTTGCATTAACTTCCCTACTAAAGCCACCATGCTGCTATATCCTGTCAAGGCTCATGAATCTGAGACCCCATATGCCTTGTGTTGCACCTAAATCCACCCCTACACTACTGATGGAATGCTGCAGTTCAAGGAGGGTTAGTTTCTTTGAAGATCTGCAGTCCAAATTATCTGGCAAGAGATCCTTAAAGGGACATCAACGTCCATGTCTTGGGACACACTGAACACAAACTGCCCAGGATTAGGGAGAAATTCCCATCCCTTTGGGCCAGTTCTCCTGCACTTGTCCATACTGGGGCTACTAATACACCCTCCTCTGAAGCATCAGGTTCTGGCACTGTCAGAGACATTACACACCACCGCTCTTACCTGATTTGTTCCTATACTTCTAGAGTACCATGTATTGCTCAGAGAGCTAGACCTGTCTGAGAAAGAGTTACACCTTTCACACATTTCACTTTAGGTGGAAGGTCCAACTGAGCTCATGAACTTGTTACCACCCTTTATGCAGATAAGAGGATCATACCTAGTACACAGGGTCGGATATAGTAGCCATTCTTCAGCTTGGGGTCATCAGGAACGTACTGATTGCCTCCACATAGCACTTTTGCTCCCTGAAAGTGAGCCACACCACAAGGTACACAGGTGACAGAGCCAGCCCACCACCCCAATGAAGCAATTTAGCTAGCAACAACCACAGCCTTAGAAGAGGCCTGAGGAGTATGGAGTTGGCTACAGTCACAGGAAAAAGTGGATTCCAGGAGTCTGGAGGGCTGAGGGGGTTGCAATAGTGAAATCAGCTTTAAAGAGAGATGAAGTCCCTGGACCACTTGGGAGACAACGAACAGGATTTGTCAACCTGTGGCTGTGTGGAGACCAGGCCTGGTAAAGACACTGCCTGCCAGCCCAAAGGTGGCAGTACTGGCTCTCTCCAGCACCACCTCTCTCTCCTCCAGGCTGGACTCCCAAGGGTT
Organism: Carettochelys insculpta; assembly: GCF_033958435.1. Taxonomy (NCBI): domain Eukaryota; kingdom Metazoa; phylum Chordata; order Testudines; family Carettochelyidae; genus Carettochelys; species Carettochelys insculpta. The sequence continues at coordinate 61,617,583 of NC_134145.1, read as the reverse complement.
GTTTGGCTCTGTCATCTCCAGCAGGTCTGACATTCCCCCCACCACCACTCCTCCAACAGCTTTGTCGCATAAGTGGCAACACCTCCATGCCCTGAGCTGCATTACTGCCCAGATGCATTATGGGGATGTTCACCCCACCCAGAAAAGAAAGGAGTTTGTTTTACCAGCAGCACTGCAGGCAGCAAAATGGTTAGTCTTCCCAAGAAGTTATTTATTTGGCACACACATGCACCTGCCACCATTAGCTTGACCTTGGTCATAGAATTTTTAAAAAGTGAGATCACCCAGCAGGACATAATTTTTCTCTGATATACTGGAAAGGAAGGGGTTAAATCTGATGTCTGCTCTACTGCTTTTGTCCATCAAGCAGTAACAGCAGCATGCCATTACTGTGACCCAGCTATCAATGGAGTAAATCAAGCTGGGACCTATTAACTGGCATGCACATTTTCCCTGGCCAGCGTTTGCTGTCAGCAGAGAACTGAAAACCCTTGAGTGCAGAGTCACCCAGAACCTGGCCAACACTTGCTGCTCCCCATGTCACATGCTGTGCCCAGGCAGGCTTTCTGTAACAAGCAGCTAAACGAAAAGCCTATTTTCTGCTGTTTGTATTCAGAGCTGGTCAGGGTCCAAAGTTCAGGGCTCAGCAATATCATCATCTGTAACAGGAGAATGACAAACATGCCTGGTGGAGCCCGGAACTGCAGTGCCTTGTTAGTATGTCAGAAAGGGTAATGTGGAGCCCTACACTTGGCTGGTGGCTGGAAGAATGTATTTCCCACTGCTTTGTTTGAAGAGCCCAGAAAGCTGTAATTCGAATCTGCTCAGGTGATCTGTTACTGGCCTGGCATGTTAAACAAAGAGCTCTGCAGTTAAACTTTAAACCAAGACTGCCAGACTCCTCTGGGGAGACAGCCAAATTCAGCTTCCCATGGAGGTACAAGTTTAGAACAACATTCTCCTCCTGCCCCACAGCAGAGTGCCAACTGGGATCAAGAGCAAATTTTCATTAAGATCAAGGGTGGAATTCTAGCCTGCATGTAACAAACTTAGGCTAGGCCGGCAGCTCTGCAAAGCAGCATTCTTCCAGTGGAGCTATGCCAGTTTACACCAGTTAAGGATCTGACCCTTAGCTGTTCATTACCTGGTTCATCCCTTATGTGCCATGTTCAGAAAATATTCTCCGCTTCAGGATGCCTCTTACTTCTGTTACTGGTTTCTCTTTCCTCACTTTCTGTCCCCTGTGCACTACCCCCCCCCACCCCCTTCCTCCAGTGTTCACACCCGCATCTCTTATTCCTGCTGCTAAATGCTCAGCTGTGAAATAACTAGCACTAACACACAAGCTATCATTTGGCTTTAGCATGGCTAAACCAAAAGGCATTAAGGGGACTAGAAAGTTCACTAGTCTCACAGCTATTGTATCTAGGCTGCGTGCAGAGCTGGGCACAAGACACTTTAGTGGTTGCACTTTGGTCCACAACCTGCAATTTTGTTTTTCAATGTAAGCAGAGATTTTGCAGTATTCAAATATGCCCCATAAACAGATCAGTGAGCCAGGCAATTGCCATCTCAGCTTTACATGTTACAATATGGGCTATTTATCCATAGCATCCCTAAGTCCTGCTGAGAGACTAATATCTGAACAGTGTATCTTGCTGTTTGATTCAATATCAAGCCACTGCATAAATTGTAATCCAGGGGTGCTTCCTGCACCGTCCTGGCAGGTATAATTCAGCTACAGCAGGAAGAGGGCTTCATCCCAGGAAAGGTAGGGAGAACATGTTGCCTGTCTATTACACTAGCAGCAGAGGGAGATGGAAAGCCCCGTCCCCAGCATATGACTCTTTCCAACAAGCCTCCTCACCCCCCAGAAAGCCAGGTGCTCTCACCTGCTCCTTTGCCTGAGTAATGAACCCCAGGACTCGCTCCAGGTGGGAGCGGCTGATGAGGGCCCCCATCCTTGTGTCTTCCAGAAGTGGGTCTCCAATTTTAATCTTCTGGGTGCGTTTCACCACTTCCTCCGTGAAGGCCTTCAGGATCTCCCTCTGCACGAACACGCGAGTGCCATTGCAGCAAACCTGGGCCATGAGAATCAGCAGTATCTTACACCAGGCTCTTTAGGGGGAGAAGGGTTTGTGACCCACTATGGTCCCCCACAAGACTCCGTAACATGGCAGATTATCCCACCGAAGAAAGCAGCACATGCACCAGCCACTTGTTTTGTTTAAGCCACCTCTCAGCACTGGGGTTTTTGGCCACCAGTGACTACTAAGTGACCAAAGTAGCTACACAGTTTAACCTCAGACATATTGGGAATGAGCTGAAGGATTCAAGCTCCCTTCCCCACCAATATCAGCTCCATGTGGACCACCAGCATTTTTGCCATTTGCCTGGCAAACAGCCAGAAGCCATTTGGACACAATACACGAAAGAACTGCCTTATGCTGCTTGCTCCATCTCAAAAGCAATAAAAGCAAACAGACTGGCCCACTGTTCATTCCTGCACCACAAAAACACAAACAAGTGTTTTAGTAATCTCACTGCCACCAAGTGGTGAAGATTATGATCAGAGCTGGCTGCTCAAACCCCAAGGTGACACTTTGCTATTATGGCAACTGAGGTTACAGAAAACCCTGATCTGCCTCCCGCGGCTATGACCACAAAAGAATAAACCTCTTGCAAAGCAGTATGTGGAGACAGGAGTATTCTTAACAAGACTCAGAGGAAAGCCCCACCCTGCTGCAGACCCTCAGCAGTGGATTTCGTCAGTAACAGAATCTAAACAGGCCACAAACAGGGAGGCAAAGCTGCACATTCTGATCTCTGTGCACCAAACTTGATCCCAAGAACCAAGATGCAGGAATGGTGGAGCTGTGCAGCCCCTGAAAAGACACTCCTGCAGCCCACAGCAAACCCCAATTCCTGTGGTGACAGAGTAGGCCCTCTTGCTCTTGACGGAGATTCTCACTAGTAGCAGAATGCAGGAGAACAGGGTGTGAGCTAGAGCCCTATGTGGGACTATTTTTATTCTGCTCCCACTTTCTCCTGCTGTAATAGCACTGGGTTCTGCAGGACCCCAATCCACCTGCATGGTTCCACACTAGCCCCACACAGAGCTTTACATGGTGCCCTTCACCAGGCCTGTGAAAGAGGCTTAACCCCAAACAGGTTCCATCATATGCCCTCCTCCCCAGGGCAGTTCTCTTATCAGGTACAAGGAGAAGTGAATGTAACTTGAGTACTTTCTGACATCATTTGCTGTACTATCAGTGGAAGTGGGACAGGGTGGGAGACATGTTAAACCACCTCAACCAACTCCAAGAACAGCTTTGCTGCCTCCTCCTCTCCTACAAATAGGGCATAAGCAAATCACACACACATCCCCATGGAGTTACACACCTCGCCCTGTGTAAGAAAGTTTGCCATCAGGGCTCCATTCACAGCATTCTCCAGGACACTATCAGAGAATATGATGAGGGGGGATTTGCCCCCCAGCTCCAGTGTGACTGGCTTGATCCCTTTGGCCGCCATCTCCATGATCTAGCACAAAGACAGAAAGGACAGACTGGCAGGGGATGAACACAAACTAGGTTGTAAGCGAGGGCCCAACCAGGCCCCGTAGAGCCACAGGAGGAGACCACAAACACCACCCCCACCACTCTTGAAGAAGGCATAAAAGGAGAAATTTACCCCATCCATATATTCACCCTTTGCAACAACAGAAGCAATCACATTCAGAAAGTTAGGGGCTGCTTTGTCAACTGGGGTACTCACTAGGGTACTTACTGTTTCCGGGCTGCTGCCCCAGGATAGGCACAAGAGACTTTTTGCTGATTAAAATGGTAAGTTGAAACCCAAGGAACGGCACAGGTGGAGAACTTACAGGCGTAGGGGTGTATAAATTGGAACATGTAATAGACTGGATCTGTGCATGCAATTAGACACAACACCAGCCTTGGCTACACACAGGGCACAGCACCTAGAGTACCAGGCACACGTGTGTGTGTCTGTTACAGTACCTACAATACCAGAAGCTGGGTGACCCAGTCTGTTCTACTCTGCCCTCAGGTCTCTTTGCTCTTTGGGGCCTCACCAGCCCCAGGGAATAGACACGAATTCTAGGTTTCTCAACAGACAGACTTTGCCAGGGACTGTAGGGAAGGGTGTTTTGTTTGCTTCTGAAAATGCAGCAACCAGAAATTGAGGGGAATGAACAAAATCCCCATCTCCACTATAGGAAATGGCCAGAATTCCTGCTTGATGCTCCACAGGGAAACTTTTGAGTTCCAGACTCACACAACCCCCAAGATAAATCTCCTCCGGCTCCAAAGAGCTAACTACCTCGCTGTGTGCCAAGGCGCCGAATTTGTTGGAAGTAAGATTTAATGCTGCTTACTTCCACAAGATACTATTGCTAGGTAAGCAGCTACCTGGTAATGTTGGGTGACAAAAAGTTACTAATAGTGATCGCTACCCTCTTCCCTCCACCCCACAGGAAGAAAAGAGTCTCTGCATATTAATTGAACTGGAGTTTGGATTGATTGGAGGGGAACATTTTGTTTCCAGTTCTCCTATATTGTCTTGCTGCTTAGTCCAAACACATCCTGATTCAAATTTACCCATCTTGAGTACCAGTATCTCTACCCTGCCAGAGAACGCTGTCTTCATCAGGCTATAACAGGCAGAAGAGTTTAAATCTCTAGCAGACCAGATACTCTCCAGGAATTTGATCAGGTTAATAGCTCCTCTCTGGAGCAGAAGCAGCCTTCGAGGCCCCTCTTCCCTCTGCCAGTTAGTACGCCAGGCAGACCCTTATAGCAGAAGTACAGCCTTTCATCAGACATTTCTATGCCAGATCAGAATAGCATCAATTATGCCAATGTACCCAGCCCTTCTATGGGACAAGCTGCTTGTGCACTGGCTTGTGGGATGAGATCTCCCTCTGCAGCATGTTCTCTGGTATTTGTGCCATAATTAGTAGCCCCGGGCCTTCCCTTGGTGCAGCAAGGTCTTTACCTTGATACCAGTTGGTACACTCCCAGTAAAGGAGACTTTGGCTACATCCCGGTGCTGGCACAGGAACTGGCCAGTGGCAGCTCCACCTTGCACCACATTGAACAGCCCATTGGGCACACCAGCCTGCGTGAAGATCTCGGCCAGCATCACCACGGAGATGGGGGTGAGGGGTGATGGCTTGTAAATCATGGCATTACCTATGTGAATCCAACAGACGGCAGAGGAAGTGGCATGTTAAAATCTGAGGGACACTGGAGGCAGAGAGATGGAGGGAAGGCGTGTCCACACATCTCACCCTCCAGGAGGGGGGTGGACTTTCCCAAAAGACCAACAACAGGCAAGCAGCTGGCAATTTCAGCCTTTTGCTCGCAGTGTCCAAACCAAACGGGCAGAATTTACAAATGCAATATTCTAAATAACTGACAAGGGGGACAAATGAGACTGAAATCACCCAGCAGCAGGAGGGGGCTCAGATGGTACCTGCTGCTGGAAGTAAGTCAGAAGCAGGAACTGAGACACTGCTTTGCTCCTCCCGTTTTTCTCCATCTTCCACCGAAACTCTTATCTATTTGGCATGAGGCTACAGCAGTAGCCCCTTCCTCGTATAAGGATTAGGGTCAGAAGAGACTTCAGGAGGTCATCTAGTCTGACCCCTTGCTAAAAGCAGGGCCAACCCAAACCAAACCATTCTCCTGTAACGCTGCCACCCCACAACTTACTCGATATCTTTCCCTTGCCTTTGTCTCCCTTCCCTGTCAAAAAAAAAAAAAAAAAGGGGGCGGTGGCGGGGGGTCTCTATGAAACGGACCCAAGACAAACAAATCCTTTACCACCCACTAATGGCTTGTAGTCCATGAACCCTTGACCTGACGCTGACTTTTACCACATGATCCCCCCCAAAGAAACCTGCATTGGCAGAGGGAGGGTGTCTCATTACCACAGGCCAAGGCTGGGGCAGATTTCCAACAGGCAATCTGGAAGGGGTAGTTCCAGGCTCCAATCCCAACACACACTCCAAGTGCCTCTCTTCGGGTGTAAGCGAAGGATCCATTGGGAAGCTGAATATGCTGACCTGGGCATGGATAAACACAGGTGATGTTAGATGGTTACCAACAAAGCACCTTACTGCCCCATCAGGCAGCTTGAGGTCCACTTCCCTGCCCTACTGCCAAACTGGGATCCAGGCCAACAGATTTGCAAGTGCCCCAAGACCAGGAGCATCAAATGGGATTAGCCCAAAGCTGCCTAGAATCTTAACTCAAGGAGCAGCTCCACCCCTCAGGGAGCTTGACAGTGAAATCCTCACAGCGCCATGGGAATTAGCAAAGGGACAGAGACTAAGAGCAATTCTCTGCTGGCCCAGGCATGTGCCCATAAGCCCATTGAAACCAGCTGCACTTAAGTAGGTCAATAGGAACAAGATCATGTGGTTAAGTCACTGGCTCTAAGATCCAGGCAAACTGGGTTCAATGTTCAGTTCTGTCCGACCCCCCATTTGACTTTGGGCAAGTTACAGCTTTCTATGCCTCAATTTCTCCTTCTATGAATCAGAGATAAGCCTTTTTTCCCCTCCCACCCTTTTCTTGTCCATTTCTGCTGTAAATTCTTCACAGCAGAAACTCACTCTCTCTCAGTACTGTATAAACCACACCTAGCACAATGGGGTCCTGACCTCAGCTGGGGATTTTAAGCTAAGAAAACATATATTGCTTTAGAACTTCCATTTGCTAGCTGTTTTAGTACAGCCTCACCCACATATATTCAGAGCTGTGCCCGCACCCCTAGACTAGAAGACTTAATTAACAAAGCCTTCTTTAAGAAATGATGTTGAACTAGAGTGAAGCCTGCACAATGTCTCGATGGAAGCTGAAAAATCTTACAGTACTTATAAAAAAGAAGCCAGCAATACCATTGGAAGTGTGGCCAGCTGCCTTTCCCCACTCACTATCAGCATGACTATAAATGGACTCCTGTTACATGCAGAATGGCTGTCCTACATACTTGGTCATCGCATTCCCTAGGCCAAATTCATGCTCAGTTTAATCCCCATTGATCTCTACCGGAGTGCCAGGAGTCCAACAGGTTTTACAGGACAGAAGTGGTCATCCCCCACTCATCTCTAATTCAACACTCCATACAGTGCTGCGATACCTGCTATAGGAAACATGGTATCTGAAACCAAAATTCTATGCTATTGCAAATAGCTGATGACTTCCTAGCAGCCCTCACATTTGTCCTCATTTAACTAAATGATCATTGCAATGTACTGGTGACCAACTCACCACTGGGGAAGAGAAATGAGGGGCCTAGTATAGCGCTCTCACCTGCTATTGCCCCTGCTAAACCTGCATAATACTCCAGGCACTGCCAAGATATGTCAATGTCCACTCTGGCTTCAAAGATGGATTTCCCATTATTGATGGTTTCCATGGTGGCAATTTCTTCCCTCCGTTCCTATAAGTGCAGCACAGTAACAGCATTAGACAGACTATGGCATCACCCATAGCTAGTCAGCAGCTTTCCAAACTTAGATAAGACAGTCTTTGCCATCAGTAATTTTCCAATCCTCTCTGCAAGGCATTATTTTCCACTTACCTTTTATCAGTTTGCCCATGTCTTGAGCTGGATGTAGGGTTGTATCCAATGAAGACTGCTGGATCTGCTCATAGGTCAGCTTTTGCTTAACATCCCCTGCTAGATTTTTCTATCATATACATTTCAAAGTGGAAATAGAGCAAATACTAAGGAAGTTCACAGGTGATACTAAATTGGGAGTTAATTGCAAACAGCGAGGAAAGGAAAAATCTGAAGAGGATACGAAGTGGCTAGAACCATGGATTTATTCAAAAAAAACCTGCTAGTAAATCATCTTTGTTCCCAAACTGCACCGAACATGGCATTACCATCCCTCTGTATGAGTCAGAGAGCAGAAGCTTGACTATGAAGGAAAACATAAAAACACATCCCTCCAAAAATATAGCTGAGCCAAAACTGAAATGGTGTTTAGTATACTTTTCCGTGCAAGTATACTTTCATTTCACTTAGAATGAGACTCTTACTAATGCACCACAGCCAAAAGCTTATTGCATTAAGCCCTGTCCACATTACAAACTTACCTTGCTAAAGCTATGTTGCTCAAGTTGTGGAAAATCCACACCCCTGAGTGACAATTATACTGATCTAACTCAAAGTCCAGACATCACTATGTTGACAAGGGGGCTTCTCTTGTTGACATAGCTACCAACTCTCAAGCAAATGGATGGACTATGCTGGTGGGAAAAGCTTTCCCATCAGCGGAGGTAGTCTTCACTACACACTCCAGCTTAGCATAACTGTGTACAAACCCTTAGGAGTTGTGAAGTAAGTCGGTGTAGACAGTAACACAAGTAACGTTCCAAAAGCAAACGGAGACAGGAATTATGCTCTTTACTTCCTGCAGTGACAGGATTTCTGGACTTTGGGAGGTTTCACTTCTAGCAAGTTTATATGGGTTTGTGCGTGTCCACTGCAAACAAAAAATTCAATTTACAATAAGGATATAGAAGCTACAAAAGTGGGACAGGTACACTGAAGGCTCTGCTGAGAAAAGACGGAAGACTGAACTAGCACTCATACGCAACAAAGCTGCCTTGAGCGACTTGATGAATGCAGAAGAACCCAGCCCTGCCCGAGGGAACCTATCTGCAAGGATCAAACATGACTCTCAAATTGTGCATTCCTCATACAGTTTGATTAGGTATTGCTGCATTATTATTCATATCTAGTGCTGCAAGCACAGCGTAACAGCAAGTTGTTACGGGTTAAAAGAGCAACTCAGGAGGAGGATCAAGGACAAGACCACTCCATTTCAACACAAGAGAAAAGCTTTATCACATACCCGAATAATCCTGGCAGCCTCCAGCAGAACCCTGCTCCGCTCCATGCCTGATTTCTGGCTCCATATCTTAAAGGCAGCTTTGGCATTCTGTACAGCGAGATCCACTTCCTTCTCCCCAGAGAAGAGAAACTTGCCCATCACTCGACCTAAGAAGAATATGTTCATATTTTAGAGAGATGGCATTCAGAGATGTTTGCCAATAACCTTATTATCAGCAAGTGTTTACAGAAGTAGCGCCAATGTGATCCAGTTTACAGCAGTGCTTCCCCAACTGTGTTTCACAAAACACTGGTGTTCTTCTGTGTGATGTGAATGGGTGTTCCCAGAAAAATTTTTGATGTAAGTGATATTTGTCCTTCTAAAATATTAAATATGAAATTGTGGGTATCAAAACACTATGGTATTTAATAATATTTAGATTACAGGCATACTAATATTTAACACATTCATAATAGTAATTATGCTATTCATGCCAAAACAATCAGGGAGTTGATTCTGATTGTTTCGGCACAAGTCATGTTCAGAGAAATCATGTGATGCTGCACCCGATATGAGGGTCCAGCTCTCCAACGTCATTCCTAATATTAAGTGGATTTGTGATCAAAAGATGTAAAACAAAAAAAACACAAACACCACAGGCAAGTGTTATTATTTTCCAGTAATTTTCTGTAAAATAAACAAATTCACTTAAAAAAAAACCCACACACACAAAATTTAAAAATATTTTCCATACCTAATTGGTTTTGCATTTCTTTTTCATAAAATATTTTTTAAGCTTTAAGGAAGGACAGTGCTTTTCTGAACAATACTGTCCTTTCTATTTTGTACAAAGAATGAAACTAACCATCCAGCTTTTGGCTGTTTTATTGATTTGTGTTTGTACTTAATTTTTACACTTAATTTTAGCGTTGCTAACTGACCTCCTATCAGAAAGGCACTAGTTCATTCAGATGATTTTCTCTTATTTTTTGCTCTTTGGAAAATAAAACATCTAAAAAATCTCTTTTAAAAATTAACTTTTGAGCATTACATGTGGCAGTTTATCCAACACACACACACACACACACACACACACACACACACGACCAGCATGCATGTATTCCACCACCATATTCCAAGCCCAACAGAGGTCCATGGCCAAATTAGCTTGGAAAATGCTGGTTTACAGTATCAAAAGTGTTCATTCAGTCTCTGACTGCCTTGGCATTTAGGCTGACGGATTTCGAGGCCACAAAGCGACATTGATCATCTTGTCTGACCTCTTGCATATAGCATGTCACCTATTAATTCTTACACTCAGTCCAGTAACATGTGGTTGGACTACACCATTTTTTGATAAGACATTCAATCAAAATTTAAAGATTTCATATGATGGAGAAAACATCACAACCTTTGGTGAACTGTTTCAATGGTTAGTTAACTTTGCTGTTCAAATTATGCTCCATACTTCCAGTTTGAATTTGTCAAGGTTCAACTTTGTTGGCTGTTAGGTAACAGAAGTAACTTCCCTATATGGACTCTATAGGGCTTGGGACTATCCACCCCCTCCAAACATCCTTCCCATAAAAACCTTTTAATCCCAGCATTTTAAGACAATTGGTTTTAATATATTTTGAATGGGTCATCTAACACAAGTTGGTATTGGAAGAGACTGTTGCTATCACCAAGCATCAGCTCTTGTACAGTTCTGGATGAATCTCTCATTAAAGTCAGTGAGCATTCTGCTCATGGACTGGGTGCAGGGCTAGGCTGCAGATGTTGGAACTGATATGGACTGTGACAGCTTATGATACTGAAGCTAATTTCAAGTGTTTTTTATTATTTTAACAAATAAGGACCAAAAACTTGCCTCTGAATATGACCATTATGCAAGAATGCCCAACTGTTCTGTGCTAGAGCTACGATTTCCCTAGGTGGGTAGTCATCTAAAAGTTCTGCCCAGCTTGAGACATTGTAAAGTGATTTTCAGAAAATGGCTGTCCAGTACCGTCTGAAAAATCAAAACTCCTTAAGATGTCTCGACCTGGGCATTCAAAACCTGAGGCACTTAAAATCTACAGGAAACTTTCAATCTGGCATAATTCACTGGCATGAAAGATGACCTGGGCAGAAGGAGCTACACAAAGGCTTAAAATCTTTGAAGTGTTTGAGGAGCTGCACCAGAAGCGATTCCCACATAAGAAATGCAAGCTTCTGCTTAGTCAGTCTGTAGGATAGTTGCCAGTGTATCAATGCTGAACTTCCATCAGAGGTGGTCATTCAACCCTATTACTGGTGTAGTACCCAGAGGCACTGAGACCTCATCTGGGGTGAGTGAAGCCTCTGCTCTACACCCTTGGCTGAGAGCCAGCTGGCCTTTAACTCATGTGGTAGCATGCAGGGCTTTAGACCCTATGCTCGCAGGTTCTATCCCTGGGCTAGCAACCCAGGTCTGTCGGCATTATGCTGGCTTTAAGGCAAATTCATACTTTTCCAAATGCCACTGTCTACTGGGACTATGGCAGCTCTTCCTTGGACCCAGGATGCCATCCTTGCTCACGAGACCAGAAAGCCGTTACCTGTTGCTGGCTCATACACTTCTTCACTGTGGCTTCCACCAACAGGCTGAACTTGGGCCCCATCCCGGTAGTTGAGTGGCTGCTGCAACTGGAAGGTGCCAGTGCTGCTGCTCATGGTGCCAAAGGAGCAGAATCGAGGGATCCGCAGGGTGGGCCGTAGGAGCATCCAAAGGGCTTGGAGGCTGGAATTGGCTGTAAGGAGAGAGACAGGTGTCAGTCACTGAGTCTCCATGCCAGGAACCAATAACACCACCCCACACAAGGGGGGAGAAGAGGCCCAAGCATTGGAGGGGTTGCAAAAGCCCCCATAATGCCAGCAGGGGAAGGGACCCCAATGCTAGAGTGGGAAGGGATACGAAGTGCCCCATAATCCTCTACCATGGAGGCTCCGGCACTAGGCGAGAGAGCACTATGGAATTCCTCCATAATCTTCTGGTGGACCCCAGCAATGGAGGTGGGGGTAGGGGTATGGAATCCTCCACACACCCTCCTGTACCACTGACAGGGAAAGAAGAGGGGACACGAAATGCCCCATAACCCCTTGCAGAGGGGACCCCAGCACAGGCGAGGGCGTGGGGCAAGGCGGAGGGATACGCAACGCACGATAGCCCGCTCAGATGGAGCGCCCGCAACGGGGCGTTGGGGGGGAGGGGCGAAGGGATATGGAGGCCCCATAACCCCTGCGACGGGGAGGGGGCGAAAGGATACGGAACGCTCACGAGCCCCTGTCGAGCGGCAACACGAAGCGGAGGGATATGGAACTCCGTAACGTGCCGCAGTTTGTCCCACCGTTACCCGCCGCAGGGCCCGGCTCCGAGCGGGGGACAAGAGCCAGGCGCTGCCCCAGCGGAGAGGGCAGGAGACCGCAGGAGCTGCCCCGCTGACCTCCCAGTGGCTCTGGGCTGCAGCGGGACAGCTGGACCTTAGCCACGGGGCCTTCCGGCGCTGCACCGCCCGGCGCATGGGTAATGGGGTCCGCGCCAAGCCCCGCCCCCTCCGGCCAGCACCAGGGAGCTGCCACTGACCCGACTCCCGCGCGGTCCGCAACCCCGGGACCCGAGCGGTGCTGGGTAAATCCTCGAGCGAAGAGTACTTGGAATGGGCGAGGGGTGTTCAGCCTGCGCCCGAACGGGCCACGGGGCGGCGCTCACGTGGCAGCGAGGGCGGTGTGAGACCTGAGCACAAACCAGAACCTCCCTGGCAGGTCCTCCAGGGCCCACGTCTCTGCCGCTCTCCTCCCAGGCCTGTACCCAGAGGGACTGTAACTCCAGCCTCCGTGCGGCCATGGGGGGAGGAATGAATCCTCTGCTAGTCACACTCACGGAGCTTGGGCCAAATGGCAGCTGTGCTCAAGGCAAGGATTTGCTTCTGCTGAGTGGTGAACAGGGGCAGCTCCCCTCACGCAAAAATCTGTTGTGAAAGAGCAAAGATTGCTCAAATTGCGGCTCTTCCCTGCAATCATTAGAAATCACTGCAGGTGTCCGTGGAGGCAACAGTGACCTCAGGCCATAAAACCACAAGGCACACACATGCCTTAGGGCCCCAAGCTTTGCCCACTTGCATAGTCACAGTCTCTCTTTCCTAAGATGGAAACGTACACGCAGTTCTCATGTTCAGTTCCTCAAAATGCCAGTCAGATGAAAACCTTAACTGATTTCTGCTGCATTGAGAAATAGCTTCTGAAGGAAAGCATCCTGCGGATTGACAACCTCAAGTGCTCAAAGACAGTAGTAAGTCATTGCCCAAACATCAGAAGCTTAAAAAATAACCATTTTTTATTTGCCTTCTGTTTTTTTAATCATTTAAGAATCACATTTTAAAATTTGGTAACTGTGAGCTTGATTTTTTTCTTAAATGAAAAATGTGTTCTCCTATAATCACATGACTCCAATAGGGCCTGATCTTGTAGTTTTTATGCAGGCAAAATGAGCCCTGGAACTTGTCTGCATCTGCACAAGGAATTAACACCTTTCTGTCTCTAACTGATAAGAAAACAAATACAATAGATACCTGTAATACAAACCTTAACTACAATTACATACTTCCGCTAAACACATTGTGCCTGACCTGTTCACAAGTTTCAATTCTGAATACTTGCTAATTTTGCTGAAGCTTTTGCATGACAGTGAGGGAACTTGAGTGCTGCACATCATTTTCTTTGAGGCAAAACAGATTTACAAAAAATGCAGAATCTGGCATTATTGAACTGACAGCGGTATGCCATCTTCACAACTGGATAAAAATATTAACTTGGCATTCCTTTGTTTTTAAGCACTTGTATTGGGGTTGTGTGGTGTTTAAGCAACTTTAACCAGATTTAAATAAAGTTTATACGTGCACAGGCACTCTTTGGCTGTGTCTACACGTGCCCCAAACTTCGAAATGGCCATGCAAATGGCCATTTCGAAGTTTACTAATGGAGCGCTGAAATGCATATTCAGCGCTTCATTAGCATGCGGGCGGCAGCCCCGCTTTGAAATTGATGCTCCTTGCCGCCGCGCGGCACGTCCAGACGGGGCTCCTTTTCGAAAGGACGCCGCCTACCTCGAAGTCCCCTTATTCCAATGAGCTCATGGGAATAAGGGGACTTCGAAGTAGGCGGCATCCTTTCGAAAAGGAGCCCCGTCTAGACGCGCCGCGCGGCGGCAAGGAGTGTCAATTTCGAAGCGCGGCTGCCGCCCGCATGCTAATGAAGCGCTGAATATGCATTTCAGCGCTCCATTAGTAAACTTCGAAATGGCCATTTGCATGGCCATTTCGAAGTTTGGGGCACGTGTAGACATAGCCTTTGATAGGATTCAAGGGTAGGGTTTATTTGCAATTATTTATTTAAAAGATTCCTGCAGAAGTGCCCCTTGTTGCCACAGATGGGCAGTCTTGAATGTACCTTGGCCATATCATTTAACTGAGCACATATTATCACATGTAGTTGAGTAGTTAGTGCAGTTACTATGAATGATAGGTACGACAAACATGCCTCTAAAGATATATTGACCTCTTCCACGGGAGTGGTTTATAATTTCTGGTAGAAGTGCAGAGATGATATTTAAAACCATTCTACCTCTCAGTAGCTCTAGAACGCTGTCTACTGTGAGCCTGATAAAAGTTTAGCTTCAGGATTTATTAAGTCCTTTCATACAACAAGTGAGGTGAGCTCCAGCTAGTAAAACTAAACTAGATAAGCATGGCAATGTAGACCTGGAAACTGATTGCTCATCTCTAAAGTACAGTAACATTTAGCATCTGGTGCAGGCTGTGTGCATACACTGCAACCCCAGGCACTGAAGTTGTAGATACATCTGGTATCATTAATGTATAACAAAACAAGAGATTGTGCAACTGTTGATTTAAAGTGCAACTAAAGGTCATGTTTGTTTTCAAATATGGCTGCCATTGAAGATTGCAGCTAGGCCGACAGGTAGAATTTGAGAACTGTAATGTGACATAAAACACTGCTAATTTGAGTTCCTCAGAGGGAGAGGGAGAATATTCAGATGCAGTACCCGCAGTCAAACTGGAGCATGATACAGTGGTCTGGGTATTGCAATGCTGAGCAAACAAGCTCCAGTTTTAGATGTATCCCCCCTCCCCCTCATTTGTCAGAGAATGGACCTGAATATGCCCAGTTTTGCTACAGGTGAGTTCCCAATAGAGTTCTCTAGCCTGTTGGTATGAGAACTGAGACACTTACAATATTAGAACACAATGGTACAGGGGTTTCCAAAAATCTGTTTATTTTACAGATCCTTGTAACCTGACTCACTTTCCATATGCTTACTCCAAATAAGGTTTCGTTATCCTTCTAGCTGGTTTAAAAAGACAGTTGCATTGTCCCCACTGAGGGATCAGGTGGCCACATTGTGAATGCAAGGGGCCTAATCATTTATTACACAGACACGAAATGTGTCTTATCTGTCACAAATTTTGTTTCAATGCAGATGAGCTGCTTGTAGACTACTCCAAATACAGAGATACTTTAGTGGATGCAGTACCACCCAAAATGCTGCTTCAAGCAAACAGAATGCCAGCTGTAGAATTTGATCTTGTTACAGACTGAGAACAGTCTGTCTTGATCTTGATATCAGGGAAGCTCCTGGGGACCGTGCATGAATATAATTCAAGAAAACTTCCCAGCTTGAGGAGGGGGGCCAAGGAAACCCCCTGCCTGCTTTGTAGCAGCCCGTGAAGGAGCCAGGCCAAGCATCTTCTGAATATTCTGTGGAAATGAAAAACAAGGTGATGTGACTAGTGTCAAAAGAAGGAAGGCAATACATAGGGTGAAATCCTGGTTCCATTTACACCAGTGGCAAAACTCTCACCAAGGTTTTACAATTCAGTTTAGTCACGGTGTACGTGATATACTAGTAAGCATGAAAAAGGAGCAGGAAGAAATGCAACCAGAGAGATTAACTGACATATATGCATAATTAAATGTAATTAGAGGTGGGCCTGAGCTTGAGAGTTTGTTTCCTGACCAAGCTTCCCACAGCTGGAGTGGGTTCCAATCCACAGCTGCAATTCAATTCCACCTTCACCTACATAAGTCAAAGCCAGTAGGCACATAATCCAGTTCTTGTTGCAGGCTGCAGCCTTTGCCTACTTGGTTTCTTTAATTTAAGATGGGAACATTAGAAATCTTTGCAGTAGCAGCTTCCTGCCCTCTGCTCCTAGGCAAAAAAAAAAAAATAGGAGCAGCGTTCTGCTGTGTTCACATATTCTAAAAGCCACTGTCAAATGAGGCTGTAATCAGACACCAAGCATCTGCAAATACAACCAGAAGGATTTCACACAATACAATCAGAGGAATTGCTCGGCTCCTGCCAAAAGTCTGAGTGCCGAGCTGATTTCCGTGCTAATGATGTGGGTGGAAACAATATTTTCTCTCCTGTGACACACACAGACAGTAAAATCAATACCTATCAACAAAAATAAGTTTCTGCAGATGACTGGTGAACTTTAATGAAAGAGGATGCTACCATCACCATCTGTGATGAGGTACACAGGTACGATATTTAATAAAATCATTAAACATAGCAGAAGGATCTTAAGTAAAGTTTTTGTTACACCTTCCTACTTGTGGGATAGTTGCTAGACAGGGAACATGATAAGACATGTTCCATCATTTTAGGAGCCATATGCTATATAAAACAAAAACATTTTGCTGCAGGAGGCTCCATCTTGTGTCTTTTGTCCCAGTTCTCTTTGCTCCAGGTATTAATAAAAAAGGGAACAGCTATTCAAAAGGGATGTGACTGACCAGTAGAGGGTACTACAGGATCAGGATTGAGGTGCACTGATCAAGAAGCAAAAGACCAAAATGATGCAATGGGGGAAGTCTTCACCATGCACCAGCCAGATTTTTGTGGGTGCCATCACTCAGCCTTTTATATGCTACCTGGTCAGACAGATCTCACTGGTGGGAGGAGGGCTTATGAGAGCATAAGAGGCAAACAGAGAAGTTGACTTGAGCTGATGTCAGAGGGGACTCAGCAAGGTAAAATTTCTGGTCCCTTCCCCCACCAGAAGCACTGCTGGACTGGGGGAAGGGGACAGATCTAAAATTCAAGGGTGTGTGAAAAAGAAACTAAACACTGGCAAGCCTCTGGGTAATAAAGGATTGTGTGTGACAAACAGTACAGGTGTAGGCTGTTAGTACACTAGCAGCAGGAAGTGCAAAGGATGTAACTGGCATTCTGCATCACACCCAATTAGCAGACTTCCCCAGCTGAAACCCATCCCCTCCTTGGCCTCTCCTAGTAGCACTCCCTCCAAACAGGAAAGCACAAGGAACCACTGAACAGGATTTACGTACAGGTGGAGACAGGAATAGTGCAGAGGAAGTTACTCACGGCAAACTGGATATTACAGGAGATGCTGGCCCTAGGTGACAGCCAAAAGCAGTTGAGCCAGGGCTTGAAGAGTTTCCTCAGCACTGGCGTGGCTCAGGACTATGAATCTGTGTGAGCAGTAGCTATGCTACTACTCCCCACCCCCATTGGCACTGCCTGTTTAAATCAATGTTCACTCCCCACTGATTAGTCCTCTCTCTTCCCCAAAACAGATCAAGACATCCACACTCCAAATAAACTCCAAGCTCTGCCTCAAATTAATGAGTTCTGAGGAGTCTCTGTTACATCCCTCTCTCCCCAGTGGGCCCTGTTTCTCTGCAGCACTGTTGTCCTCAGGGTGGTTGAGGTTATCCCTCTGCCTCCCAACTTCACAAGCATCAGTTTAAATGACAGCTTAAAGGAGTGATTCTCAATCAGGGATCCAGCATCCCCGGGGAGGGCTGTGAGCAGGTTTCTGGGGATCCACCAAGCACAACCAGCATCAGGCTCATTGGGGCCCAGAGCAGACAGTTGAAGCCTCTCTCCATGGGGCTGAAGCCCAAGACTCTAGGCCTCACCACTTGAGCCTGAAGCAGAAGCACAGGCAAATTAGTATTGCAGGGCCCCATGTTGCATGGAGCCCTGGGGGAGTTGACCTGCTTGGTATGCCCTAAGGCTGGCCCTGGGTTTTATATGCAGAAAAAAGTTGTTGTGTCACAGGTGGGCCATGGAGTTGTTACAGCATGTTGGGGGGAGCCTCAAAAAGAAAGAGATTGAGAACCACTTGCTTAGAAGTAAACATCTGCATACAGAAGGAAGAGCTGCCCCTTTTAATGTAGTGCTAGCAGTACGAAGTACATCAGTTCTACAGGTAATTTTAAAATGTGGTAAACTAGAGAGGCTGCAGCATATGAAAGCGCACAGCTGAAATAGCCCTTCTGTGCCAATGCTTATGCCTCTGCCTCCCCCGCTCCGCCCACAGGCAATTAGCAGGGATTATCTTTCACAGGTAAAGACCCTTACTGGAATTTTCTACTGAACGCTTGTTGGACTGAACAACCTGAATGCTTAGCACTGAAAATCTGAGTTCTTTTACCTAGCCATTCATTTTGTGCTGCTTCTAATATGTCTCATCACTGGAGACAGCAGGGAATGGCCACAGCTGGAAGCTACCTTGGCCGTTTTTCTTCCCCTTTTCCTTTTAAGCATACAAAAAAAGCCACTTGGGTTTTTCAGCCGCTGAATTCCCCAAGTACCCAGATACTGCGGAGAAGACATGCAGCAGCCAGGACAATGAGTTTCACTCTCGCTGCTCATGGCCTTTTAGGAGTGGAAAAGAAAGTCTATTGGGCTGAGAATAGAAAGGTGTGGAGCCCCACTGCAACATGCACACACACTGGTGGCAAGGAGAGTTTCCCCAGGGTACTGCTAGGCACTGGCTATCTGATGAGAGATTCACTGGGCGGGGGGGCAGCCACTGTAGGAACACCACAAAAGCCTCCCAAGTGGGTGACACAAAAACTAGACAGCACCTTTCAGCACAAGAGAAGACCTGCAATAAGCCAAGGAAACAGCAGTGGGCAAGATCTGGCATGCTGAGAGCATTTAATAAGGAGTCAGTGGACTTGATGGCTTTTGCTAATTTGTTTGCCTTGCTCCTTCACACAAGGCCGGGCACACATCTGTCTCAATGCAGAATCCTGCTGTGGAAGAGAATCTCCCACTGATATGCACTGATCTGGGGGTAAAGGAGCTTTCCTTCTGTTACTGAGCCACTTCACTGAGCCCATCCTGACACCTCTGTTAGAAGTTGGCACATGAGTAATTTCCTCTGCTGACCTGCTCTATGGGTTTCTAAGTCCCTAGCACCTCCACAGGAAAAAGCAACATATATCTGCAGGTCAGGGAGAAATACGCAGCAAACATTCAGAAAGTGAACCAAAGCAAGAGGAAAGATAAAAATAGAGAACCAGCCAAGCGTATCAGCATTAATCCAACTTTGAGGGTCTACTAGCCACTCCTAACTCCCGGGGGGACACAACACACAGAACACACTTTCAGCAGCACTCAAGTCCCACTGGTCCTCCTCAGTACAGAGTGAGGCTCCATCCCACCTAGTCACATGTTAAAAGCAGCTCCACTGTCAGTTAAACAGCTGCTTCACCATTAACCCTGCTTTGGTGTATTGCAGCTGGTAAATGAGAGCATCAGTGGTTGGGCAAGACATCTATTCCCAACCACAAAGAAACTTCCCATCTTCAGGGCCAGCACTTCTAGCAGAAGAGCCGGTTAATGGTCACAGTCCACTTAACAGTATTCCCCGAAGTGGCCTTGCACTGTGTCACACCAGACTGCTATTGTACAAATTGCTCTACCCATTGGTGATCAAGAACAATACTCTGCAGGGAAAGCTGTTCAACTCTCAGAGAGGCATGTATTGAGCAGGAGAACAAGGCACTTACAAAAAAAAAAAATGCAGGTTTGACCCTAGATTTTCTTGCTTCCTCAACAGATATTTGGACACAGATTGAGCCTTTTAGAGCACCAAGGCAGGTACATTAAGACTATGTCTATACTGCAGTGGGCAATGAGCCTTCCAGCCTGGGTCCATGGACTTGTGCTGTTGGTGCCCTAATGCTAATACCCTAAAAATAGCACACGGATCATGTTTTGATATTGCAGCTCCGGATCTCAAGCCCAACCCCACTGGCTTCAGAACCTGAGCCACATCATCTGCAGACAACCATAGTTAGAGTGCCAGCACACCAATCTCACTACCGTCAGTCCGAGACTCTGGGCTACATGGCTTGCTCCCAGATGCAGTGTAGATACACTCTGAGGACACACTAAAAATAGAAAGTTTCTTTCTGATATTACTGTAGGAACAGGTTTTGCAAGGGTTTTTCCTTAGCAATCCTGGCTTCTGCTGAAGCTTGCAGTGAATGAGTGAATCATGCGACTTGTTCCTTGCCAATCCATGAAGTTACTTGGAGGTTACACGTAGCAGGGAGGAAGCTGTATCTATTGACCCAGTCTGAATGTCCTGGAGCAATCTTAGTCTCCACCATTCAGGTCTGCCTTATGGGCTAAGAATTCATATAAAAAGGAGAGACATTACTGCACTTTATTTCCTTTCACAGCTAAGCCTATGAGAACCAGAGGCCAATGTGAAATCTGGAAACAAACCTAGGTCAAAGGCAGACTATGTGTGCTAAATCTGTAAATGGGCACATACTACTTCTTACTGGGGGGCAGATCAATACCTGCTGCGTTCCCATCCCTTAGAACGCAGCACAGGACTCACCTGCCGAATAGACATGGTACAGAGAATGTAGAGAAAGATGAAGGAGCAGTCAGTGTAATCCTCTCCCAGGAGGTTGCGGTGGGACAGGCCCTGGATGTAGGAGAGGGGGATAAAAGGAAGTTTTGCCACCACTCGACCGTCAAATCTGGAAGAGAAGGAGATCACTTCATCAGAGAGCAAACAAATAACCAACGCGGAGCAGGGCTTCAGTGTGGGAAAGTAACTGGGTCCCTGGACTGCAGAAAAACAGATTGTTTTAAAAGAGACAGGCCTCCAAGACCAGAAAACAAGAAGCAAGATCAAGTCAAAAACCTAGAAAAGCCACATTGCTCCACCTTCACATGCATGACACTAGAGAGGTTATATACTCACACACCTGCCATCCTCAAGTTCCCACGTCACACTAGCTGGTCATTCACTGGATGGACTGTGCAGGCCTCCCTCAGCAGATGCTGTGGAATGACAAGAGGTCTCTCCTGGAGGCCAACCTATCTATGATAAATTGCTGACAAAGTAATCTCCTAATCAACCTCCCCAACTAGTTATCTCTGCTATTTAAAAGGGATTCCCCACAGAACTATAATACTTGAGTTAAAAAAAACAAAGTTACCAGCCTGCTATAATACAGTTACTTGTAGACTGATGGATTCCTATACTAGAGGAGTGTGCTCACCTTCAGAAAACAAGCCAAAGCTCAACCCTGTTTCTTCCAAGTTTGCTGCATTTATCAGTTACTAAAAGGGACCTGAGCACCCACCATGGAGAGAATTCCTTTTCATATAATACTCCTACTCTGCATTTGCACTTCAGAAGCCAGGGGTTATGTATATTCACAAGGTACTTGTGCAGCTCCAGAAGCTGGAAGCACTCACTACTGCATTCCTGACATGAAGATGTGTCATGAATTTGGACAGACTGAAAAGATTCAGCCTCCAAAACCAGATAGCCAAGGCAAGCTTTTAAAGCAGCATAGCTATAACCTTGCATCAGTGTGCACTCAAGAGTCTGAAATTATTTTTTTCCCCTCAAGTGCTGATTTTCTAACAGGTGTTTCTGGTTTCAAGAGTTCCTCAAGGAGCGCTCTTTCCTGTGGAGCGGCATTCATGCAGATCTATAGTTCTACCACATGCCGACTTTGCTTACATCTCACCGGCAGTTTGGCAGAAGGACTAGAAACGGATGTTTGTCTCCCGGTAACATCCTCAGAGTCTTAAGATTCTGCGTTACTCCTGTGTTGGAACATAGAGTAGCTCGGACATGATATTTTGAGGTAACCTAGATTTTAAGGCATACACTCTTTTAAGGAATTCTATAAAGTTTGACGCTTTGGTAGACTTGGGAGATTCAGGACTAATGGAATAAAATATTAACGTCTAAACACAACCAAAGGCCATAGCAGGTAACCTCTCCTACCACACTCCCTTATTTGCCTGAATCCCAGGCTAATATTCACCTGCAGATCACCCAGCCCCTTTTGCATGGGCCCGACAAGTTTACAAAGAGATTATTCTGAATGGATAATCAGGATCCCTCATGCTACATCCTCAACCTGGCATTCTGCTTTTAGTATTCAACCCAACCTCCTGTTCCTGTCCATTCCCCTCATCCCTGTACTAAAATGGTGGGTAACCTGCAGCTGAACAGGGTTGTGCATATGGCCCACAAGACACGACGTTTACCATTGCTCACTCCCAGATTTGCCAGATTCCCCTGCTTTCCATCAACGTGGTTTTGTTCCTACCAGTGTTACTAAACAGGCACATATGTAAAGCCAGGGCACATGACACCGACTATGAGAGCCATGTGCTTCCTCTGCATCCAATCAAGGAGCTCCTCTGGTTCAACTGGCACACCCCACGAATTCTAGGTATGCAAGCAAAATTACACTATGCAGGGAGACTGTCTTGGTTACAGCGATCTTGTGGCCCACTGAGATGAAGGAGGCCATGCATGCAGCCCACTCACTATCTAGGTTGCCAACTGCTGCTATGCTGTGTATTATAGCTCCCATTTTCAACAGCAAGAGGCTAGTTAATCTGTGTGCACACGCGTGTGTCTCATACACAAAACTTCTCTGCAGGAGTCATGTGTCTAGCTGTACGGCCACAGAACATTTTAGACAGTAGCTGAAAGAAGGGGTCCCTGGCTGTCCTACATTCTACTGCCCAAACATATATACTTCATGCTCCCTGCAGACACAAAGTCTCTCTTCCCCCAAACTTCAGGGCTTGGGCTCAGTGGCACAGGAACATTTTTTACAGTGAGGGTGCTGAAAGCCATAGGTCCTCAGTCCCCCTTAATCCTGTCTGTATCCTTCCACCCCACAAAGTTGGATCCAAGAGCATGGGTGTGGCTTTGGGGGTGCTTGGGAAATACAGTATTAAGAGGGACAAGGCTGGGACATTACATGTGAGGCTGGAAACAGAGCTCCTGGTGTGGGGCCAGTGGCAGCTGGAACCGCACATTTGGGCTCCAGATGCAGGTCTGTGAACAGAGCCCTGGTTACGGGATGAGCAGCAGCTGGGACCCCACACCCAGAGCCCCAGGTACAGGACTGGTGGCAGCTAGAACCTCACAGCCTGCATGCAGGGCTGGGAGCAGAGCCCCAGGCATAGGTCCTGGGCTTTGCTTCACTTCATTAATAGCTGGAAATTTCCCTTCTGGCCCCAGACTGAAAGACCCCTTCACATAAATTATTTGCATCACAGAGCACACACAACATAGTAGATACTGTCTAAATATAGTGAAATTTCCTAACCTGAAAGGCTCACATCTGAGACAAGCTGCATTCATCCCTAAAGTACCTCCAGTATCCCCCTGAGGGGATCCTGATGCAGCCTTTAAGATTTATGTAAGCACTGTGGCAGAGTTGGAACTGGAGGGAGGACTGGAAAATGGCTATTTGTTCAAGTTTATAGAGGTGTTCCACACAAAGGGCAGCACAGAATAAACCACAAAGATGGCTGTGGGAGAGGTAGACAAGTAAGGAGCTGTGGCTGACGTTACTGGTGATGATCTCCAGATATGAACAAGTGGGTCTGTCCCACTAAAGCTCATCATCTAATACATTATTTTGTTAGTCTTTAAAGTGCTACAGGACTTTTTGTTCTGTTAGAACACAGATTAACACAGATACCTCTCTATTACTGGTATGTGAAATGATAACACAAGAGGGTCGATAACCAGGGTGGGGTAAATTTGTGAATGACGAGTTAAATTTGAGAGACATTCCACAAATCCAAAGGTCTACCATGGGACTGCAGTCATGACTGCTCTGTACAGAAATCCTCCAGCATTGTGGTGTTTTTTTGGTTGTTTGTTTTTTGGTTTGGTTTGGTTTTTTGGGGGAGCAGGGTATTAGAGAGAAAAATAGTTTTGTAGCTCCCCAAGAAAATTCAAGGATAGCTCTAGTATTACACTCTTAAAAGGCAAAGAAAATATTCTGGTAGTACTATTCAGACATATATGACAAGTAGAACTTATATAAAAGCCCTCATCAACTCCAAAAAGTTGGGTTTTTTTTAAAACTTTAAGAATCTCAGCTTTGGGGGGAAAAATAAAAAACAAACAGCCAGTACTATTTTAAAAAGCAACGAAGTAGCCAATGTGGAGGTGACAGAAAGGTCTGGAGACTGTGGAAGGCTGCCAGAGCTCTGCAAAGCTATTCTGAATTAGCCAGAGTTTCATCCTGGTCACATATTCCAGAACAGCAGGCATGCCCAGGAGTCAGGAGAATCCCTGCATGCAATGCTCCATGCTGAGTACTGTGACCTAAGATTTGCAGGCTGCAACTCCATATCGAAGATGAGGAGAGCTGCAGTTTGATCCATTTTATACAAACTAGGTGCAGTTCTCAATGGGATCTCGTGAACAGAAGAATGAATCCAAATGGCAAAAATGGAAGAGGATGGGATATATTCACTTTGAAGATTTGAGGGGCGGGGGAGAGTGAGTGGGTGGGGAGAAGCCAGAAAGTTGATACTTACATGGAGTTGAACATGCCCATGAGGGCAGTAAAGCAAAAGCCAATTGCAAACATGGACTTCATTCGAACCTGCAATCAGAGATGTCAAAGTACTTCATTACTGACAGCTTATGCAGAAAGAAAAACAAATAATAACAAAATTATAAAAACAAGTTATAAATAAGGGCAAATCCCACAGTCGGGGCTTAGAGGCGTTAATGCTGAATAAAGGGTTTGTGCAGCATCCCTGGGATCAGAAGAGAAGTCAATCTTTCAGCTTACTTTCTCAGTTCATAGGAGAGGAGACCAGGCAGAAAAGTCTTAGAAGGGCTGAACAGCTACAAGTACTGGGACAGACAAGAGGGGGAGTGCTCAGTGCTGTCCTGTTAACCAAGAGGCGACTAAACATACAGAGAGGGAAGTCCGTGGGAACTGTGAGGAAGGGAGGGAAGGGAAATAGCAAATGCAGTGGGCTCACTAGACAGATGGGGTTGGTAAGTGAAAAGTCAAGAAAACAGTGTCTGTTTTGGAAGCTCTAGAGAGAATAAAGAGTTAAATAGCAAAATGAGAATTAAAGAAGTTGTACATGGAATGAAGGGGAGGCCTAGAGTAGAACTCTGTGAGCCACACTGCAGCTAACAAATGTCAGGAGGAGCAGCCCATGGAGACAAGTGAAAATGAGCCTCTACAGTCTCTGCTTAATGCTTTAGAAATTAAGGGTGATCCTTTGCCTCCTGGAGAGGTCAAGATCTAGCCCTTCGCCAGTTTAAAGCATTCTTACCATTGACAGGTCCCTGTTGTTGTTCTTCAGCTTCTCCTCTTGCCTTTCTGTAAAGCAGTGAAGAGCACAGAGGTTATACCAACCCAGATGCCAGAATGCTTTCACTTCCAAGACGTCTAAACCTTCCTTGCTGTCCAAACCACTAAAAGTTCCAAGTGAGACTCCAGCTCAGTACACTAGACATTAGTGTGAAAATGGCACACAGCCAACTGTCCTTGAATCACAACAGCATGCAGTGAAACTAGTATGAGAGGTCTGTTAGCATTCAAAAGGCAATGCACAATATGTCAGGACTGCCAACTCAGACAATGGGCATGATGACATATGGACATGGCAACTAGAAAAATCAAATAAAAATCAGATACTGCTAGCATATTTCACACCTGAAGTAGTGTTATTCCAAGACTGTTATTTGTGCATTTAATCCTATTACTGTAAGAAAACATACTATATATTTTAACTCATCCTTCATTACAGAGCTGTCTGTGGGGATTCCAATGTCAGATCACCAAAGCTGCACTTACAGCAGGATGAAAATCCTAAGAACTTAACACTTCAAAAACATCTAAAGAATAGTTTGTTCAAAAATTGAATTTTCTATGAAATAGTGAAGTAAAATATAAACTATTAGCTTTCTGCATAGAACACTTTAAAATACACTTTCTTGGAAACATTGCGCTGTATTGCCCCTCCCAGTTCAGTTACTGCAAACTCCAAGTTTCGCACATCCTGATAACATCTCACACAAAAGCCACTTCCATTTTTTTTAAAAGTTACTTTTATTCCCCTTATTTAGAGGCACAGCTATGCCAATGAAGTTGCAATGTTCCAGCTGCCAAGACAGTCTTGGTCCTCTAGGAGAATAAATGTCCAGAGGCAGTTTGAAAAAGCCATGGATACAGGATTGAACAGGAATATGGAAAACCAAGAAACATTGAAGAGGGAATGTCAGTTACACCTGCAGGGGGGATGTAGTCTGTGTCAGTACAAGGTGTTAGGGAGTCCAGCATCTCTATATCAGGGTATCAATGCAAGAGGCAAGACCCAAGCATTGTTGCTGTGAGGCAGCAGCACGAGGAGAGTCCATCAGGCACCAAAGTTATAAGCAGCTGAATATAGGGGGTTACAAAGGGAAGTATTACGTGAAGCATTAGTAACACTTCTAAACCCTCCCCACCTGTTTCCAGTTGCTAACAAGGCTTAACAACATTCCAAACAATCAACATTGTCTACACTGGCTCTTTGTTGATAATAAAGGAAGGGAAAAAGAAAAAGTCTTTGTAGGAGTGGAAGCTTTGTCATCAAACCAGATAACAAAACAATGCTGGTGTGCACACTGCAGTTTGACTTTTGTTGGGAAAAATGCCCAAACAGCAGTTTTGGTGATAAAACTTGGTAGTGTAGACAAGGCCTTAGTGCAGCAGTTCCCAGCCTTTTCCAGATGAGGCCCATTTTGACAATTCAGGAAGACAATTCAAAGCTGGGGGGAGGGGGAAGAGAAGCGCCATAACTAGCTAATTTTGTGCCTGAGGCAATATAAAATTCCATGCCCCCCAGCATGTTTATATATGCACAGTAGTTATTTCATAGAAAAAGGGAAAATACATTAATAATAACACTACATTTATTATAGTAAATTATTTTATTGTTAAAGTATCAGAGGGGTAGCCGTATTAGTCTGGATCTGCAAAAGCAACGAGGGGTCCTGTGGCACCTTATAGACTAACAGAAAGGTATTAGCATAAGTGTTCGTGGGCAAAGACCCACTTTGTCTGATGCAGGTCATTTATTGTTATAGTTGATCTGAGTTGTGGTGGGGGAAAGCCCCTCACCCCAAACTGCTCCCCCATGCTTCCCCAGCTTAGGGGTATACATGCTTCTTCACACTCAGGGGCTGGGGAAGGTCACACTCAGAGCTTAGGGGAGTCACACTCAAGCTGGGGGGGGGACTGGGAGGGTCCATTCAGAGACTGGGGGGCGGGGCAGACAAACAAACAAATGAAAACTGACAATCAGCTACATAGAACAGAAGGGTGGGGGGGGCAAAAATTACTTACTGCAAGAGTCTATTAAGTGGCTTGCCTGGAATGGCTATGAATATCAAAGGTAGAGAAGCTGTCTTTGTAATGTCTAATTGCTTCTCTATCAGTAGAGAGAGCTGCTGGATATGGCAGCATTAAGGAGCTGCAAGTGGCTTCCTTAAGAGCCACATGCAGCTCCAACCTGCTGGTGACCCTTAACAAATCTAATTGTGACCCTGCCTTAATGGTTGCTGTGACAAGTAGTCTCAATCTTCTCATGCTTCTGTTCCCCATCTTTACAAGAGATTAAAAAGGCAATATGAAAATATTTTAATTACAATAGACCCCCTTCTTATGCGGAAGTTGCGTTCTTGGCAACCCCACATAAGATGAATTTTCAGGTAACTCAGGGAGCCAGGAAACTGACCAGCGCTGGTCAGTTTCTCTGTCTCCCTTGAGCAGTGGGGAGTTGGAAGCCAGGCTGCTACCTAGTTCCCAGTGACCAGGAAACTGCTCCTGTCAGGGGCAGCAGCCAAGAGTCAGGCTGCTGCCCCTGACAGGACCAGTTTCCAAGAGTCAGGTTGCCCCCACCAATAGGAGCAATTTCCCTGCTCCTCTCAGGGGCAGCAATTGCATTAACCCAAGGTACACACAACTCAAGTGCATGTATCTTGGGGTTTTACTGTAGTGTTAACAAGGCACTCATATGTAAGTGAGTAGGTAAGAAGTCCAAAGAGAAAAGAGGCATTCCTTAGTCACAGCACTGTTTGGATAGTAAGCTGTAATTAAGGTCTGAAATCACAATGAACACGAAGGAACAGCACAAAGCTTCCTCTTTCATGAATCACCTTCCATCCTATGCACTGAATAAGCCAGAGATTCTGTGGGAAAGAAATGTGATTCTGTAATTAAGCACTGTACCATAATTCACACATGCTAGGGGAAGGAATTAAAGTTCCAAACCTGGGAGAAGTCCAGAGATCACAAGTTGGATATCTAGAGAAAAGCTCTTTTAAATTATTTAAGCAGAGGTTTTATAGCTACTCTGAGCTTTGTACAGAAGTGATTGTAATGAAGACACCTGCTTTTGCAGGATGAGGGACAAAAATACAACCCAAATAAGTTGTATTTGTTGAGGATATTGCTGCTGAAAGTTTCCCTTAACGAATCAGCTCTGCATTGCTTGTTTGTGAGTCATGCACCCATCCTAAACTCATACCCATACAAAGTTTTTAAAACACATTTCTTCTCACGTATCCCCAGACACAACATTATGTTGAACTGGAGTGAAGGAGTATACATCAGGAACTTAAGGGAAAAGAAACAAAGGAATGTAGTAATTAATCTACAAACAAATGCTATAAACACAGCTGAGGCCAAGTCTGAAAGAAATCTGAACACTTTTAGTTGCAACACACATATATGCTTGACTTCATCCTACAGTGATGCTATGAGGAAAAAATGAAAAATCTAACCTCTAAAAAGACAGGTTTCAGCCAATCTAGGACCACAAGCATTAATACGCATTACAGTACTCCCAGTTATAGCATGTTGACAATGAAATGCAGCAATGAGCTCTCAGAAAGAGCATCTGGGAACAATTAAGGTTAAAAAAGCTCCTTGGTCTGCATCCATGTGCTTAGGCCAGTAGCATGTATTGGAATCCCAGGGCCACTGGGTTTATCTAAGGTCAATTTAGCAGGGAAGAGGCTAGATCCCTTGAAAGGGGTTCCAACAGTATATAGGGGAAAAGGGAAATTCTAGCTATCCCATGAAAATCCAAGTCACCTTCAAACCTCTCAAATAAAGGATTATGATTTCAAATATTGGGGAAAGGAGAAAGGGAAACCCACCTCCAGCACTTCTCCTCACAGCTTCCCCCCTTTATTTTGGAGCATCACTTTCCCTTCCCGAATCTTACCTATTTTCTTTTTTTGCTGTCGGCCTGCTGATTCAGTTATTGTTTCCTTCTTCTTTTCCACTGCAAGACAATGTAGACTCACTTTCACACAAACAGTGGAAAGAGTTACATTGAGCTAATTATACTACTAATCCTTCTCTTCTCCTCTCTCATAAACCCAAAGCCCTCATGCAAACAGGCTAGAAGAGGCAGGAAATGAGGGAGAGGTCTGTGATATATGTTCAAGGTCTCATAAGTGGTCACAGGTGGACTGGTACAAATATTTTCAAAACCAGCAATATTTTCCAGGCCCTGATTCTAAATGAGGAAAAGAACAATTCCAATGCCTGTCAAAAGCCAGAATTGTAAAGCCTGCCAAAGGTGATCCAAGAGTCAGAGCATCATTTTATCATTGAACAACCCTTACTAATTTGTTGTTATGAATTCTAAACAGTTCAGCAAATGTGATGAAATGAGCTTTATGGGAAACTCTGACCCTAGCTATCTGCAGTGGGAAGCAGAACACAGAAATGCCTCTGTTCTGTTATATCCCTTCTTCACAGGCAGGCATTCTGCATGGAAGTGCTGCCCCAGCCCCTGGCACAAGCAGCTCCATTCTTGCTGCTCACACAATTAGGACTAAAATAGTTCTAATATTTTGAAGTTAAAAATTATTTAGCAAATCCAAACTTAATTATCAACCCTACCAGAAAACCAAAGTAAGACAACCAATCCAGACAGCAGACACTCCACAGACTACTGCAAGCAAAGCTAAAAGATATTCACAAGCCAGACTGCTGACTTGATACTGTGATCCAGCACGTATACTTTTCAATCTGCAAATGGAATCACCTCCATTAGCAAAGAAATTTGAGTGACATTCTCAGAAACGAAAAGCCAAGCTTTAGTTCCAAGTTTTTATAGCCAATACCACAATATGAAAATGATGAGAAATCCTGTGGCACCTTATAGACTAGCAGATAGTTTGGAGCATAAGCTTTCATCAGAGCCAGTCCTAGGGGTGGGGCAAGGCAGGCAGTCACCCAGGGCTGCCAAAACAGACCAGGCCATGCAGGGCTGGAGGCAGCTGGTGCTTGCCATGCAGGGATGGGGGAAGGGCAGGTCCACAGCTAAGCAGCCTAGTGACTGGGGCATGCCTGCCCCCTCACCTGGCAGCCCCCATTTGCCCAGGGCCACCAATTAGTTATGACCAGCCCTGGCTTTAGTCAACAAAGACCTACTTCATTAGATGCAATGTTGTGAAAATACGAAAATAGGATGAGTATGGTCAAGATAAGTGAGACTGATGGCCTCTTCCAACAGCACATCTGTATCATGTCTATTTTACCAACAAACCCATTTGCACTCCTGTTTCCCATACAGTCAGCATTGAAGATTTTGGTCTTATATATTAGTATATCAGTTCGGTTTTAATGACAGAACTTTTTTTCCTAGTAATAACCATGACAGAAAGGCTACAGGTAAATTTCCAGATCACAGGAAAATTTACGATACTAACACAAAATTTTTATGACTTGTAAGCCAACTATGCACAATTGTCAAAAAAAAGAACCCAGGTGCAAAAACCTACTCATCTGCTTTTACCACAATGCTATTGAGGAAGAGGTTAATGGTGAAATTTACTTATCCATAAACTAAATCATACATACCTAGGCAAGCAAGCCAGTAGGGTTTTGGCAAGTAAGGGTTTGAGCGAGTTTATTAAGAAAAGTCACTAAGAATAAACACAGTGGCATATCATTTTTATTCTTCCTGTAACCACGCTTCAGTCTTGCAACTTCTTCCAGAGTCCGATAATAATCAGACATCTATCCTGCAACTTTCAGGCTCACTAAGACATGGCTGTCCCACATACCAGAAGCATGTTTTGTTGAGAGATTAAATTATAATCACTCCCTCAATCTAAAAGCCCTAATTTATTCACTTTCAAGACCCATTTGTTTTCTGTAGCTATGATAGAATGGCAAGACTCTGGCCTGGTCTATATTATGAGATTAGGTTGAAGTTAGTGTGGGTGCACACCTTTGACTTTATAAAACTGGATGTTAAAAATCAACCTCAATAAATTCAACCCAATTTTGTAAAGTAGACATATCCTTAGACAGAGGAACCTACTGATCTTATCTCTTTTTTTCCGGCTTTATTGGTTGCTGCTATAGACACATTGACAAATGGTTGAAAACTGTGGCAGGAGTTGTTTATTTTATAATTGTATATTTAACTATGATTCTATGATTTAAGAATTGTCAAGGGCTGCCCAGGACAGGTAAGTCTTCCTCTAAAATAGACACATGGATAAACTGTGCTTAATAAATGTGAATCAAATCTGAAATTATAGCTAATATTTGTAATTCTCAGCTCTGTTACTGAAGTGCAAGCTCACAAGTATTAATGTTAGCAATTATTATTGATGTCAATGAATATACTTCACACCTGGCTCTTTGTGGCAACACGAACCTAAGGAGGACTTACCAAATAACCAGAGTAAAATCTCTACAGCAATCTATACCAGCTGCTTATGAGTTCCACAGCACTCATCTGAGGAGGACATTATACTGAAACCTCAGGAAAGGATTTAGGCTGCTTTCATAACTTATACTGGTAGGTTTTAATCCTAGCCTCTCTAAGCTGTTTTATATTCCCAGAAGGCTCAGGAAAGAGGGAGAAAGAAGCCAACCCAATCATCTTTTGATCTGCCACTTGCTTGAGGTGCCTCTGACATCTTTAATCTCATTGCTTATCTGTTCCTCTCTGGTCTGTCAGACCATTCATCCAACACAATTTTTACTCTCTCCAATAACTCCTCCTGTTCTCTCGCTTTCCACCTCAGATCTGGAGTCTCTCTCAAAAAGCACAGGCACCTTCCTGACCTCATCTCAGTGCAGTTGGTGGAAGCTATGTTTATAATCACTGATGAACCATGCCAGGGAAAGCTTACACTCATCTCTGCTTCTCACCCACACCCCCATTCTTCAGTGAAAATTAGGTAGTGGGTGGAATTAACATCAGGGCATAGCTCAGTACTAACCCTTTTCCTTCCAGCAAAGGAGAACAAAGGACAAAGCTAAGGACTGGCTCCCTTAGATCAGGATGGCAGTAGTCATGTGTATAGCTCCCAAGTATTCTGTAATGATGCAGAGACCTCAGGACCAAATGAAAATCACCTTCTAGCCAAATGTAGACGCTCCTACTTTGAAAAATCCTGGAGCAGAAAACAACAAATGACAAAAACAAAGAGCCATTGCCTACAAGGTTTCAAAAGCAATACTTACATTTTTTGCTTTGTTTTTCCACTTCAGCTTTCAGTCTCTTGTATTTCTCTGTTCTGTATACCAGCACCCATGTTATACCTGCATAAACCATCAAATAAATAAAGAGAGACTCTCTATTCAGCTCTATTGCAACTGTCCCTAGAGCAGCTGCAGCATTTAAATTTGGGTGCATTGGAGGAGAAAAACGCCAGATAACAACAGCATACAAATCGTTCCAGCCCCTCTACAAGAAGCCAGTCCGATCTCCCCCGGAACTGTTGAATGTTTTTTACATCAGAAGTCTATAGAAATAGACTAACACCCCTGAGGCCATAGAGACATTTTCACTCTCTGTCCATTAACCGTCCTTCTCCCGCAGCACATCCTGGTGCCTCTGATGGAGAGAGGGCCCCTGCTGTAGAAAAGTCCCGGGGAGACAGCCCCCCCCCATTCCCCCCCGCCAACCAGCATCAGGGCCCCTATAGGTCTTCACTGCATTTTTCCTCACCACCTCCCGTGCAGAGCTATTGATCCCACCGCACAAAGAACGGCAAACTGAGGCACGGAATCAGCCACCCGCCCGTGGGGGAACTAGGCCTGGCCTTGGCCTCAGTGCTACCGCACTCAGGAACCGGGGTCGGCCTGGCCAATGGGCGGCGGGTGTTAAGAGTCAATTGGCGCGCAGGGCCTGAAGGTGCGAGGCCCAAGGCAACCTCCTTGCCCCAAGCGCGGGCCTGGCGGGGACTCAGGCTGCAGCCCCACTAGGGACTCTGTGAGCGTCCAGGGACGATGTCCTCTCCTCTGCGCCCCGGGGGGGACTACTGAACGGGACCGGGCTGGCTCGGAGGCTGCTCACCGGGTTACTCCTGGCAGGCGCCCTCCCGCCGCCGGGAGCCCGGCTACCCCAGGGCACGCCGCGACCTCACTCACCCTCGGCCAGCAGCGCCGTGCACACCGATATGAAGACGATGAGGATGGTGTCGGCGAACATAGTACTCATGGTGCCCCCGAACCCGGAAGAGCCACCCCCTAGACCGGAAGCCACAGAGAGCCCGGCTGGCAGCCTAGCAACCCCACTCTCCGGAAGTGAGGTCCTTCAGATTCCGGGTAGCGAGGAAATCCCTCCTACAGCTCAGAGGCGGGGAGGGCTGCTGGTTGGCTGAGCGGCCTGCTAAGAATAACGCGTGACATGACCTCCCCCGCCTCCTCACTCATCTTTCCCCAGGCGGGTCAGCCCCAGGTCGCGACCCGAGCTAGCTAGCCCCTCCCCCCCCCCCCCACGCGGTGGGCTCGCCGTCATCAGGCGCCGGGCAGCCCTCTCTCAAAGGCGGGAAGGGAGGCTTACCCCCTAAGCTCAGCCCGCTAGCACTGCTGAGGGGGTGCTGCTCAGGCCCCGCCCCGCGGGCTAGCAGCGCACAGAGCCCCCGGGAGAACCAGGAGAGCCTTAGGTACGTGCGTGGCCCCGCGTCCGCTGAGGGCAGCCCAGGCGCGGCGGGTCTACGTGACTTGCTCCAGGGAGTCCGTGCGAATCAGAGGCTCCCTGAGTAGAGGGCAGGCCCGTGAGCCCCAGGCTCGTGCGACTTCCTCGAGGGCCTACTATAGTCCCTGGCTCGCCTTCGGTGACAATCAGACCCTCTCCCCCGCGATGCAGCCTTGCGAATAAAAGACAAGCCCCCAGATGCGCACTCCTTCCCAGAGGGGTGGTTGTGTGGTCTGATTGCTCCAGACACCATGGGCTTCTTCTGGGGGGCTCCTCCAGAGTTTTTCAAAATAACTTTTCCTTTTCCTCTCTTCATCTGATTACTTCTACCGGCATGACTACTAGTTCTCCCTTAGTGCCCGGGGTGAGGGGGGGAACGAAGTCCTGTGGCACCATCTGCACTAACAGATTTATTGGTGCATAAGCTTTCAAGAGCAAAGACCCACTTTGTCAGATGCATCTGATACTTAATTTTTTACCTCTTATGATCCAAACCCCCTAGCTCCCTCCTCATTTGTGGTGTTCTCTAAATTTCCTCCAGTTTTGTCAGTACATGTATAGTAATTTTGTTCTCCAAAAAAACGTTGTATTTTAGGTATGATCACATTAGAGGGGCACTGCATGTTGCTTTGCTGTGAAATGCTTCTGTTGTGCGTGTAGGCCCCAATTTAACTGGTCTTTCTCCTGGTATGTCATTTTACAAACTTGTTTCTAATTTGCTACTTATCTTTTTCAAATGTTTTTTCTTCTTTTTGGGTAGTGTTTTGGATTATTAATCCCCAGGTATGTTAATTTGCATTTTTAAAAAACTTAATCTTGGTTTATTTCTAAATATTTATCCCATTTAAGACCCTGCTGCAAAGGCCATTGACATCATAGTCAAGGTGGTTTAAGTGAGTTTGATTCGGGCCTTAGATTCCTTTGCATTATTTTCTCTGCAATAATTGATACAGTTCTTTCTGTATTAGTGTCATCTATGTCATCATTCGCTTTACTCTGTCCTCCAAATCATTAATTAGGATATTAAGTAAAATTGGAACCAACACTGACCTGATAAAATCCTCCCCACAACTCATTAAATTGCTATTACCCTTTCTTTGTTATCCTTCAGACAGTTTTCAGGCCCCATGACAGAGTTCCTGTCCAAGACAATTTTAAGTAATTTCAAAAGTGTTTCATAAGACAGTATCACGTGCTTTTAGTAAAAGTCAAATATAGTGCATCTACATCATCCAGTAACTAGGGCTAGAGACTGTGACTTGAGCAATGCACTAGCTCAAGGGTATAAGGGAGAATCCCTTCTACAATGGGTAAACTATCTGGAAGTTAAGCATGCAAAAGTAAATGGGTGCTGTGATTCCCATTTACTCATTAGTCAGATTGAGTAGGCAGAAACTAGGGTAGGGAGTTATTGCAGTCTTGACTCTGCCTTTTTATGTACTGGCCAGCACAGCTGAGCCACTGAGGGATACAGAGATGTCCTAATATGCTGCTAACATAGGCTATCAGCAGATTACCACCCTTGTGCAAGAGAGGAGCCAAGACAGAGTGCTACCTCCAAGAGGTATCACAGAGTCACTTTTCCTCCTGAGGCTGCTGCTGCTGTCTTGTAGTCTATGCACAGATCCTCACCCAGGATTGCGTCTGAAAGTATGATCAAACCCTTTGGGTCTGGAGGTTTCACTGCACTTATGTGATGGGCCTAATGAAATCCCATTTACTGTTTGCAGATTCTGGTACCTCACATCATGAGTATAGGTAGCAGAATCTGGCTGTAAGTAAGGCTGCCGTTTTGGGATTGTCTACACTTGAAACACTACAGCATAGCTGCAGTACCTCAGCGTAAATACTATTTGAACCATTGGGGCTATCTCAGCATACTTAATCTGTTTTTTTTTTTTTGTTGTTTTTTTTTTTGAGAGGCAGTAGCTGACAGAAGAATTCTATCAACCCAGGAATCTACACTGGAGTTTAGGTCATCTTAAATATATTCCCCAGAGGCAGTGTTCCGTCTATTTTTCCTGTATTTGTACAGAATAAATTTTATGTACATCAAGATGGAGATGTGACAGAGAGTAAGCCGTGATAGTCTATACACTATCAAAACAAAAAGCAGTCAAGTAGCACTTTAAAGACTAGCAAAATAGTTTATTAGGTGACCTTTTGTGGGTCTGTCCCACGAAAGCTCACCTAATAAACTATTTTGTTAGTCTTTAAAGTGCTACTTGACTGCTTTTTGTTTCAAGATGGAGATGATGTGACACTTAGCCTCCATAGTGGTTCATGTAACAAAATTCATGTGGTGGAGGACTTAGTTAAAATCATTTTTGCTGCAGTCCATGCAGCAGGTGGTGGAAAGGAAAAACCTCTATCACTGACTCTCCTCACTACTGCTAAGAGTACGGGGATTGAGAGCAGCACCATTACAGTTTGGGTTAGCTTGCCTCCACTAGGCATGCTAAATCAAACCCTGGAAGATTGACCACCAGTGTGGCTATCTTCCCATAAGCGTAGGCATGCCCTATATTTATATCAAGGTGGTGTGTTTTTCAAAAATCTGAGCACTCTAGTTATGTTGGCCTAAAATAATTGTAAGTATAGACCAGGCCTAATTCTACTGTGGGCTGGACAGAACACTACTGAAACTGATGAATGCTCAGGAATTAAAACAATATGGGTGGAGGGTTTTTGTGAGAGGGATTGTACAGTGCAGGGTGTGTGTGAGAGAGAGAGAGTGGGGGGGAGGAGAGGAGACAAACACCAGAGAATGCAGCAAGGAAGCTCCAGACTGCAAACACCTGTAGACTGAACAAACAGTGTGTGGCCCTGAGAAAAGCCTTGAAAGCTTTCAAGATGCGTGCTGCCAAAAAGAAATTGTGAGCAAAGCTGTTTGATTCCTGCTGTGTTCTGGGAAACATGACTTTGTTGATCTTCTGTGAATAAGCAGGATTACATCAAAGGAATACCTGACCCCATCCTACCGGAAGAAACCTGCAGGGCCCCAAACTTTGGCCAGCCACTCATATCAAAAGCGGGTAACAATGCTATCAAAACAAAGGCACCAAAGTTTTGGCTAGACTGTGGTCCATCCTGCAAAGGGAGCAAAAAGCACTTCCTTGCTTCCCATTCTCAAGTGGCTACTGTATCTTCCCACTGCACATGTAGGCCAGGAGAGATGGGGAATATGTAACCTATGCACCACTGCTCCAGTGTTTGGAGATATACAGATATAAAGCTAGGGCAGGGCACAACCTGTGTTCCCCTTACCTGAGTTAAAGGGGACTAGCAGGCAGATGGGCTCAAAGATCATTAGAGGCCTAGCCCATCAAAATCAATGGGAATTAGGCACTTAATATTTAGGGGATATGGGCCATTTTGACTTCCTCAATTTTAATCTGCTTCCTGATGGGGTCTGTGCTGGGACCAGTCCTATTCAACATATTTATAAATGATCTGGGAAAAGGGATGAACAGTGAGGTGGCAAAATTTGCAGATGACACAAAACTACTCAAAATAGTTAAGTCCCAAGAAGACTGTGGAGAGCTACAAAAGGATCTTAATAAATTGGGTGATTGGGAACAAAATGGTAGATGAAATTCAATGTTGATAAATGCAAAGTAATGCACATTGGAAAATATAATCCCAACTATACATATACAAGGAGGTGGTCTGATTTAGCGGTTACCACTCAAGAAGGAGATCTTGGAATCATTGTAGAAAGTTTTCTGAAAACATCCACTCAATGTGCAGCGGCAGTCAAAAAAGCTAACAATGTTGGGAATTGTAGAAAGGAATAAATAAGACAGAAAATGTCATATTACCTTTATATAAATCCATGGTATGTCCACATCTGGAATACTCTGCAAATGTGGTTGCCCCATCTCAAAAAAGATATATTGGAATTAGAAAAGGTTCAGAAAAGGGCAACAAAAATGATTAAGGGTATGGAACATCTGCCATATGAGGAGAGATTAATAAGACTGGGACTTTTTAGCTTGGAAAAAAGACTAATAAGGGGGATATAATAGAGATATATAAAATCATGAATGGTGTGGACAAAGTAAATAAGGAAATGTTATTTACTCCTTCTCACAGCACAAGAACTAGGGGCCACCAAATGAAATTAATAGGCAGCAGGTTTAAAATAAACAATAGGAAATATTTTTTCATACAACGCACAGTTAACCTGTGGAACTCCTTGCTGGAGGATATTGTGAAGGCCAAGAATATAGGAGAGTTTAAAAAAGAACTAGAAATTCATGGAGGATAGCTCCATTAATGGCTATGAGCCAGGACAGGCATGGTGGGTGTTCCTAACCTCTGTTTGCCAGAGGCTGGAAATGGGTGACAGGGAATCGATCACTTGATGATTGCCTGGTCTATTCATTCCCTCTGGGGCACGTGGTATTGGCCACTGTCAGAAGGCAGGATACTGGACTTGATGGACCTATGGTCTCACCCAACATGGTTGTTTTTATGTGCTCCTAGGGCAACACAACAGTGCACTGGTCTGTATGTGGGACATGTGCAAAGCCACAATTTACCCTTTTGTTTTGCAATATCTGTGCTTTATTGCCCCATCTGCTTATTGAAAATACTCAGTTATTTGCCGAGCCCAATGATACAGAATGCAGATTATTTGGACTGGGTGATCAATTTTTTAAATATATTCCATTACCACCTCTTTATTGTCAGTCTTCATCAGTCTTCCTTCCCATCATTACTACACATGTAGGATTGTGCACTATGAACCATTCTATGAAACCTAAGGTGTTGCTAAAGGGAGAATACTGGACTTGTTGACTCCTATAGGGCTTGAGCTAAAACTCATCAAAGTCAAAGGAACGACTGGTTGACTTCAGTTGTCTTTAGATCAGGCCTGTAGAGAAGTTAGACACAACTAAAAAACAACAAAATGAGGTTCAGATTGAAGAAATGCAACCTAATACACCTGGGGAAATATAATCCCAAAGTGCAGTGTTTATTGAGGTGGAGAGACCTAAAAATTAATTGGGACATATATTGCAACTGCAGTATCTTTGAGGAGCACATTGCATTACAGTTATGAATGGCTTCTGTATTGCTGTGGTATAGGGATTGTATGGAAGAGCAGCAGATTACCACGGCTCCTTCAGGACCCTATAACACTGGGGAGTGTTAAGGTGAATCATTCAAATTGTAACATCTCTAAAGACAGTACCACGCTGCATGTTGTTGTGTTGCTACAGATTTTTAATGGTTCCTTTTGGCTGGCGCTGTGCCCCCAATCACTGCTTTAAAGTAGTGACAGAGAGATAGCCGTGTTAGTCCGTATTCTATCAAAACAAAAAAGCAGTCATGTAACACTTTAAAAACTAACAAAACAATTTATTAGGTGATGAGCTCTTGTGGGACACACCCACTTCTTCAGATCATAGCCTTACAAGACCACACTCAATATATAAAACACAAAGGTCTACATCTGATTTCTCAACCTTGGTAACAATAATTTTTGGAACTCTGTGGTTTATATATTGAGTCTGTTCTAGTAAGGCTATGATCTGAAAGAAGGGGGTCTGTCCTGCAAAAGCTCATCACCTAATAAATTATTTTGTTAGCCTTTAAAGTGCTACATGACTGCTTTTTTGTTCTGATAGGTTTAAAGTAGCTATGGGGTCATGGGAATCCCACTGGAAATGACCCTGGCAGGAAGTTCTCATTTGTTTCTGTGCCTATAGCACTTCCCTACTTTTTACTAGCAGAAGTAGAGTACAACCAGTGCTGAAGTGGGCCCCTCTGACAATACTAGTAAAACTCTATGGGGCTATCAGGATTGGAGAAATGGGCCTGAGGAACAGATGAGTCCAAGTCCTTTTAGTACTCCCTTCTCTTACCATTCATATCCAGAGTGGTTAGTGCTGGAATTTAAGTCCTGATCCTGCAAACGTTCACTCACCTGCTTTAAGTGTCATAGAGATAGCCATGTTAGTCAGTATCCACAAAAGCAAAAAGGAGTCCTGTGGCACCTTAAAGACTGACAGATTTCTTTGGGCATAAACTTTCATGGGCAAAGACCCACATCCTCAGATGAAGTGGGTTTTTACCTACGAGTGTGCCCACATTAATCTGTTAGTCTTTAAGGTGCCACTGGACAGGATTCCTGGCTGTTTTCACATGCTTTCATTTATTCAAAGAGTGTAAAGATAAGTGCATAAATTATGCTTTTTGGGTAGGGCCTTTTGGATTGGGAGATGAGTTTCCATCATAAGCAATACTGGATTCAACTCAAGTGGTATTTCACTAGAGGTTCACTGTTGGAAATGGCTTGGGGAAATTACCTAAAAAGGCAGCTCTGAACTAGTTTAGGGCAGTGGTAAAGATAAGAATAAAATCATCATGCAGTCAGTACAAAATCAGGGTGTACTCCCTGCGCAGCTGCCTCTTAAATGAAGGGGGCCACGGGTGTGAAAGGAGCAAAGCAGGATTTGGAGCCTCAAAGTCACAGTGCAGTGGGTTTGGAGGAGAAGGCCTTAGTGCTAGAGAGGGTTAACTAAGCCCAGGTGTTGGGTAGAAGGCGTTACCCGGACACGTTCTGCCTTGTCCTTCCTTCTCAGCAGCAGCTGGAGGAGGCGGTGGGCGGATGGATGCTGGTTTTCTGCGGCGCCCTGAGCCCCAGCTAGTTTGCAAACCCAGGCATCGGCCCGGGCGGTGGGAGCATGTGCAGCTGTAGCAGGCACCTGGCAGGGAGCCGCAGGCTGGCGATGTGAAGCAGGCGGGGAGGAAGGCCCTTCCTTGACTCATCAGATAAATCCAGCCCCACGAGGCGAGCGGCGAGGCGGAGCGGCAGCGCCAGCAGCATGGCAGGGGACAGCGAGCAGAGCCTGCAGGAGCACGATCAGCCTGGCGGCGGGGAGCCCTTCCTGATCGGGGTCAGCGGCGGCACGGCCAGCGGCAAGGTGACTAGGGGAGCGCGGGGCCGGGGGGCGGCTGCCCGCTGCGTGCACGAGGGATCCAGCGCAGCGGCCACATGGCGCTGGGTCCCAGCCCGAGACCCTGCTGGAGAGTCTCGGCCCCCACCCCCAGTAACACGTGCGCGTGGGGAAGGGGCTGGGGCTGGGGCTGACTCCGCTCGCCCTCGCAGCGGGGGAAGGGGGGTGTTGCTGCCACGCCGGGGGCGCGGCTGCTAGCGAGGCGCCTGACGGCCCGTCCCCCGCGGCGGGGAGACCGGCAGGGCGGCCGCGGCCTCTGCCTCGTGGCGCTGCTGCGCAGCCCGCCCTGCAGGGCGAGCTCGGCTGGGCTGCGCGGGCGCCTCCGCAGAGCGGCTGCTTCCTGCCCGCTGGCCTCCGCCAGACACAAAGGGCCTGAGCCCGGGCGGGCAGGTGGCGCGGCAGGGCACCCAGCGGCCCCGGCCCTAGGGGAGCAGGTGTGTGGGCGGCAGTTGGGCAGGGGCGCGA
This sequence comes from Carettochelys insculpta, assembly GCF_033958435.1. Lineage (NCBI taxonomy): Eukaryota > Metazoa > Chordata > Testudines > Carettochelyidae > Carettochelys > Carettochelys insculpta. The sequence goes on along the minus strand of NC_134145.1, from coordinate 61,576,146 downwards.
CCCAGGTGGGTCCTGCTGCCGGTCTGCTCCTGTCAACATGTCTCTAAACGGTTACCCTGGCCGCAGCCCGGCCCGCCCCGCCTTTGTGGCGGCGCTGCTCCATATGGGGGTGGGAATCAGTGCCGCACGTGCGGCTGGGCTGCCTGGGGGAGGGGGTCAGATACGTTTCTTCCCCAGGCCCTCCTGGGGCCGTCCGGTCTCTCCGCGGCCTCTGAGTGCAGCCATGTGGCGCAGTCGCTGGGGTTCCCCCTGCCTGCCTGGAAACGGGAGGCTGTTAGGCGCTGCTGTGTGAGAGTTTAGAAGTGGCAATCATACCGTTGTGTTAGGTGCGCCTGCCGGGGCTGCACCTGCACGGTGGGAGAGCAAATATAAACTAGAGGCACAGACAATTATTGTGGGCTGGTAGAGCTGAAAAAAAAATAGCAGATGACTTTTTACTATGACTAAACTTTTCCACTTCTACTAAAGGGAGATAAAAGTAGCTGTTCCTTTCATTATTAATGAAATTCCAGGTCCTCAGTTGCCTGGCTCATGTATTCAAGCAGTCCCAGAAAAGCTGGTTTTAAGCTTTTATATTGATCTCTAGGGAGAGGTGCTTAGACTGTCACTTTCTTTTCCACTCTATTATTAAACTTCTCAGTGTAATCAGTAAGAGAGGAACAGCTGTAAAACACACCAGTTCGACTGTGTCAACAGCCCCCACCATCCTCTGGTTTTATTTACTTTGATGCAGGACTGAAGCTGTAACCATTCCACACCAGTTTTTGCATGCGTGTCTGTGTACCAGGCCATCCTCGGAGACTTCTGGCAACTTTTTGGTGGTTTTATAGTTGCATTTTCCTTTAATGTATCAGACTCTGGCAAATAGGAGAGCATGACACTAACAACACAGATAATAAAATGGGCAGAGGAGGGAAAAGACAAATACTTGCCCTCTAACCCCTTTCCATTCCAGTAATCTGAAGTGTTGCTTAGAATGATAGTAATAGACCGGGTGTGTCTGATGGTGGGGTGCGGGGTGGGGAATGGAGGTCTTCTGTTGACCCAGATTGATGGTAGGTCTTGGAATCCTATTGGGAGATGCTGACTCATAATGGCAGACATGATTCTGTAACTCCACCCTGGACGAAGACCTGGGGTTAGGGGAAAAACTGTAGGAGCTGCTGAACTTTAGGGTGATAGCTTGGGCTACTGTTTCTTTTGGAGCATGGGATTTTTCCAGCATAGGGTGTCTATTTTAAAAGTGCTCCAGGTAAACATGCTTGTGTTCAGAGGTGGGAATACAACTGTGATCATCCTCCTTACAGGGAGCTATAATGCCTGGCTGCAGCTGGAAGAACATAGGGGTATGTGCACTCAGCCTTTTTTTTTTTTTTTTTTTTTTGTAATAAAGGTGACTTACAATACACCAGGCCTTCCTCGTAGTGATAGGTGGGGGGCCTTTATCTTATCTCTTGCTTCCTGAAAACACACATTTAAATGCTCCAAGCCAAAAACACCCTAGGAAGGGTGAAGATCTCCATGTGAGAGCCAATGTGAAATAGTTCTTACTGGTTATTTTCTTCTAGGCCTAGGGAAGGTTTTCTCTGCATGGGCCTAGCTCTGTGTAGCTGTCTCAGTAATATTGTGTCCCCTGCTGCTGAAATACTGTGTTCTGGAGCACTCTTATTTTGAATCCACAAGGTGAGGCCTGTGATTATAGTCTAGTAACACAGTTGTTCCAGCTTCAAAGTGAAATGTGTTTAGCAGCAGCAGCAAGCACTCCTGTAAAACAGGGAAGGGATTCTTTCTTGGCTCTGACAGGATGGTGTACTAGATGAATTTTCCTTTCTCAACTTTGACTTCTCTGCAGTGATTGCACCCTGTTAAAGGCAGCACTGCACAGCCTGTCTTTAAAGAAACTAAGCCGGCTCTCTTGCCAAGGAGAAGGCAAATATTACTGATGCTTAAGCTTTCGGTATCTCATACGGGTGTATTGGAGTTAACGTGGCTTGCGATGCAGGCTAGTGAGAATATTTTTGGTGGCAGAGGTGAGGCCAGGTGTGGATGCAGTTGTGACAGCAGGGCTCTGCCCAGCTGATTCCTTGCAAAGCCTCCAATTTTGGTAATATTCTTGAATGTAATGGAGGACAAGTGGGTCACTGGAAAAACAGCTATATACTACAGTTGCATCAGGGCAAGTAAATTTTCCTGGGTATGCTGTGGCTAGCAGTGTGTTTGTATAGAGCCCTACAGATTTGTGGGTGTCCACTTTATATCTGCATTTGAAGATGTCTGTATGGATATCTAACAGCAACAAAGGGTCCTGTGGCACCTTACAGACTAACAGAAAAGTTTTGAGCATGAGCTTTCGTGAGCACAGACTCACTTCATCAGATATCATGGCTTGTCTTTTTGGATATAGATGTGGATACAAACTTTTGTCTGTGCAGGGCTCTAGGCATGCTGTCCCTCATTAGAAGCATCGGGGCGGGGACAGCTTTTCCTTCTTAAAAGCTGCAAATCCATCTAACTCACTGTAGCATCAACTGCAGAATGTTGTAACACACTGGTGTGTTGCCAGCTAAGCATCCTTTCTTGCTAAGGCACACATGTGAAAAAGCTGCTGCTGGTGCTGAGTCAGAGATGGGTAAAAGTTTCTCTACATCAAGCAGTGGTGTTAGACCATGGAAAGGAAGTATAGAGAGCATGTTCGTGGCTCACCACACCTGACTTCTAGCTTGTGCTACTCTCTGTGAGCTGGCATTCCTTTACAAAGTGACTAGGCCTTCCCTAGAGGATTGGGGTAGAGGGGGTTCTGTTAATAGTTCAGTAAATGGATCCAACTGATCATCAAAAATACAAAAATTCAAACAAAGAATAAACAAACTTCAGGTCACTTATGCCTCCTGGATTGTAGGTCTCTGAAGCCTATATGCAGGATTGGCCTGAGGGGAAAATGGTGTCCTGGGTGAACTTGTAGTCTGGCCTCACACTTCCCCATCCATTTCATCTTGGCCTTTCTGTACCCACACGCTCTGGCCTTCCCCATGCCTTACCTGGTTATGGTGTCCTGGGCAGTCACCCATCTGTAAGACTGGCCCTGCCCATATGTTGCAGAAGCTTTGTTGATGGCTGAAGTGGTAATAGGTAGATGAGGTGGACTCTGCCTGCAGCTAGAGCTGTCTAGGGAGTAGTCATAATGTGATGGCCTTTTATTAGGGCTAAGTCTGTTATCCAGTGAAATGCTCATAGTAAGAGCTGGTTGGGGTACAGATCTTCCCATTGTCACAATCCAGCCTGTGATGGGCCTAATCAAAGTGCATTACCATCTGACAGTCATCTACTGATCCATAGGAAGTGGTGAAACTGGCTCTCGTTGGAAATTCTATCAGACACACGCAGGATTGAACAAACACTCTTCCCTGCCCTCATGCCCTCACCAAGTGGTTTCCCCAAGGCTGGTCTTAGTGGTGTTTGCTAGGCCTGTTATACACTTTGGTTCTGAGAGAAAGCAGAGTAGTTCCAAGATCCCACTGAAAAACATCCGTCCTTCCTTTCTTGCCCAATAAAGGGTTCCCATAGATGTTTTAGCTTTTTGGTTTTTTTACAAGGTTACCTCTGTAGGGCATGGTGAGGAGTGGTAAGTAGTACACGTGATCTCGATTTTTGAGGAAGGCTTTTGATATTGTCCTACACGACGTTCTCGGAAGCCTACTAGGGAAAAAGGGTCAAGATGAAATTACTGTAAGCTACTTGAGACTGGGTTGAAGACTGTATTGAGAGCAGTTACCCATGGTTTGCTGCCCAAAGGGGAGGATGTATCGAGGTGTGGTTAGGCATGGGTTAGTGGTTGGATAAAGGAGTCAAGTGTGTACTTATCAAATCTGCCGGTGATGCTAAGCCTGGAGGGGTTGCAAGCACATCAGAGGATAGAAATAGAATTCAAAATAACATTGACAAACCAGAAAATTGATCTGAAATCAACAAGATGAAATTCAGTAAAGACCAGGGCAAAATACTTTATTGAAGGGGTAGGGGGATCAAATATTCTCGATTTTTGTAGTTGGGTAACTACTAAATGGTAGTGCTGCAGGAAAGAATCTGGAAGTTACAGTGGATCACAAGTTACATATGAGCCAACAACATGAAGCAGTGGGGGTAGGGGGAAGGCTGCTGATATTTTGGGATGTATTGACTGTTGCATCATATGTAATACACAGGGTATAATTGTCTTGCCCCACTCTGTCTTGGTGAGGCCTCAGTTGGAGTACTGTCTGGTTCTGGGTGCCGCATTCTAGACAACTGAAGAGAGGCCAGAGGAGAGCAGAAAAATGTTTTAAGGCTTGGAAACTGTGTGGGTTTTTGTTTTTTGTTGTTTTTTTTTAAAGGGGATGTTTAAGACCCTCATGGGAGGGCAGGACCTGATCACTGGTCTGAGTCTGTAACACATTTAAAGACTGACCAGTCACACACTCTCTCAGTTGAAAGTAGGACAAGAAGTCATGGGCCTAATCTGCTGCAAGGGACATCTAGGTTAGATGGTGGAGGGGGGAGATGACTTTATAACTACATGGGTGGTTAAATTCCCAATTGTATACTTCCAAGAGATGTTTTGTTATCCCCATCAGGGAAGGTTTTTAATAACAGGTTAGAGAAACACCCCTTTTAGGCATGGCTTAGGTAGAAATGGTTCTGATTCAGTGTAGAGGGCTGGACTTGAAGTCCCTTCCAGCCCAATGCTTTGTTGATCACACCTGAAGGATTTTTAGGCAGGGTTAATAGGGCATGGGGGTGTTTGAGAGCAAGACTGTAGATATAAGTAGCTCATCCTCTGGGCTCCAGTTCTGCAGCAGCAGCATTTTGTGCTGAGGTCTGTACATCGATGTCACTGTTTAGAAAAGATTTGCCAAGGGCCAGCTGTTGAAATAAACTCTGGATCTAGGAGCAGCTCAGTCCCAGGGTGTGCCGGGGTTGTGTGCACCTTCTGATGAGTTTTAGGGCTTGGGTAAGATCTTACAAACATTAACTATTCACTGCAATTCCCAAGTTTTTCTGTGGTAGGTCAGAACCACCCCTAGCTTACAAACTGAGGTGCAATTTAAGGCTACTCAAATATAGGCTTATGAAAGGGCTTTTTTTACTTCCAGGCACCTGAATTGACAAGGCCCAAATAAGGATTTTTAATGTAGCCCATTAGCTTTGCTCAGCACCATTGTGTGGGATGAGAAGCCATGTAAAGTGCCTGGCTTGACAAACTGTTAGTCACCAAGGCCGCACAGGGAGTTGATGTGAACCCTGGGGCTGGCTCCTGGTTCTTGGTCTCTGGTTGAGCCCTAGACCGTGCTAGTGAGCTGTCCTGCTTTGTGGCTAGAGGACCTGCTGGTCACATGGGCTACGTCTACACGTGAAGCCAACATCGAAATAGCTTATTTCGATGTAGCAACATCGAAATAGGCTATTTCGATGAATAACGTCTACACGTCCTCCAGGGCTGGCAACGTCGACGTTCAACTTCGACGTTGCGCAGCACCACATCGAAATAGGCTCTGCGAGGGAACGTCTACACGCCAAAGTAGCACACATCGAAATAAGGGTGCCAGGCACAGCTGCAGACAGGGTCACAGGGCGGACTCAACAGCAAGCCGCTCCCTTAAAGGGCCCCTCCCAGACACAGTTGCACTAAACAACACAAGATACAGAGAGCCGACAACTGGTTGCAGACCCTGTGCCTGCAGCATGGATCCCCAGCTGCCGCAGCAGCAGCCAGAAGCCCTGGGCTAAGGGCTGCTGCCCACGGTGACCATAGAGCCCCGCAGGGGCTGGAGAGAGAGCATCTCTCAACCCCCCAGCTGATGGCCGCCATGGAGGACCCGGCAATTTCGACGTTGCGGGACGCGGATCATCTACACGGTCCCTACTTCGACGTTGAACGTCGAAGTAGGGCGCTATTCCGATCCCCTCATGAGGTTAGCGACTTCGACGTCTCGCCGCCTAACGTTGAAGTTAACTTCGAAATAGCGCCTGACGCGTGTAGCTGCGACGGGCGCTATTTCGAAGTTAGTGCCGCTACTTCGAAGTAGCGTGCACGTGTAGACACAGCTATGGAGTGTCTCAGTCTGTGGTAGTGGGGAAGGGGACCAGCAGCAGGACTAGCACTGGGGCAGGACCAGCCATAAATAAACTGAGTGGAATCCTCACCGCACTGAAGTACTTGTGGCTATGGGCTTTGTGGTCTCAGCCTAGCCAGAGCTAAACTTGAAACAAGCCATCAGCCCCAGCTAATTGTGCAGTGAGGTTCTTCCTGCTCTATACACATGGGAATTCTCATGTTCCACTTCTGGCTCCCACCCCTTAGCAAGGGGAAGGGTGCTGTGGGCTCCAGATTGCTCAAATGGTTCTGTGGGAATGTCAGGTTTGTTTTTTTTTTTTTTGATGACATTCCTGTGGTCCCCTGCCTTGTTTTCCCCAGCAGCCTGGGCTTCTAAGCTCCCAGCCATGTTGCAAGTCCCCATGGGTTGCACAGAGCTGGGGCTCTCTGGCAAAGTGAATTGACTTTAAAGAGGTGATTTTAAATCACCAATATACAGATATATCATTGACTAGGCTTAGAGTAAGTCCCACTGAACTCACTGGCACTTTTGGTTTTTTTGTGTCTTGAGAAGACAAGTATAGACGTTCCCTTGGAAAAGATGAGCTATGCTGAGGTGAAATAGGGAATAGATTTATGGTGTTATCAAATGGTCTTTAGCAATGATGCTCCAAAATAAGGGGTACATGTTAGGTAACACCAGAGTTGCCACTGAGTGTCCTTTTCATTTCTTTTTTTTTTTTTTTTTCTTTAACTGCACTCTTTATTGTATGAGTGGGTGATTAGCTTAGTTAAGCCTTATGGCTTGCTTAATCAAACTCTTCCCCTCCCCCCCCACACACACAGCAAGCAGCTTGGGGATTTACTTAGAGTTTGTGTGTGTGTCGATGAATGCATTACAAAGCAAATTAAGTTACTAACAAGCTGGTCCACTCAGTCACAGCCACATCACTGTCTCCCAATAAGCAGTTTCCCTTATGATGATTCATCTTTGCAGCCAGGCCCTGGATCTCTTCCATGCACTGCTTAAACTTGACACACTTTCCTTTTTTACTTGGAACAAATTTCTTCAAAATGTCCCAGATAGGGTCTCTTATGCCCAGAAGACATGGGAGCTTTCTGTGGTGACAGTGGGGAGGAGTACAAGAACCTGTGTATGTGCATGCTGAATGAGTTCCCTCCTTTCTTTCCAGACCACTCCATTATTCCTTTCTATGCTGCCGCTGTCCTTTCCAATATGTTGTCTCTGTCTTTGGCACTGTCTTAACTAATTCATCTGCCATGCTTGCCCAAGCTTCACCACCACGTAAGCTGGATAGCACTGTTTTTTGTGCTGTGCTTATCTTCCTTTGCATGTGTTCTTTGTCTGCTGAAATTCAGAAATTGAAAGCCCCAAATTTTTTAAAAAAGCAAGAACTAGTAGTTAGATGGGGCAGACTAGTGCCATGCATTCACTTTTATGAGACTAAGTGTGTGTGTGGTATGTCTATAATGAGAATAAATTTTTTTTTTAAAAGTTACAATTTAAATTTAAAAAGACTTTTTTTTTTTTTTTTTTTTTTTTTTTTTTTTTTTAAATCTTTCTATCCACCCTGCTCTCAGGCTGCTCTTTCAGAGCTGTTCTCAGAAATTGAGCACCCCAAAAAAAAAAAAATCTCAAGTCCTTGTGAAACAGAACCCTGCTCAGCTCTGATGTAAATGACTGACGGCGTGAGAGCAAGACAGTGGTGAACCAGGCCCAGAGAGTTCACATGAACTTCTGGTGGAATGTCTGGCTGCACAATTCCACTGATGAATTGAATACTGCTTCTTTCCTGATTTCAGGGAAACTTAGATCTCCTGAGACTGCTATGAAGCCAATGTTCTAGTCTTTAAACCACATCGCACTTCTTCCTGAACTGTCTCCTTTTCTTTTCCTCCCCTCTGTTTTCCTTATTTCCCTCCCTTTTGCTGGTAACATTGCCTAACCTTGTAGCTATGTTGCAAACAGATATGAAAAGCTGCAGGGGGAGATGCAGTCAGCATTGTTCCAGCATGATGCCTCCTTCAGCTTGTTGGCTGCAGTAAGGAAGATGTTTCCACTGCATAAACTGTTTTGTTTGTTTGGCCATGGGTGGGGGCAGGGCTTGCCCAGTGACCAGCTCCGATTACTTACCCTGCTGTTAATCAGAATTTTCTCCAAGATGTAGCAGAATACAACTGCTTAGATTGTCGTAGCAATGCAAGTGACAGACACTGGAAAAAGAGTAGTGAAAAGGCCTTGAATCAGTTTTCACTCTTGTTCAGCTTGCTGCTGTTCCACAGTGGTCCTAGAGCTGTGTGCTTGCAGCCTTAGGCGCGCACCACTGTTCTCACTTCGCTCATTTGGCACCACAAAAGCTTTCTTTGGGATCATGAAAGACTAGGTTGAAATGGTACTTGCTGGTGTTTGAGTGAAAGGTTAGATTCTGGAAGAGGTGAAGGCACTTCCCTGGGAAAGCATTCTGTTCCTTGAGGGTGGGTGGCTTATTTTTAACTCCTACGTAACGTGCCACCGTAGCTTTTTCTGAGACAGCAAGGTGACCGTGTCACTTCAGTTGATATCCGGGGAGCTTCTTTGTATGTATTTTAGAGTAATGCCTAGAGGCCCCAGCTGAGTTGGGGAGGTGGAGGTTGTACTAAGCTCTGTGATTTCCTTGCAATCTGGGAATTGGCACAGGGAAGGGCAGTGACTTTCCTGGGGTTGTGCACAAGTCAGTAGCAGGAAAGGCTCAAAGTCTCTGGAGTACCAGTGAACAGGGCATGAACTAGACCATGCTGTTCTCTAAAGACACGTTTTCGATACAGTTTTCTATTAATCTTACTGACAGCTGCTTCACATTGAATTGTCAAGTGTCTCATCCCACAGCAATCTGCTAGAGCCCTGCAATATGTACAAGTCCAACTTCTCCTTCCCATATGCATTACCTTGCACCTGTCATCACTGAATTTCCTCTGCCCCCCTACTGCCTGCTCACCTAGCTTGGCTAGATCCTGCTGAATTTCTCCATTGCATTCTCCGGTCTTGACTCAAGTATAACTTTGTCACATGAGATCTTTCCCTTCTCACTGGCATCTCCCCCTTCCAGATCCTTAAAGGAACTATTATGTCACTTCCTAACTGCAGTCTCCTATATGTTGTACTGTGGAGAGGGCGCTTCCCAATGCCAGAGGTGTTTCTGTTATCACTGTGCTTGGGAACTTACGACCTCTCTAATCTTTCCTGCTCTTCCTCTCAAGTCAGTGGCTGAAGTTTTCACACCAGGGCACCACTGGTTTGTGTCAATCAGACACAGCTTTGCAGAAAGGGACTGGATCGTTCTTCTCCATCACCAGCTTTTTGGCAGGAATTTCCTAAGGACTTTTCCTCCTCCTAGGGTGTTAGCCTGGAAGAGTCTATGCAGGGGGAGGGCTCCCTCAACAGCATCTGGCAGCTTAACTGGACATGGGCCATGACCTTAGTGAACAGCAGTCCATCTTCTGCCTGCTCCCAACTGCAGATCATCTGGCAGAGGCTGATGATTCTACTTTCAGATAACAGGGGGGACTCTCTTTTTAGAGAGTGGGTTGGAGAAAGAACTCTTTCTACAGTGCACTTGAGTAATAGGTGAGGCTGTTACTGGGTGGCCTTGGGTAGGTTTAACTCTTTACCAGTTGTATTGTCTAGAACAGCAAGCTTCTTTTCGCACAGGGGGGACTGCGGAAGTGAACCTATGCTGTCTCATTTCACTATCCAAGCTACATGAAGAAAATGGCTGCAGTAATGGGTGAACAAGGGCTTGGGGGCGGGTTGGTGACGGGGAACTTGTTTCCCGAGAGACTGTCCCCCTGTGAAGCTTGGCTGTTCCTTTCTATACATGGAGAGTTACCTGCGTAAGACTTTTCCAGCTCCATCCTAGTGAGTTGTCCCAGGTCCCTCTTTTGGAAGAACTGATCCCTGCATGAGTGCCTAAGCTCAGCGCTGGGCCAGAGCTCTGCACAGCTGGCCCCCATTATGTGGGAGGAACACATGCCCTTGCTGCAGTAGTTGGAACTGGAGGGTAGTGTCTGTGTCCATCTTTCCTGGCTATGGAGGAGGAAATCCTCATGGGTACCTCCCCCATTGTTGCTGGCAGCCCTTAAAATACATTCAGAAGCAGGATGTAGGCTCCCTCACCCACCCTGTCTAGCAATTGCTGCAGGCCTTTACAATCATCCCTTCTGGCGGAAACAGAAGCAGCCCACGGGAAGACAAATGCAGCTTGCCCATGCTCTGGCCTTCACCCTAAAGGGGTTAAATGAATAGAAGTGGGTGTGGGCTGGGACCCCTGTTCTGCCCTCAGTCTTCTAAACACTGATAAACAGGGGCTTGGCTACCTCGCCCTCCAAATCACAGGCCAAGCTTAACACCTAGTGATGTTTGACTTTGGGCTGCTGAACACAGGGAGCTGATTGCCCAGGGGCAAAACAATCCCACTAGAACAGTGGTTCCCAAACTTCCCCTACTCCTTTTGGGACATCGGCCTTATCGGTGTACCTGTCTCCCAGGGCTTATCTCTGGATTTTTTTAAGTAATTTATTTTCTGCCACATACCCTTGAAATCCTTTCATGTACCATCAGTCGTACACGTACCACACTTTGGGACACACTCCACTAGCAGGAGAGATGGAGCCCTTCTGACAATGTGTCTGAACACCATTTCCAGTGCCAGAGTGTAGCTGCATGCATGGCGCCTCAAAGACCTTATTCCCTGTGCTTTTACCATGTTCTGCAGCATCTGCAGGCCAGTCATGAGCCAGTTACCGCATGAATGCGGAGAGGACAGGAGTTGCCATCTGTTTTCTCCTGTTGCCTGGCACTTCCTCCCCCACCCCACCCCCCCAATCTGACTATCAACCGTGGGGAACTGATCTCCCTTCCCCATCATCTGGGGAAACAGTCAGCATTGCTGTAGTGTAGTCAGAGACTGACATCAGCTGAGGCTCTGCCCCTGTGTGTGTGCGCGCCAGAGGGCTGATCACAAACAAAAACGTCTTAAATTCACAGGAAGAACCTGCCTGAGCTGGTGGCTCTGCCCCATAGCATGTGGCTGCTAGTGATTCTCAGAGGTGGAACGTCAGTATTGCTGGGCAGCAGCCTAGCTAGGGGAGAGGGAGCAGGATCTGGAGGGGTGATGTTCTGTGTGGCAAGTGTTTATGAAAGCAGTGGGATACAGCTTGATAATCCAGAGCGCGATGTTGACAGTATTGTGGAGGGAAAGAGACAAGGAATGGGAAAACAAAGGGGCGGTAATGGCAAACCCTGATGGTGGGAGTCGGGAAATGGGCTGTCCCACAGCATGGGGCACTTGGACGCCGCTTTTAATTATTATCTGGGTAAGTGAATACCCATTGATAAGATCTGCGGGGAATTAAATACCCTGCTTCTGCATGTCAGCTGGCCGTTGCGGGCGTCAGAAAGGGTTGCCAGTTGGCCAACAGAACCCGTAGTCAAGGTGGGATTGGGGTGCACCCGTTCCTAACCACTGCACAGCTGCCTGTGTGTTCCCTCCACCCCCATTAAACTTCCCCTCGTATCCTTGTTGGTCTTCTGAGGTGGAATTTCATTTTGTTTAAAAGCACAACCCCAAAAGCTGCTGCTCTAGCTGAGCTCTGGGGAGCTCCAGGAACAAGCTCAAACTAAGCACTAGGAGGCTGCACTTCTGAACCTTAGTGATGACTCTCATCCTGGCTTCTTGTCACCTCTGCTGCAGGGAGCCCGACTCGTGAATTAGAGTTCAGGGGCTGGGGAGAAGGGTAGTTCTGCCAGCCTCCTCTTATCAGAGTCCAGGGGCTGAACAGTTCAAACTGTACAGCTCCTGTGGCTGGAGCATCCTCCAAGGCCAGCCTACAGTGCGCTGGTCACAGCAGAAAGGGTGGAGTGGTCGAATCCGTTCGCTTATTCTCCAGCTGAAGGTCCCCTTTCTACCTGCCCAGCCTGGCTCTTCCAGTCACATACCTTTCTCTCGCCCCCTCCCATTGGCCTACAGTGATGCCTCTGGCTCCGGCTCCAACTCCTGAGCCAAGCCTCTAACTGGATTGCTGGCTGTGAACATCTGACTGGGTGAGGGCAGGGAGTAGATGACAGCATGTCTCAGGGGAAGGGGCCAGGTATTTGTAGAGGTGGGTGTGTCGAGCTAGGAAGCTCCACAAATGGCTCTTTGCTGCCATAAAGCAAATGGAGCTGGCATTCAAACAGGCGTTTCCATCTGGCACGCCGGGGTGGGATTTCTGCCTCATGGAATGCAGGCTGGGGGGCAGAGGTGTTTTTAGAGGGGTGGGGGGCATGGCTGGGAGGATAGCCTGCCTGCAGAGCAGGGTAGGGGCACTCAGCTAACCAAATAGGAGGCTAGCTGAAATGGAGTCAGGCAATGGGTCCTGAGCAGTGGTGGGCAACCTGCAGCCCATGAGAGCCTATTATCATTGCACACATGCAGGGTTGCCAGATTCCCTTGGCTTCCCATGGGGTGGTTTTCCTCTTTTTCTCTTCCCCCAATATTACTAAAGCGACCAGCATGTGAAGCAAAGAATGCAAAGTGAGGTGTGTGCTGATTGCACACACAGTTGAGTTGCACATCCAGTCAAAGGACTGCTACAGTTTAGTCAGCACACCCACAAATTCTAGGTATGGAAGCATCGTTAGCAAAACTACCCTGTCCCGTGACATGTTGGTTACAACGATTTTATAGCCCACTGAGATGGAGACTCCCTCACTAGCCTGGGGGGCGGTGTGTGTGTGTGTGTGGTCCGTCTCCCCCTGGGTCTCTGGTGCAGTGGTTGATGCGTTATTGAATAGGTACTCAGAGTACATTGCCTTAAGCAAGCCCTAGTGTGAGCACACAGTTGCCTGAGCAGATGTAGTTTGGCAGGCAAATCTGCCTACTTTCTGTAACTAATCTAAGTTCAGACTGGTCAAGGCTCTCTTGAGGCAGTCTGCTAGTAACACAGCCAAGTGCTGCTGTGTGGGATGGATGCCAATCTCGAAGTGAGGGGCGCTTTCTCTTTTCTTTTCCCAGGGGTGCTTTGCACCTGCAGTTCCCTAGGACTTCAGTGCGTGTATGATGGGGGCCAGCGCAGCTCTTCTGTTTTTAATTTTCAGACATGTTTACGCCTCTCTAACCTCATCCCCTCGACAGACATCTGAGCTCTGCTCCCTCTTTACTGCCTTCCATCCCAACGTTCCCTTCCCACTTGCTTCCCTGTTGAGTCATTGGGGGAGCAGCAGTAGGACAGGTGCTGGGCGGGACCTTCACCAACATCACGTCTGCTCCCCTCTGCTGTGGAGACCCTGTCTGTACTAACTTAATCTGCCATCCAAAGAACCTGAGCCTGGGCACCTGAAAGATGGGATCCCCAGCGGCTTCTCTCTGGGACCTGTTCCCAGAGGAATGACTTTTCCTTCTGCACTGCTCCCTGTCAGTGTGAATGTGAGAGGTGTCAGCCAGAGCCATGTGGACTCAACACAAACGGAGCTGCCCAGTGAACAGCTGCTTTAGCCACTGCACCAGGACATGTTTTCTGCCGCTGCTTCTCTGCCCTGCTTGCTACTGTGGAATTCTGCTAGAGGCCCTCGTGTTTTCAGGCTGGTGCAAAATCCACTACTTGCCATTGGGCTTCGTTTAGGGTATTGAGCCATACTTCTACGCGGGTTGTCTCCATTCCAGCGTCCCCAATGAGAGCCTGATTTCTCCTCTCGAGCTGTTGCTGATGTAGCAAAATGCAGCAAAGTTCCTCACGTGTGAGTGAAGAGGAATGGAGCTTGTTGGCCTGTGGTTCCAAGAGTGGGGTTCAGGGAAAGTTAGTGAGCAGCTCCTTGAGCCACCGCTGCTCACTGCAGGTGCCGTTAGGTGCTCTATAGTGGGGGCTGACCCTGAGTCACACTGGTTGTCACTGCTGCTAATGGGAAACTGGTGGGCAGTACTGAAAGTGACATGGATCAGGTGTGCTTCATGCTGCTGTGTAGGGAAAGCTCAGAGCAGCCCCTGGAACTACTCCCAGAATGGTAGACAAGACAGAGGCTGGAGGAGGAACAGGACAGGGGAGATTAAGGCAGCCGGGACCTTTTGAGCTGGCTGGAAGAACAGGGACAAGTATGTGCAGAGAGGGAGTGTCCCTGCTTCCTCTTGGCAACTAGGCAGTACATGGGAGCTTTACGGGGCAGTTGTTAGCTAAACAAATGAGCCACAAAACAGTACCCTTGGGAAAAGGTTTCTTGGCCTGCACCCAGATGGTGCCTTGAGGGAACAGGTGAGTTCTCTGCTTCCTTGGGGAAGGAGCAAAGCATCCAATGAGGATGGGAATGACTCCTGCCTTCAGCCTTCCGCTCCCCACAAGATGGGGTCTCCCCAGTCTGAGTCTCCTGCTCAGAGTAATCTCCGTTTGCATCAGAATCTCTCCTTTCCTTCCTGCCCTTGCTGCATCTCCTGAAGTCATCAGTCTGTGCCAGAATCGTCCAGCTGCTGGGTCAGAATGAAGTGGATTATCGCCAGAAGCAGGTGGTGATACTGAGCCAAGACAGCTTCTATCGAGTCCTCACCTCTGAGCAGAAGTCCAAGGCGCTCAAAGGCCAGTTCAACTTTGACCATCCAGGTGAATGGGGCCTGACCATTGGGAGGAAGCATTGGGCTACAGAGGGCTTGATTGACAGCACCCGACCCAAACCATTTAATTCCACTGGCACAGACCCTCTTGGTGGTGATGCTGGGACCCAGCCTCTTTGATGTGGGGTGCATGGAGAGTGATGCAGTGCACTCATTTTGCTTGGGACTGGCTGCCACATCCTGGTCAGGTTCCTAGTACAATGAACCTCAGTCGTGCTCTTGTCCCCAGAGGCTGGCTGCCACCATCTCAGAACATTATTTGCACATCTACAGCTGGCTTCATCTTGAAGATCCCAAAGTGCTCTGCAGACTGTGGGTGGATGAGTTCAACATACCACCCAGCTGGAGCATGTGCTTTGCCCAAGGAGAGGAGAGTTAAAACCTCTCCCCCTTAAAGCCTGGGATTTTAAAACTTACTCCAACTCCCTGTAACCAAGAAGGGGCCAGTAGTGCTGACTCAGCCTTTTGCCCGTTCCAGACAGATCACTGAGTGGCATGTGGTGGTAGAAGGGACAGGAAAATATCTGACTGGTGCCTGACTTCCCCCAAACCCTCACGCCCTGGTGAATACCCCACTGAGCAGGGTCTAGCCTGAAAACAAACTGGCCTTAAATACAAAGGCAGTCCAACTCCTGTTGTTACCACAGACTTGCCCACTTAATGGGCTTGGTGGCAAATTCCAGAACCACCTCACTCAGAACCCAGCTGCCTGGAGCAGCGAGCTCCCTTGCTGACAGAGCCTTCTCTGTGAAGCCATGGGTGGGCGCTGTTCAGGAATAAAAGGCCACTCTGGTCTCTGAGGGGCAGGAGTTTGGGAGGAGATTCACTTTAGTCTTTGCTTTAAAGAAAATCTGTACAGGGATTTTATTGATCCTCTCAGGTTAGGTGCTCAGCTGCTGTAAAGCAGTTGTAACCTCAGTGATTTGGTGGAGCTTTGCTTCATTCCAACCAGCTGAGGCCCTGGCGCTCAGGCCTTGAAGCTGCATGAACTGGCCTGCCTGCAGTTTTCTGCGTAGCTTACCGGGGACCTAGTTTGAAGTAGCAGGATGTGTGGGGGCAGGGGTTGGCGGGCAGCCTTCGTAACAGCTTGTCTTTCCTCAGATGCCTTTGACAATGAGCTCATCGTCAAAACGCTCAAAGAGATCATGGAAGGGAAGACAGTCCAGATTCCTGTCTATGACTTTGTCTCCCATTCCAGGTAAAAGACTCCTGTCTTGCTCTGAACCTGGGATACAGCTCTGCCCATTCTAATTTGCAGCATCCTCCCCTCCCTGTCACACCAGGCAAAGGTCTCTTGAGCAGAAGCTACCAATATGGGGTATTTCCAGAGAAGGCATCTGTATTTTGCCGTCTCTCTTACGTGCACTGTATATTGGCCAGATGCTTGAGTTAAATAGCCCTCACCAGAAACGCACTAGGTTACAAAGTCAAGCACTCGGCTCAATGCCAGGCTGTAGGTTGTCCACTCCACCTAAACTGTGTGTGTGTTCAGGTACCATCATGTGCTATTCCTGCAGGACCTCTGCCGCATAAAGCATTGGGGAACGCAGCAGGATTATGTGGCAAATGGGGCTGTCGTCGGGAGGACACCTGCCTCTTCCGCCCCAGAAGGGGAGTCTAAAGTCCCCCTGCTGGGATCCCTCAGCATGACTGATGTGTCTGACTTTGCAAGCAGCAGCTTTCTGGGGGAGGTGGGATCAACGTGTTGGTGGCAGTGATGCGGAAGGCCTCTCCTCTTTCCCCATATATTAGGGAAGAGGCTGTAGCCTTTGGATTCGCTGGTTAAGCTTTGCTGTACTTGGATGAGGCAGAGTGGGGGTAGCTGGGTCCCAGACAGGTGAAGTATCTGAGGCGTAGAGCCACTAAGTAGCGGTGCCGATGCCACTTGCATCAGAGCAGCTCTTGCTCCGTCTTGTTCTGACATGCCTTTCTTGTGTGTGGCAGGAAGGAGGAGACTGTGACAGTGTACCCAGCTGATGTGGTCCTTTTTGAGGGCATCCTGGCCTTCTACACTCAGGAGGTCCGGGACCTCTTCCGGATGAAGCTGTTTGTGGACACAGATGCAGACACCCGGCTATCCCGCAGAGGTGAGGGCCAGTGTTCCCTGTCATCCTGAGCACTTGGGCGGCCACCCAGGGCTGATTCAGGTGCTGCTCAGCTGATGAGCAGGGAGCCAGCAGCATGTCTCTACTGGTGGTGCACATAATAAGAACTAATCCCCCTAGGATGGAAAAAATTAGAGGAAACACTGGTGAAGGTGCATGGCTAGCCAAATAGAAAGATGCCACCTAGTGACCTGAGGAGCTTGCTTTCTGTGAGACTCTGGAAACCGAGATTATAAAACAGGATTGGTCTGTTGGATCGATAGAAGGGCATCTTCTGACCACTAGTTAGACAGAAGTGGCAGGGGTGCTTGGCCATACGATCCAGGATCGTAAACTGAGCTCCAGGTGGCATCTGGGAACTCGGACCCTGTGCCCCAAGCAATGGTGGGTTATGTTGACTTTCTGCTTGCCAAAGCATCTGGCTTTGTCTAGCTTCAGTGACGGGGTTCCAGACCAGATGCTTGGCTCTGAGAGAGCCATGCCCTAGGGATTCCTGTCAGAGCAGATTGCCAATTTCCCCACCAGTCAGGGGGTGTCAAAAGCTGCAGTACAGCAAAGCTGCTTGAAGACTGGTTCCAAGCTGGTGCCTGCTTATGTCAGAGAGAGCCTGGCAGGTGGCAATACCCAAAGCTCAGGGGGTGATGCTAGCAAGGCAGTCCCTGCAGACACTTACCCCACTGCCTGAGAAGGGGCTGTCTCTAAAGGCCTGCACTGCCATTCCTTAAAATATGATGACTGCATCCTGGAATTCCTCATGTGCTTAGTGCTGGCTGGGAGCAGATTGCCAGTGACAACCCTCCCTCCACGAAGAAATTCTGGCTGGGTGAGCTGCTGGCTGGGAGCTGATGGCACTGCCTGCTAAGATTCCCCTTGCTTGGTTGCCTCTGGCTGTGAATACTCACCGAGAACTGCTGATATGGAGGCCATCACATGGGAGATCAAGGTTGAGAATGGCAAAATGGCCTTATGCCACTGCATTGTCTTTCTCAGCTGCTTGGGGAGTAATGGGTATATTTAATACTAATGTATCTCCCTGGAGTCCTGTTGCCACTTCGGCCCCAGTCCTCAGTGGGAGCCGAGTAACCTGGGAATGTCTGGCTCCAGGCTGCCTCTGCTGCTCTTAGAGTAACCTTAATGACAGGAGCTGGGCTGCCTTTGAAGGCTGGACTCGGCTGGGGTGGTGGAGGTACTGGGACGGGGGGAGGTCGTGCTCTCCTGGGATGAGGCAGGCAGGTTGGTTAGATGCTCTGTGTATGATATGCTCAGCTCTGAAATTGAGGAAACTCTCACTCTTTGCCACCCCTCTATCCCTACCTCCTGGCATCTGACCAGTTGGTCTCAATGCGAGAGAATTGTGGTACCAGAACCTTGGTTCCAACGAAGTGCTGCACAGCGGCAAATGGGTGCAGGGCTGTGTGTGGTGGGCTGCTTCCAGTGCAGTCTGCCCTCTTCCCTTGTCTCCTGGTCCTTGCACATGTGACCTCCTGCCCACGTGTCAAGTGTCTGGGCTGACTCCATATGAGTTACATAAGGATGGCTGTACTGGGTCAGACAGTAGTCCACCTTGCCCTGTATCCTGTCCTCCAGCAGTGGCTGATGTTGCTGAGGGAATGAACAGAACAAGGCAATTTTATTGAGTGGTCCGTCTCCTGGTGTTCGCTCCTGGCGGTCAGAGACTAGGGATAGATGCATGGGGACAGGGGATGGGCTTGGCTAATAGCCTTTGATGGACCTGCAGGAACTTTTTTGAACCCAGTTAAGTTTGGTCTACACAGCATCCCATGGCAACAAGTTCTACAGGTAAACAGTGCATCATGTGAATGCCTCCTTACTCGCTCCTCCATTCCATTCATCATGTTGTAAACCTCCGTCATATTCTTCCCTCCCCCATCCCTTTTCCCAGCAGGTCAGGCCCATTCTTTCTAATCTTTCCTCATATGGAAGCTGTTTCATACCCTTCACTTCTTGTTGCTTCTCTGCCTTTCCCAGTTCTAATTCATGTTATGAGATGGGCGACCGGGATTGCTTGCAGTATTCCAGGTGTGGGCAGGCCAGGGATAAATATAGTGTCCTAATATTTAGTCTCCTCCTCTAGCCCATTGTTCATGGTTCCTGACATGCGGTTACCTTTTTTGACTGCTGCTGAGAGATGATTTCAGAGAACTATCCACAATGACTCTGCCAAGATCTCTTTTTCAGCTAATTGAGAGCCCAAGCTATTGTATGTGTGGCTGGGATTGTTACCCCAAGTGTGTGTTTTGTGTTTACCATCACTGAAGTCAAGCTGACATGTTGCCCAGTGTAATGGGGTTCAGGGATCCTCAAGCACTGCATCCCATCTGCAGGCAGGAGTGACTCTCTCAGCAAGTAGACCAGGAAGTTTGTTATGCAACAGAGGCACAGCTCAGTGCAGAGGTCTCAGTACAGCAGGCGGAGACAGTCATTCCAATCTATCCATCTTGGGGAGAGGAGCCCAAGGGGTGCCCCATTTGGGATCTAGCTTCCCCCTCAGCACCAGATAGCTGCCTGCCCTCTCTCTCCAAGCTTTTCTAACTGCCGCCTTAGATTCAAAACCCAGCTCAGCTCCTCCCTGCTCTTTGTTCATGTTAGAAGTGTTACCTGCCAGCTTAGGTCACAGCCCCAGGGGCTCATCCTTAGCCACTGAGCTGCTCAGCCTGTCGCAGACAGACATCCAGCCTGACTCTCTCTCACCCACGCCATCACACCCAGTCTCTGTTTCGGAAGATTCCTTTGCAACTGTTTGCCCTCTGCTTTGGGCTTAACAATAGTAATTTTGTACTGACTGTAAACTTTGGCACCTTCCTGGTTTTAGACCCTTTTTGCCAGCTCACGTAATCTGTTGAACAGCACTGGTCCCAACAGCAATCCCTGGAGGCTCCTGCTATTTTTACCTTCTTCCTATCTGAAAACTGGTTATTGATTCCTGCGTTGTAACCAGTTACTGGTCCACAAGCGCCTGTCCCCTCTGATCGGATGATTACTTTCCTTAAGAGCCTTTTGGGGAGGGACCTTGTCAAAGGATTGTTGGGTTAGTTGCTCCTGGATGTTGCTGGTTTGAAGGAAAACCCTTTCTGAAGCGCCCCCGGGGCTCATTGCGCTAGGACTGCAGTCCCTTGGTCGCGTTCCCAGCATCAGCAATGTTTGACAGAGCTGTGGAGCTGAGCTCTGCTGGAACTGCTCCAGCAGCTCAGCAGGGCCCTCGTACAGCTAGCTGTTCGTTTTTCTCAAAGGTCTGATGAGAGTAAGCCGGGTGGGGAGGAAGCAGAAGCCTGGCTACCAGTTGGACACCCACCAGAGGCTAACCATTACACAGCAACAAGTTAGCAGGGGTAGCCCTGCTCTGTGGCTGCAGGTGCAGGGTGGTGAAGAGGCCTGGTTTAGCGTTAACTACAAAAACAGTGGTTGCTGCCACACTTTACTGCTTCCTGCTGTTCTCTCCCCACCCCCCAACCCAAAAAAAAGTGCAAACTACCCCATCTGGACCTGGGCTGAAGATGTGGAGCCCCAGGTTGTGGTCAGATTTTGAAAAATGCCTGAGCCAGCTGCAGTGGGTAGTGGTGCACAATACAGGCCTTGAAGCTAACGGCTTCATGCAGTGGAGGAAGGACTGTGGCACCCCCAGCCCCCTAGGGTGTTATGGGATCTCTTTTCTGTTGGCAGATACTGGTCAAGAGGCTTTTATTCAGCCCAAGGACCGTAGAGAACTTTAAATTTTCTACACTTAGAACTTTTGAAAATATCCCCAAATAATCATGTAAATGGTGCTGTCTCAGACTGTTTTTGTTTTAAAGTAATTCTGGTCAAAGGCTGTGACCTGTAGCACTTTGCCACTCACACAGCTGAGCGCTTTGTAAATCTGTGCTGTACGCAGGCTCCTACCAGTGCAGCCTGGAAAGTCTCAGCCAAGGTGTCCAAGTACAGATTGAACAGGACACCAGCGAGGAAGTTCTGAGTGGCCTGAACTTGGATTTCAGTGCTCATCGGGAAGGCTAGAACTGAGGTGCTCTTTTCTTCCAGGGCCAAGCCAGTGTTACCACCTTGTTAGTAATAGAGATGTTGGCCTTGCTGGTGAACACTTCTCATTTTACCCCTATTTGTCTCCTGCTACCTCGCCTGCTGCTTCTGCATGACTCTCATTCTGGGAGGTCACGGTACAGCCATGGCTGGCCAGGGAGAACTAGCAGGTCCCAACCACTGCATAAATAGAACCTTTTTTAAAAGAAGAAAAAGTCTCCCGTACCCAGTGGTTGTGATTGGGGGAGAGGGGGGGAGCTGGGATCTGCCAGCTGTCTAGGTGTCTTCCCAGCTCTGCGGCTAGCCTGTCTGATGTTCCAAGGGAAGGCAAAAACCACTTGCTCTTGGCCAGCAGTATGGTGCTTTACATAGGTTCACTGCAAACGTGTGTGAGCACTGTGCCAATCTGAGCCCAGAATGCAGCCTGAGACCAGGCTGCCTGTGCCTCAGCATGGGGATAAGCACCTCTTATCCCACACTTTTTAAAGAAGAAACTGACCCAAATGATTTGGGAAGATTTCTCTACGGAGCAGCGAGGTGGGAGGTGTCGGGGCAGCTCACAGGTGTTGGCTAACGACACCCTGGAAGCTAGGAATCTTAGTTCATGCAAAAACAACCCCTTACAGACAGCCGTGTTCAGTGACCCCTCTGCCGGCCTCCATGCACACAGAGGCAAAAGATGCTGCGTATCCTCACTTCCACAGCAGTGCGGCTGGCTGGTGAGCGGTGGCCCTTTGGAGAGCAGCTCCTTCCCTCCTCAAGGGATGAGACCCCTTTTTACAGGGGATTGCCCAGCCAGAGGCTTCCTGTGTGTTGCATGTCATAGGCATCGTGTAAAGTGTTGGCTGCAGCCTTGTTTAGCGCAAGCGAAAAGCAGTAACCAAGGGTGCCCACAACTCCCCATAACGGAGAGAGCTGCTGGTTTTGTGTTCAACAGAGATCTAGGGCCAGTGGGTGCTGGCCTTGTTCTGGCTCTGATCTCGGAGCAGCAGAAGCTAGGCAGGATGGCTTAGTGGGGTCAGGCTACCGCGTTGGTGCCCACTCCCAAGGTGGTGGTGTGGGAACCAGTGCCACAGGGGCTCTGGGACTTGGGTTTTTGTAAATCATGTCTTGCGCGTGCTGTGAACAATGGTTCTGCTGCCAGGTTACAGAGCCAGCTGGCTGCTCACAGTAATTCTCTCTGTGACTGACCATCTACTGTCAACCAACAGGACCCTTTTCCAGGGCCTCTAATGGGAGATGCATTGGGCCTGATGTGGTCTTTGCCAGGCCTCCATGCCATTTGTGTATAAGGCTTTCTGAACGGGTGTGAATCCTGCATAAGCAGAACCTTTATCCCCCCCGTACTCCCCACTGGCTCACGCAGACCCCTTTATCAATCTAGTCCTGTGTCCCTGTCTCTGACTGACAGGGGCCATTGCCAGTCCTTTCAGAGGAAGGCGTGACCGCCACACTGTGGGAGGTGTGGAGAAACTGCCCTGGGGAAAGCTTTCTCCTGTCCCCGGTAGCTAAGGTGAGATTATGCCCTAAGTGCCTCTGGCGATCTGGCTGGTTCTGGGCTCAAGCAGTGGTTAATAAAATCCACTGTGTTAGAAAGGATCTGCAGAAATCTCCCCAGATGTGGAGTGGCACATGGCCTTCAGACAAGCTTCCTTCCACGGAGGCCAGGAAGTGCAGCGTGGGACCAGGGAATCCAAACTCTCCCTCTGCTCATCCATTTGTTGTGCGCTGCTCAGAAAATCTGGGTTGGGTTTTAGGCAGCCGTCCAGAGAGGGAAGGATTAGGCAGGCGTGGGCTGGAATGGGGCTGAGCCACTTTAGGCAGGGAGCAGGCGCTGGACTTTGCCGTCTCTTCCCACCCTGGCAGGCGCTGGAAACAGAGCTGAGCACAAGCAGGAAAAGAGAGAGCGCGATAGAGCTGCCGGGTCGAGTCAAACTTGCATGAAGAAACCAGTGTTACTCTGCTGCCTGCCAGCGCTCTGGCTGTTCACCGGGCCATGGACTGGCTACTGTGCCGTGACTCAGCCTAGCTCCTGGCAATGGTCTCAAAAGCCAGCTGGCTGGTGCCAGGAGCCGCTGCCTTGGTGCTTACCCCTGCACAGTGGGGGAGAAGTTCCTTCAGGCTCTTCGTGAAGAGCCCGATACTGTCTCCTGTGTGCTTTTGCCAGAAGCTAGCTGCAGCAGGGCCATCCTTAGGCAGAGGGGCAAAACCACTCCCCACCAGCAGAGCCCGATTCCTGCAAGGGAGGGGGCAAGAAGCTGCACTGGTGTGTGACTGTTTCCTTTGTCTTTGCTGAGGCAGTTACAACTGGTCCCCGGAGTCGGCAGAAATCTTCAGGGCATACAGAACCGGTCTCTCCTGGCACTGGGGGGAAGGCGGAGGCTGTCCTCTCCTACCAGGAGTTTGTGGGGAGGGATGGGACCTGGAACTCCCAAGTATCATGTGACCTCTTTACCCCCACCCCCCTCATCTGCCCCAGATTGCACTCAGGCCAGCTGCCCCCCAAAGGGGCTAGATGGGACAGCAAGGCAATGGCTTCCACGCAGTGGGGAAGGGGATAGCTTTCACTTCTCCACTCAGGCTCTGGTTGGGTCTGTCTCCTAGGTTGAGCCCCCACTGTCGCACTCCCATCCCCTGGACAAGTTTATCCAAGTTACTCTGCAAAAGCTGCAGTATAACTGTCAGTCTGGGCTTCCGCAAGCCCTGCCCCATGGGGGCCAGCACAGGACTGAGGTGTATCCCCGACCCGTGGGAGAGGCCTGTGACTGGACGAGCAGGGGGGTTGCAGCTCAGAATCGAGGGGCGTCTCCAGAACCCAGCGGCTGGTGTGGAAGGTCACTAGTGCAGTAGCAGCAGGGCCGGGGTCCAGAACTGTGGAGGCAGGACAGGAACGGCATGAATTGAGGTGCACAGATGAGACCCCCTGGGAGTCGGGGGCAGGGAGTGGGGGGATGTGCAGGGCCTGACTTAGGCCTGTAATACCAGCTTCCTGCTGTGGAGAGCTCTTCAACACCTGGCCTTAAAGCGTGAGCCATTGCACCGGCCTGGGTGTGGCCTGAAGAGGCAGGTGCTGGGAAAGAGAGTGGGGAGCAAGCAGCAGCCATGGCCTGTGCCCAGGAAGGGGGGCAGGGTGGGGAGGAGAGAGATACATCGGCCCATTCGGTTGGCTCCTGACTGCCTTGTTTTTCTCCTCCTAGTGTTGCGGGACATCAGCGAGCGAGGCCGAGACCTTGAGCAGATCTTGTCCCAGTACATTACCTTCGTCAAACCAGCCTTTGAGGAATTCTGCTTGCCAGTGAGTGAGGGAAACAAACCCTCCGTGAGCCAGCTGGGAACGGCCCCCTCGTGGGGCCAGCCCCACCCTGTGGCACTGTCGCTTGGCCCAGGGTGTGTCCTCTCCCTGCAGTGCCAGCACAGATGGCTGCCGGGCAGGCACGGTGTCTGCTACCCTCAGTCGTCGCTGCCTCGTGGATGGATGCAGTGGGGGAAGTCTCTTAGTGGGTGCAGCTTGTGCTTAGCCTCTGTGGCTTACAGGCCATCCTGGGGTGCTGGGACATGGTGTTTCCTTCCCTACTCCTGAGTGGCAGTGCCCCCACCCTCTGGCTGCTCAAAGGGAAGGCGGAAGACTGTGCTACAAGTCTTGGCCTGAGACGCCTAATTCTGATGGGGCGGGGGGCCAGCTGTGGATCCCTGGAGCTGGAAGTCCAGTGACCCCGGACGCTACCAGTAGAGATGGTTTTGGCTCCCTGGGAAACCAGAGGAGGAGTGGGTGGGGGCTGGGAGGTGACCAGAAGTAACCTGTTGTCAGACTGTCTCGTCTTTAATGACAAGCTAGAACGAGGGTGGGGTATAGTAGCACTATGAGGCCTGGACCAAGGATCAGGGCCCCTCATGCTCGGCACGGGCTGCGCGCCTGCTAAGAGCCCCAGCCCCACAGAGCTCGTCAAGCACTATGGAGCAGAAAGGGTTGTTATCCCCTTCCTGCATGTAGGGGAAGCAAGGCCCTGAGGTGGAGTGACCTTGTGCAAAGTTGCAGGTCTGTCCATGGCAGAGTTGGGAATAGAACCCAGAACCCCTGATGCTTAAATGCCTGAACTAGCCAATCACTTCCCCCACTTCCTGTTCCTTGCACTGTGCTTCCTTCTGCTCCAGCCAGGCAGGGCGGGAGTGGACGCAGCCTGGCTTTGCCTCACCAAAAGAGCGGTGTTGGTGGGTCCCTTGGGGAAAGCCAGGCCTAAGGGGCTTTGGGGACAATCCAGGGTTGGACCCTGTTTCTCTGCCGTCCCACACAGTCATCACTGGTGTCTGGGAGGTATGGAGAGGACCTGTCAGGGGAGCCAAGGAGACGGTGTGGAGACCTTGCTGGTGGGTGGCTAGTCAGCTGCGGACAGGAGGCCGAGACACTGTAATCTAGTCAGTGTGGCATGTTCATCCCGGGTGCCACTGCCACCCTCCTCTGCTTCCACAATCTGCTGATGGCCCTGCAGGGAGAGAAGCGCACAGCAGAGATGGCGGTAGCAGCATCTCTTCTCTCCCCACTGAATCCTGCCTGGCTGGCAGCTCTGCTCCAGGGTTCAGAGGGCAGCTGTTCTACTCACACACAGCACAGAATGGGCAACCTCCTGGAAGCACTGGAGGTCCCAGTTCTGATCTCTGAACCGCGCTGGGCCAGACAGGCTGGAAGGGAATGGCTGGGACTGGAATATTGAGCGATCCATAACTGTGCACTGTTGCCATTTTGGTCCAAGGAGCCTAGAGAGACAAGGTGGGGGAGGCAATGTCTTATTGGACCCTCTTCTGATGAGAGGAACCAACTTCTGTGTGGCTCAGAGCTTGGGGTGAGGGAAAGGTTGGCTATGTCCCAGCTAAATATAAAAGCAAATGTTCTCTTGTATATTGCTGTGAGGATGAGGATACCTTTCCCAGACCTGAAGAAGGGCTCTGTGTAGCTGGAAAGCTTGTCTTCCTCGCTAGCAGCAGTTGTCCAATAAATGGCATTATGTCCCCCACTTCGTCTGTCTGAGGCCTAGAGGTAACAGGCTCAATAGCAGCCTTTAGCTAAAGCCATGAATAATGGAGCAGTCAGTGGAGAGAAGCTGTTGCCACAGCCTGTGGGAGCCCTTGGGGTGTGTCTGTGTGGGGCAGATCCTGCAGCAGTGACGTCTGTTTAATGCTTGGCCCAGTGCTCTGGTTTTGTTGCCAGTAGCAGGGCGGTGAGGGTGGATTGGCTTTGCTCCAGGCTAATTCCCCAGACAGGGATGGCACAGGCCTTGGCCTCATGGGGGAAGGAAGGTGAGAGACCACAAAGAATGGGCTTCTGGATTGTGAATGCTCCAGAACAATGGAGTAAGAAACACTGAAATTCTACGCAGACTACTTAGTTGTCTCCAGTAAACTCCCTCAGCAGCTCAGGCTTGCCAGTCCCTGTGCCCTTTACTGTGAGTCTGCTGATCTTTAGGAAGGGGTCTTGATCTTGCAGCACCAGCTTCTGGAGTCATGAGATTCTCACCCAATGACAGCTTTAGCTAATGAAAGCTTGTAGCCTCCAGAGCATAGCCTAGAGCTCCGAGAAGAGGGACCCAGGAAAGGAGCCACGATGTGGTTTTTAATGCCCTGTGGGCAGGAGGGGGGCGTGTTTGGTTACTGAGGTTAGCAGGCTGGAGGCTGGCACTGCTGGACTAAGGAGTGAAATCGGAGGCACAGGAGCAAGGAGAATGCTTCAGAGCTGGGTTAGTTGCCTGCCCTGCCCTGCAACACTGTGCTCTCTTTTCACAGACCAAGAAGTATGCTGATGTGATTATCCCCAGAGGGGCGGATAATGAAGGTGAGGGGTGATGCTTCCCCCTGACTGCATGGGGAGAAACTAAGGGGACTGTGTGGCTGCTGTTTGGCATGTGGACATGAATGACACCTGCAGGGCTGGGGTTTGATGGGCACTAGCAAGGTGATGAGTCCCACACCTCACTCTCTAGGTTGGTTACCCTCTGCAGACTTGGTTGGAGGAGGTGCTGTCCCATGGGCAACTCCTAAATGCTCCCTGTCACCACATGGGCTGGCTGCAGCTTCACAGCCAAGCCAGCGTACAGGAGGCAGTAGCTCAGGGTAGCACCAGAGGCCCACTTCTTTTTTTCTGCAGCCTGAACTTCTGGAGTGAGACCTGTTGAGGAGGCGGCTTGTTACCATGTCTGAAGTCCGTGTGCGTGGACATTGCCCTTAGAGAGGCAGAACCCGCTTCTCAGCTGTTGTGAATTACTGTCACTCCACGGGCTTGCGTGGCTGCTTCTCTGTAGCTGGGGGAGAGGATGAGGTGCTGCCAGCTTGCCTCTGGCCACTTGCAGGCATCTGCCCCACTCATTGCAAAGAGTTGGAAGTGGCCCCGGTCTGTAGCCCAGGATTCATTCCCACTACAGAATTCTAACCTTGTCTCTCTCTCCCCCATCCCCAGTGGCCATAAACCTGATTGTGCAGCACATCCAGGACATTCTAAATGGAGGACACAGCAAACGCCAGACCAACAGCTGCCTGAATGGTTACACCCCTCCACGCCAGAGGCAGCCGTCTGAGTCAAGTAGCAGGCCACACTGACTCCAGGCACTGGGGTGAGGTTGGAGGTGGCTGACGGTTGGGCTGTGCTGCAGCCGATCTGTCTGTACTGTGTCCATTCACCTCACCCTCGCTGCCCACGCCCCCAACCCCCCCAAGTATTTAAGAAACCAGATGGAGACACATGCCTTTAATTTTGTACCTTGGAAATGAGAAACGAGCATCTGGATACCCAGGACCCTGAATGCCTACAGCTGGCTTCGCTCAGTAACCACTACCGCAAGGAACTGGCTATAAATAACTATAAATACAGAATCGCTCTATTTTTGTGTCAAAGAAGAACGCTGTAAACCAACTTGCCATAAGGTATTTGCCAGGCTCGGTATTGCTGGGGGCAGCAGGGGTGGGGCATGCTGCTAGGATGGGGAACAGGGATGCTTGTTGGTAAATGTGGGAGGGGGGAAATGGCACCAAAGGTTTCAAAGTAGGTGACCAAGTGGCTGCTTCTGGCTCCTCAGCCCCAGGAAGGGGACAGTGGGCAAGCCCTGGCTGGAGCACACTGGGATGCTTTTGCTGCTGGGCCGGTCCGGCTGGCAGGGAGGCTCCTCTGGGGACAAGAACGATGGTTGGAACCTTGTCTGCCCTTTCCTACTCCACTTTCCCTGCTTGCTGCCTGCGTTGTGGAGCGACTCAGGCAGGAGCCCTGGCAATGCCCTCGTCCTGCAGCTGACTTCCCGCTGGAGTGAGTCATCTCCCCAAGAACTGATGTCAGGAGGTGGGTTCAGTCGAAGGGATGGAATGCTGGGCATGGCTATTGACAGCTCCTACTCCCTTCCCTTCCCCTCCCCACCCCAGGCTCCTGCCATGTGGCTGGATGGCAGGAGCACCTCTCCTCTCTCTAGCTACGAGCATGCCATGGCTCTCCCCATCGCTACCAGAGCAGTCACAGCTATTGGGAGTCCAATAGAGGGCAGGTCCAGGGGGACCTTCAGCCTTGGCTTGGTTGAGGATCTGAGCTGGCCCCGGAGCGAGCGCTCTGCTGAAGCTGTGTGAGTGTGTGCCAGTATTGCTTTGGGAGACCGTAACCCAAAGCCTCTGTAGAGACCAAACCCACTGTGGCTCATTCCTGGAGGCTGGTGGCAGTGCCAGCTGAGTGTTTCCTGGCTCCCACCAGGGTGCAACAGGGCTTGGGTGGTGCATTCAGATGTACAGTGCCATGATGTGGCACAGACCATGGGACTTAACCAGTAGTGCCGCTGCAGAGTGCAGCAGCTGTCAGCATGTCCAGCACAGCTGTGCCAATCCATGCAGTGGTGGGGACCCCCCAAAAAACTACCCTCCCCCTTCGGTGGGGAAGGAGCAGCACTGGAAGGGGCCCTTCTCTGCCCTTAAGGGAACGCAAGCTGAGCAGGATTCCCCCAGCGCTAACCTTGTGCCCCATGGAGCTCTGGGCTGTAGCCTCTTGCCCTCAAGCCTAGTGGGGCTTTGCTCCCCTCTTGCCTAAGCAGGGGCCTGGCCATCTGCACTGGGAGCTGTGCTCCGAACCAGGCTGCTGGGCTTTGGGTGAGCCTTCACAGCAAGGTCTTGTTCATGTCTCTCTGGGACCACCTGGAGTCTGGCAAGCCTCTTACTTGGTTATGCTTTTGGGCTAACTGCTGAGAAATAACCCAGAGGCCTGGCTCCTTAGGGGGAAAGCTCTTTATTATTCACCTTCCACTGGCTCTGCTCTTCCCTCCCCTCCAGCTGAAGAGGGACAAGAGAAGTAGTGGTGTGTGGGATGGTCCCCTTGAGATGTCAAGGGCATAAAGAAGGGAACAGATTCCCCAGGTCTGCACTACCAGGGGAAAAAACATTCCCTCCCATCCTCCGTTGTGGGATGTGGAAGCCCTTTTTCCCCTCCACCCCCACCCAGCACACTCCTGAGCCCTGACAAGCTCACTGCTCATGAGGCCCATTGATGCCTATGCTACCTTGAGAGAGTCCAAGGTCAGCCCTTAAGTAACAAGTGGCTGGAGG
Organism: Carettochelys insculpta; assembly: GCF_033958435.1. NCBI lineage: Eukaryota > Metazoa > Chordata > Testudines > Carettochelyidae > Carettochelys > Carettochelys insculpta. The sequence goes on along the minus strand of NC_134145.1, from coordinate 61,546,741 downwards.
CCCCCATAGGGAGAAGTTTACGGGGGTGGGGCTTTCAGGCTGATCTACTGCTCTGCCCTTCCCTGTAAATAAAGATGAAATAACTGGATCCTGGTGCTTCTTGTGTCCTCTCTTACCATGGTTGCTGGCTGCAGGGGTCCAGGCTGCCTCTCCATTTTCCCCGCCGGAGGGGAATGCCTGGCCCTGTGTCCTGGGTGCCAACCCCAGCTGCCTGGTGATGGGCTTGCTCTGACAGATTGGGGGTGTGTGGATTGACAGCTGCCTACCCAGGCAGCATACCCAGCTGACGCACCAGATCTGCCCAGCCCTGAGCGTGGATTTAATGGGCAGCCATAACAGATCCTTCAGACTCAAAGGTTGGGTTTTTACAACCAAGGCTTATGATCAGCATTCCTCCCAACTTTTTCCATGCGTAGGTGGACTACGTTGTTTTGCACACCAAGACATGCAGCTGTGAGTGGCTGTGGGCTCTCAGCTGCCAGGGAACATGACTTCTGATTGCAGAGAACCATCCAGCTGCTCAGCCAGGCAAAGGATCTGCAGCCATAGCTGAATGGTGGCACTTCAAGAGCAGATTTCCCACATGGCTTAGGCACTCCAGTAGCATACCTGTTGTGCACATACCACTGCTGGTTGTGTAATGCACCGGGGCAGCAATAGCAGTAGCCCTAAAAGCATCTGCCCTGGGGTGCAGGAGTGCAGAGTAGAAGAGCCCCGTGCCCTGCTGGCGTGGGAACCTATGTAATACAGCTGACAGCATGATGCTTCAGTAACTACACATGAAGTCCCCTCTAAGGCTGATTTGTCCTAGCTCCTTGGGCTATGGGGACTTGCTCTCTGTATCCATGGCCTGTATTTAAATACACATTGCCCCCTTTCATACAGTGAGGTTAAACTCTCTTGTCCTGGCCTTTCTGCTGAGGTGAACTGAGGAGCAGGAAGCATTCCCTGCTGAACCAGCAGAGCCTACGTGGGCTTGAGAGTTCGACTTCATGGCTTAAAGAGTAGAGGTGTGTTTTGGGCAGCTTATGATAGTGACTTCCTTTTGCAATAAAGGACAGCTCTGGCCCAGAGTGTCAAGCAGGCGTAAATCAGCATAGCTTTCACTTCAGTTGAGCTATGCTGACTTAGGTCAGCTGAGGACCAGGCCCTATGACCCAAGCCAGGGGACAGGGATTGTTTAGCTTTGGGACGCAATACAATACTTAATGGATTCTGTTTTAATTGGACAAGCTGAGAAAGGGCTGTGGAAAGGCTTTCCCCCATTCCTGAGTAAGTATACGTGCCTTACCAGGGCAGGCCAGAGCACTGCTTGACAATCAGGGTGAGATCACCTTGACTTTATTTACAAGGGCACCTGTGTAACACATGGGGCAGTGTTGGCTGCTGGTCTCCCTCCTGCATGTGTTCCACAGTGGAGAGGAGGACCCCGCTCAGGAGAGCCTGGCTTGTTAGCTGGTAACCACTTGTGCTCAGAGCCCTCGTTTGGTCCCCAGCATCAGCCAAGATGATGGCAGTAGCCCCTTTGCTGGGAGATGCATCCATGTGGACAACCCTGAGCTGTTTAATCTGTTAAATGAAGAGGCGAAGATCAGCCCAAATGAGGTGTGAGAGGAAAAGCAGAGGTGAGCTATTTGTAATGGCTGACACAGGAGGGGTCTTGTTTTATGGGTAGAGCATCCCTGCTCACCCGAGGAATGGAGCATAAGGCATCAAATCAAAGCAGGTGTGGTAGGGATTGCTTTCAGGGCTGTCACTGACCTGATCACTAAGGATACAAGAGGACATCTCAACAGCCAAGCTGTAGCAGCACTATGTGATGTAATTCTCTGGGTTCAAACACATCCCATCACGGAGGCTGCTTCACAGAAATGAGACGATGTCTGTGGATGGCTGACGCAGACTTGGCTTCCCTCATGACGGCATGGGAAAGGCATGCTCTCTCTCAATGTACCAGGGCTTGACTGGTGAAAAGCTGACTCTTCCATAGCAGTTTAGGGAATGGATCTTAGCAAAGCGGGGAGGAAGAGCACAGCTTTTGAGATTCTGGCCTGCTGGCACCCGCGGCCTGTTAAGCAGCTCCTGTGCAGAAAAGGAAATGAATGCTTGTTAGAGGTATAGCGGGAGGGAAACAGCCCCTAAATCAACAGGCACATGCTTGTGTACTTTAGTTATTGGGGCAATAACCTGCACTAGCCCATGGTCAGGGGGGAGATGGTAAATTGTGGGCAGTAGGTGGCCGGACAAGCAGCCTGCAAGCATGCAAAATTGGCAATGGATGAAGGCAGCTTCTACAATTTTATGATATCGTCTGTGTTCAGACAGAAGGGAATGTATTTGCACTCAAAGCTGCAGTAGCCATGTACAGAGAAAGACCTCAGGACCTACAACCAGGGGTCTCTACAGGCTGTGTTCCCCTGGAGGCTTGAACCCAAAGGGGAAAGAGCTCCCTGAAGTTGTGACAGGTGGCTGGAGGGCAGAGGTTTTGTTTAGAGACGAAATGTAACTCAGAAGCAGGGTGTAAACTTAACTGTTCCACCTCCAGGCTGGGTTTGTCCATTACCTCTCAGCCACCCAGTCAGAGATCACACTGCTACTCCGTTCTCCAGGAAAATGGTTTAGGAGTCAACTGGTTATTGCCTCACAGGGTGAAAGTCACCTGTTTTCATGCTGTGCATAGTAGCTGGGATTGAAACCTAGTCCACATCGCCCCCTTGTTAGATATAAGTGCAAGACCAAATTGGGACCAGGCCTGTGTACAAGTAGCAGAGAAAGATGATGTTAGCAACCCCCCCCTCCCGGAGGTTGAAAAAACATCTCTAGTTCCACTCCCCACCCACTCCTCATTATGAGCACATGCACCCTGCTGCAAGGTGTGTGCATTTTTACAAGAATGCTGCAAACAAGCCACTTCTCACAGGACTGGAAAGATGCCCCCCTTTTCCCATGTAGTGCCAGGTAGGAACTGAATCCAGCGTGACCAGCACTGAAAGCCAACTCCTGGGCCAAGCAGCAGGCTCCCTTCTCTTTGTTAAGAAATGGTGTAAGTTAGGCAACAGGACCCAGATCATTGACTGCAGCGGACTCAACTGCTGCTAAGAATCTGAATCCAAGTTAGGCTGGAGGGAAATTTGATAGGTCTGTGAAAGTTGGTTTACGACTCTTAAGCTGCGTCTACACGTGCACGCTATTTCGAACTTAACTTCGACGTTAGGCGGCGAGATGTCGAAGTCGCTAACCCCATGAGCGGATGGGAATAGCGCTCTACTTCGACGTTCAACGTCGAAGTAGGGACAGTGTAGACGATCCGCGTCCCGCAACGTCGAAATTGACGGGTCCTCCATGGCGGCAATCAGCTGGGGGGTTGAGAGACGCTCTCTCCAGCCCCGCAGCTCACTGGTGGCTGCGTGGAGCGGCCCCTTAAAGGGCCCCTCCCCCGCCCTGACTGCAGGAGGCTGAGGGAACGTGCAGGCTCCTGCCTGCACACGCGGTGGAGAGCCTGCCCAGCCCTCAGCCCCTTCTGCAGCCATGGCTGCCCAGCAGCCCCCCCCAGCGCCCCCAGGGGACCCCCCCCCAAGGGCAGCCAGGGCAGCCAGCAGAGCCAGAGGACCAAGCAGTCTGGGAAGCGGCAGCGGGGCCCCTCTTGGACGGAGGCCGAGATGCGGGACCTGCTGGGGCTCTGGAGCGAGGAGGAGGTGCTCCAGGTAGTGGGGAGCAAGAGACGGAACACGGATGCGTTTGCTCGGCTGGCCGACGGCCTGGCTGCCCGGGGTCACCCTGCCCGCACTCCTGACCATGTGCGCAGCAAGGTGAAGGAGCTGCGGCAGGGTTACGCCCGGGCCCGGGATGCGGCCAGTCGATCTGGGGCCGCCCCAGTCACTTGCCCCTTTTACAGGGAGCTCAGGGACATCCTGGGCTCCCGGCACACCTCCCCCCCCTCCGGCCACCCTTGACACTTCGGCTGACGAGCCCCAGCAGGCCCTGCAGCCGGGCTCCGGCCCGGAGGTAAGCCCCGCACCCCGGGGGTCCCCCCGGAGGCCATCCCCGGGACATCACGGCAGGGGGAGGAGGAGGAGGGGGGCTCCTCCTCCACCGATTCCAGCCTGCAGATCCTCCTCCTGCCATCCCGGAGCAGCAGCAGGGCCTCCGACCCCCGGGGATCTCCGGACCGTGGGAGCGGACCCACAGGTAGGTACCCCTCTCTGGTGGATACCCCGGGGCTGGAGGGGCGGGGGGAACAGAGATGTGTCCAGGGCCCCCCACACGCTCACATGGCCATGGCCCCAAGGACACCAGGGACAGGGCCCTCACAGCACTGCAGCCAGCAGCCGCCCCCCCCCCCCCCCCCCGGCCACCCTGCATGACAGTGCCATGCCCCATCCCCAGGCCAGGGGGGAGCGGAACCTCGAGGGGCCCCCGGGAGGAGTGGGTGGGACACCCCGCAGCACCAGCAGGCGATGGAGTGGGGGGAGTGCCAAAGGGAGACCCAGGCTACAGATGAGCCACCCGAGCCGAGGAGCTCCCAGGGCCAAAGGAGGATCCTGGCGCTACAGCCGGCAGGTGACACCTCTGCCCTGAACAAACAGGAGGGAGGAGCCGAGCTGGCTTTGAATTGGGGGGGGCGAGGGCGGGGGCCACAGGTAGAGGCTAGGGGAAGGGAGAGCTGATAGGCAGCCAGCCAGAGGAGAGGGAAAGCTGCATCGCAGAGGGGGCCCCCCCTTGGGGTCTTCTCCCCACGACGAGTTGGAAGGAGTGTCTCTTCCGACAGCTGGTGCTGTCACTCCTGCCAGAAACTGGCCAGCTGTGGCCTAAGAAACCTCTCCTGCTCTCAGACCCTGCGGGCTGAAGTGAGCGTCGCTCCCACCAGGGGACGGGCTGCAGGGCAGGGGGACCCCTGAACCCCATCCATCACAGCAGCATCTCCCGGGGATGGGGATGGGGAACCTGCAGCACAGGGCGGGGGGGACAAAGGCCACGGCTCGGGGACCACACTAACGCCTGTCTCCATTCTTCTTTCCCCCCTCCTCTCCTGTGTCCTGCACCTGCACCGGCACCATCCGAAGGACCGGAAGAGAGCGCCGGCGAGGCGTCGGTCGTCCCGGAGACTCCTCCGGGACCCTCGCTCCAGGGAAGCCCCTCGGCTGAGGAACCACCGGCCCCACGGAGGGCAAGACAGCGGACCCTACGCCTACTACCGGCGGTGGCCACAGACCCCCAGCTGCTGGCCATCCATCGCCGGCAGCTGGAGGTGTCGGAGCGGCAGCTGGAGGTGTCGCAGCAGTACATCCGGCTGCAGGAGCAGGCGCTGGCCTGGCACCGAGAGTCATGGGGGGCCCTTGTGGACACTGTCAACCGCCTGGTTGATTTCCTGGCCCCCCATGCCGCGCCACCGCCCGCCATGGCCGCTCCTGCAGCCCCACCACCAGCTGCTCCAGCCGCCGCCGGCCCGTCCGCCGTCGCCCCACCACCTCCCCGCGAGGGCCACCGCGCCGAGGGACCCCTGGAGCCACCCGAGACTCGCCGGCGCCGATATGTTCCGGTGGAGCCCGCTCCCACCCAGCCGCGGACCAGACTGCAGGCCCGCCGGAGCTCCCAGCCCGGAACGCCCACTGGGGGCCTGTAGGGGGTGAGGGGCCCGGGACGTGGCCCCCCCCCCGATGGACAGACTTTGGGGACTGGGTGGGTGGGTGCTGCCCCTGCTTGCCCCGTCCCCCCTGTAAATAGTTCTCCCCGTTCTCCTCCCTGCTTTTTGGTTTTCTTTTGTTGATGGCGCACCCTGTTTGGATTTTATTGTTATACATAGTTTTATTTGTGCCCATCTTGCTTTTGTTACATGTTTGTCCCTCCTTTTTGCTTTCCCTTTCACATGTCTATATTTTTCTATTTAAAAAAAAGAAAAGGTTCAGCCAAAGAAAACATTTACGTTCACCCACAAGTTCGATCTGTCGTTTCTCCTGGACAAGGGGGGGGGGGCGGTGGGGTGCTCCATGGTGGTGTGGGCGTTGAGGCAGGAGTGTGGGGGAGGAAGGGGCGGGCAGTCGGGGGCCTGGGCAGATTTCACCCTGCGGCCTGGTTGTCGAAGTGGGCCCGCAGGGCCTCCCGGACCCAGGTCCCCTCTGGGTCCACCTGCCGACTGGGGGCAGCAGGTGGCTGGACGTGTGCCCTGCCGGCCTCGGCGGCCCAGCCCTGAAGGAAGGTCTCCCCCTTGCTCTCGACAAGGTTGTGCAGGGCGCAGCAGGCACCCACAATCTGGGGGATGTTGTTGGGGCTGGCATCCAGGCGGGGGAGGAGACATCGCCATCGTCCCTTGAGGCGGCAGAAGGAGCGCTCCACCACCTGGCGCGCACGGTTCAGGCGCTCGTTGAAGCGCTCCTGGCTGGCGGAGAGGTGGCCCGTGTAGGGGCGCATAAGCCACGGCCGGAGGGGGTAGGCCGCATCCGCAATGATGCAGAAGGGCATGGTGGTGTCCCCCAGAGGGATCTCCCGCTGGGGGATGTAGGTCCCCGCCTCCAGCCGGCGGCACAGGCCCGAGTTGCGGAAAACCCGGGCGTCGTGGGTGCTGCCAGGCCAGCCCACGTAAATGTCCTGGAACCGTCCCCGGCTGTCCACCAAGGCCTGCAGGACGACTGAATGGTAGCCCTTCCGGTTCACGTATCGGCCTCCGCTGTGGTCCGGGGCGCGGATGGGGATGTGGGTCCCATCCAGAGCCCCGAAGCAGTTGGGGAAGCCCAGGGTGGCAAAGGCGGCAATGGTGGCATCTGGGTCCCCCAGCCTCACGAGTCTGTGCAGGAGCATGGAGTTGATGGCACGCACGACCTGCAGGGAAAGCACATGGGACAGCCTCAATGAGGGGTGAGCAGGGTGTGCATGGCCCTGCCTTGGCCTGCCCTGGCCCCCCCGGCCCCCCCTGGCCTGCCCTGCTCTGCCCTGGCCCCCCCGGCCCCCCCCCTGGCCTGCCCTGCTCTGCCCTGGCCCCCCTGGCCTGCCCTGGCCCCCCTGCTCTGCCCTGGCCTGCCCTGGCCCCCCCTGGCCTGCCCTGCTCTGCCCTGGCCCCCCTGGCCTGCCCTGGCCCCCCTGGCCTGCCCTGCTCTGCCCTGGCCCCCCGGGCCTGGCCTGGCCTCCCCCTGTGGGTTCTCTTACCTCCATGAACACAGCCCCGACGGTGGCCTTTCCGACGCCAAACTGCTGCCCCACGGATCGGTAGCTGTCCGGAGTGGCCAGCTTCCAGACAGCGATGCCGACCCGTTTCTCCACACTGAGGGCACGCCGCATGGCAGTGTCCCGGTGCCGGAGTGCGGGGCTGAGCCACTGGCACAGCTCCTGGAATGTCTGTCGGGTCATCCTGAAGTTGCGGACCCAGTGCTCGTCGTCCCACTCCCCAAGCACCAGGCGCTCCCACCAGTCGGTGCTGGTGGGGTGGCTCCACAGCCGCCGGCGTGTGAGGCGGGGGGGGTGGAGCGGGGTGCTGCAGGGGGAGGGGCTGAGCCCTGCTGCCCCGGGGGCATCTCCTCCCCTGGGGCAGGAAGGTGCTCAGCTGCCCCCAACATGACAAGAGCCAGGGCAAGCCCTGCTCCTGCCAGGAGGGCTGGCTGGACCTCTAGCTGCTGCTGCTGCTGCTGCTGCTGGGGGTCCATGGCTGCGGCGCTCGGGGTCTGTGTGCCTATCTGGCTCGTCAGACCGCGTGCTGTGCAGGCTGAGTGTATGTGGGAGGGGCCCTTTAAGGGAGCGGCTAGCTGTTGCCCCGGAAGCGCTAGCCTGCCCTGTGACCCTGTGTGCAGCTGTGCCTGGCATCCCTATTTCGATGTGTGGTACTTTGACGTGTAGACGTTCCCTCGCTGCGCCTATTTCGATGTCGGGCTGCGCAACGTCGAAGTTGAACATCGACGTTGCCAGCCCTGGAGGACGTGTAGACGTTATTCGTCGAAATAGACTATTTCGATGTCGCAACATCGAAATAAGCTATTTCGATGTTGGGTGCATGTGTAGACGTAGCCTTAATCTCCTATTAGAATCTCAACTTCAGACTAATAATGTCCACTAATGAAGCCAGCTTGGGGCCAGGCTTTCTCTGAGACAGACTTTCCACATCAAACCAGAACAATGACCTCCAAAACTGCAGAACAGCAGGTCTGTCACATCTCTTCACTGACTGGGTTTGGTCTGGGTGTCTCATGCACAAAAGCAGAATCAGCCCTGCCCACTGACACACACACACACACTCTCTCTCTCTCTCTCTCTCTCTCTCTCTCTGCGGGATAGGAACTGGTGACTCGCCCACAACGCTGGTGCCTCAGAGCCTCCTTGATTGTTCACAACCCAGGTAAGGGCTTATGACAGTGAAACCAGAACTGACTCCTCACTTCCCTAGCCAGGTGGTTTGAGCCCACCAGGCAGGCTGTGGTACTTTGGGTGTATTCTATGACAGTGAACTGGTAAGTCACAGGGAGGGGAGCTCACCTGAGTGTGACGCGTGCGTGCGCACACGCGCACACACACACACACACACACACACACACACACACCCCTTTATTTTCCTCACCAACACAAACACTTAAGAAGGACAGACCCTAGGTACTCTTCCCAATGGGTAGCCCTCCCCTATCAAGCCAGCTGGGGAGGTGGTGTTCCTTTCTCTGGGAAAGGAAGCTGAACAATTAGCCAAGAAGGCTTTTTTTAAATTTAGCCGGGTGGGGAGCGTGTCGCTGGGTTGAAAGGTCCACCAGCTTTCACATGAGTGAAGCACAGCGTCCCTGGGATTTATAGCCAGAGGGGCTGGAATCTGAAGCAGTCTACCATGTGTCTCCTGCCCATCCATACACCATCACAATCTGCTGCAGCTGGAGGCTCAACACCAAGCTCATAAAAAGCCAGAGGAGAAAGGTCAAAATGGCCCACGAAGCTGGACGTTAGACACCCAAGGTGTGGCCCTTCTGCTCTGCAGCTAAGGGTTGGAGTTTAGGCAAAGCCAGGCAGGCTCTGTTCTGCCACAAAGTCCTTGTGTGTCACTTAACAGCTAGGTGCCTTTAAGCTCCTTGTCCGTGAAATGGGGCTAATACTGAGACACGTCAGAGAAGGGTGGGCTCACTGTGGCTCATAACTGCTGATGTCCAGGTGCTACAGCAGTATAAGTAGTCCTATGGCACCAGCAGCACTTAGGCTCCCTAGCAGCAAGGTTTTGTTTTTTTTTCCTGTGTGAGGCTGTGCAAGGATGAGGCTGGTCTTCCAGCCAGACTGCACTTTTCAAGAGGACCAGATTAATAGGGAGGAAAAAAACGCAACGCAACTGCTCATGAGCACCAAGCCATAAAGCTTCTCCCTCTGGCACAACCCCAGTGTAATTAACATGTCTGCTCCCCACCAAGCTTGCTGCAGCACTGAGGCCTACTGAGTGTGACTGGCCATCCAAGTGCAACCTCCTGCTTCACTGTGTGCAGTACGCACATGCATAGCCTTAGCGGCGGTGGCAGTCAGATCACTTCCACCACACATCCATTGGCATCTTTGCTAGTGAGCCCAAGAGCGCTGCCAAGATGAATATACATCAGCACAGTCAGAGTAGGACAAACCAAGGCACCTGCCAGCCCCGTAGCCTGTCTCTGACAGTGGTCAACGCCAGGTGTTTTGAGAGACAATTACAAGAGCAGGGCAATTACTGAACGAACCAGGCCCAGCTGCTGGAAGTCAGATGTTTCAGGACTCCCAGAGCTTGGGGTTGGGTACCTGAGCACATTGGCTAACCACCGCCCATGGACCTAGCCTCCAGGAACCTAATTCGTTTTTAAACCGATGTACATTTGGCCTTCTCTGTTATATAATGTATTCCCTCTTGGCTGTTTTAAACCTGCTGTCTGTTCATTTCCGTGGGTGACCCAAACCGCCCCCCCCAAAAAAAAAACCACCTGGCCCAGGTCTTGTGTCCAGCAGAGGGGTGACTAACACTTTCTCCCCCCCCTGCCCCTTTATGAACCCCCTACAGTCATATCCCCCACCTTTGTGCTAAGGCCTGGGGCCCAGCGGGGCTCAGCTCCCAGTGGAAGTGGTGCCTAATTGCTGAACTGCAGCCCACGGCTCCCATGCAGATCCACCGGCAATAGCTGTGATTTGAATGGACAAGGGCCCCTTGAGGTGTGTCTGCCTTAGGGGGACGAGCAACGCTGTCGGGGGTTGCTCTTCTGGTAGGAACACACTAAACTGAACCTTGGGGGCACCCCCCGCAACCCCCATCAACTGCATTCCTCCACCATGTTGCAAGGCGTAAGAGTTGTCAAGGGGTTTCTCCCCGTGACCTCCAGTGTGAGGGCACTGTGGAAATTCGACGTAAGGGTGGTGACGCCAGCTGTGCAATTTGCATAGCTGAAGTTACAAAACTGAGGTTGAGTTTCTTTTCTAGCATAGACCAGCCCTCGGTCTTTAGCGAGTTGCAAGAGCTGGTGCTTGGTAAAGAGGCTGAGGATACAGGGCATCATGGCCGGGAATGGCCACTTGCCAGACCACTGGGCAAAATGAGGGAACCCAGCTCCTGGACGGGGCAGGGCTGGGCACAGTGATGATTGAAAGGGCACAGGGCACCACAGCTCCTGTGGGATGCCTGTGCCCTTTCCAACTGCCAGGCCCAGTATTTGCTCGATTCTTCCCTCCATCCATAGGCAGAATAAGTTTCATGTGCACTGGGCATGTGTGGATGTGCCCCACCTGTATAAAACACACGCTGCCAGGGGTGCGCACTGTCAGGGCGATGCTAATTAGCTGGGCGGCACCTGAATCACGCCTGGGTGGGTGCCCCAGCCAGGCCCTGGGGCAACTGTGCCCTTCCCCCCCCCACCCCCGCAGGCCTGGCTGAAGCCAATGCGCTGTCCCCTCACTTTGCAACTGAAGCCTTCCACGTCACACCTCAATGAGGCATGGGCTTAACAGGGGCCCTCTGCATAGGCTGAACTGCAGCACACCTGTACATTCAGTTGTAAAGAGGGCATTTTTACATGGCACCCATGGCAACAGCGGGGCCAACCATAGCAGTTCCCTGACATCGCCGCTGGCTTGTCCACACACACACACACAAACACACACACACACCGGCAGAGCTCAGCCAAAGGGCACAGGCACGGGACAGCTGCGTAATCAAAAGCAGCACCTCTTACTGCAGCGGATTTGACTCATTTTGCAGCACAGTTGGTGCAAGCTGGCTGGCTGCCTGCTGCCGTGGGACTGAGTCACACTGGGTGGCGGAAGAGCTTTGATTCTAGCTGATTAATTATTTTCCATCATCCAGGAGATGATCAGAGCAGCTGCAGGCTGGCTGTATGAGCCAAGTTACCGTCTGGAGTTCATTCCCCTGGCTCCTGGCTGAACACCTCATCTGAGCCCCCTTGCCTGCAGGCAGCACTATAGCATAGGCGGCTCTGGCACACAGGTGATTCTCATGGGGGAAGATGTCCCAGAATAACGCTGGGGGGGGGCTCCTCTGTAACCCAAGCCCTCAACCCAGTCACAGGATGGTGACCTTAACAAGAGACTGCAGTTTAAACTGGTATGGGAAAAACAAACCCCAGAAGCTGCACTGAGGACAGCCCAGGTCACCAGAGCACAGCCTACAGCCCACGCTCAGCTGGGAGATCTTAAACGGCACCCAGCCCCTGAAGGCTGGGGGCGGGGGGTGAGAGTTTGCTAGTTTTAGCGCTATAAATCAGATTGCAAACTCTCCAGGAAAGGGACTTTGCCACCTGTGCTGGTAAAGCATCTCTCATGACTAAAGTGGGAGAGGGAGCCCGACAGCCCAGCTGTGCTTTCTCCTTCCTTTTCCCAGGAGGAAAGCTCATGGTGAGCAGGTGCTGGGGAATCTCATACAGAACTGCAAATAGTCACTTGCCCTGCAACTAATACTGACCCTGAGAAGGGCTGCCCCCAGTTGGCGTCAATAGGCGCTGCAGGTGCTCAGCACCCCTCAAGACCAGCCTCTGCATTACTGAGGTGCTGAAACAAGCAGGCTGTGGATCAGAAAGGGCCTAGTTAGGTGAACGCTAACCCCCACAAAGACAGCGACTACCCTCGTCCTGCATGGGTGATCCTTGCCTCTGACTGAGGCCTAAGAGGGCATCTTATGCTTTGACAGCATTTGTAAAGCTGCTCTTTCCAATAAAGTCCCCTGAACGTTGGCTCTGGGAAGTTTGGTTCCCATCTCTCCACCTGCATGCCAGTCTGCAGGGTGTCAGAGCTCTTTATGAGCTGATTAATGACTATGTGTGTAAAGCTTAAAAAAATGTAAGACCTGAGACAGGCAGGCGCTGTGGACATGAGGCTTCAGTTTTTGTTGCCATTCAGCCCAGACCTGGTGCTCTTAGACGACTGCGGACCTGCAAGGACAGCAGATTTCCAAGTGATGTTGCATTGCGTTCTAACATGGTCTCCTTTAGTGCAGTTACAGACTAATGGATACAGCACAATGCAGCTGAGAGCGCTAAGGATCCTGTCCACACCACCACCAGCCAAACAGATGCAGGGCCATGCACGCCAATCACTTTTGATGGCAATGTTCACTGATCGCGCCCTTGCACTGTGCCCCTTCTTCATCTGCACTTTTAAACCTCAGTGCTTTTAGTCTCTGGGAGGGTTTTAGTCTGGAGTCTCTGGTAAGTGCTCTCCATCTTAACTCCAACCAACAGAGGCTTTGGGCGTTTTCGTTGGTATGAACAGAGAGTTCCAGCACAGATGTGCAGAGCAACTCCTTTACGAGCTTGTGGCTGGTTCTCTTCCCCATCACTTGCTACCCATCCTCCCACTTTACAAGCCCTCACTGGCTTCCTTCTGGTGATGGAAGAAGGCTGGGAAAAGACAGGCTATGGCTACACAAGCGAGTTTTGCTGGGAAAAAAAAAGGGTTTTGTGGACAAAACTGGTGGAACATCCACACACAAAATGCAGTTTGTTGACAGTATGTGGACAAAAGTCATCACTTCCTCCAACAACCTTCTGCCTCTCCCAGATGAGGAAGAGTACCTTTTGTCGACGGGTTCTGTCAAAAGAAACGCTGTGTGGATGCTCCAGGGGTGGGGGGTGGGGGCCTTCTCTCGACGGACAGAGCATCCAGGTCAATGGGCAGCCCTGGCTGCTGTGCTTCCATGTACCTATTTGTCAACAGAGTTGCCAGGCAGTCCAGCCACTCCATCAGAGAGGAGTGCTTTTCCAATTGGCTTTTGTGTGTGGCCGCACTCTGTCGACAGAAGTTTTGCCGCAAAATCTCTTCTGACAGTGACATCTGTCGACTGAGTGCTGTAGTGTAACCGTAGCCAGAGTGGGAAGGTCAGGGCATTCGAGGGCTTCAGGGATTGAGGAAAGCACAGCCTGGGGCCTGGGCTAGAGAAACAGGGCTGTGGCTAGAGGGGAGAAGGGGTGGGGAATGGGAGCACATAAGGCAGCGATGAGTTTCAAGATGCTGGCTTTTGGCTTCTGTGTGATGCTGAGGCCAGGGAGAGTTGAGGTGCCAGAGGTCGAGAGGCAGGGTGACAGGGACTGCTGGGGTTTGGGAGCTGCAGGGGACTGGGAGGGCGCCCAAGCCAGGGATAAGCTGGGAATGGGAGAGGTGTTGGAAAGGAGATCCAGGATTTCCTCAGGCAGTGGGCGGAAAGGGGCCCCCTGCATCCTTAGGAGGTTCCCTTGCCGCTGACATGTTCTTCTCACCTTCCTAGCTCCACAGCCACAGACTCTTCAGCTCCAGTGCTCCCCAGCTCCTGTTCCCATCCCTTCCCCCACCTGCCAGCTGGCAGGGTGTCAGAGCTTCTGCTGTACACGCAAGGGCAGAGAGGTCATCCCGGCCTCCTCATCAGCACAAAGCTATCCTAAAAGGCCAGGGAATCAAGTCCATAAGCTTTCTGCCTGCTACAGCAAGTAAATGCCCTATACAGGTAACACAAGTAATATTATAATTGACGGGGTCACTCAAAAGCCCACCCTGTATGCAGTGGCTATGCCTTTGTAATGTCTTTTCAGTAATTTATTAATGTTCCTCAGTGATGATTGTTAGTTACTGATACTGATAATCGCATAACAAACTAACCCGGCCAGTCAGGCCCTGGGATCTGCAGCCCTGTACTCACGGGGAATGGCCAGCTTTGTGAAGATAGGAAGCATGATCTGTTCCAGCTGCTGCTTCTGATCCAGGATGTCTTGCCTGGTGGGCTCCTTGGCATTCTCCAGCCAGTCAGATTTCACACGGCAGGCACTGAGAGACATGTTCTGTAGGAGGAGAGGTGGGGACATTAATCTGGAGAGTGGGCGAGCTCTGGCAATCAGTTGCTTTGTTCTAGATGAGGTTACAACTATCCCCTCTCCTCCAGACAGGAGCCTGGGTAGCAAGCTAGGGTCAAACTGCCCATGTAATCTGAGTGAGCTTACAGGCCTGCCCCCCACCAGCCTCCCAAGAGCAGGGGCAACCCTGGTCTCCTTGGACTGCAGCTGACCCCTCCTGTTAGGAATTACAAGTGAGGCACCTCAGTTAAGTCTGTAGCCGATAACTGAAGAAAGAGGTGTAGTGATGAGCGCACAGGGCTGGGAGCCAGGAGCCCCCAAGAGACCACTCAGAACCTGACACTAATGCTCCCTGTGCTCCTGGGCGCGATGCTCTTCAGAGCCCATAATGTTGTGGAGCTACAGCCAATGTTGCCTAGCAACATGAGGTGCAGAGCGATGCAGCACTAAGAGGGCAGTGAAAGGGTAAGGACCAGCGGGAGGCCTGCAGGTTGTGTCACCTCGGCATGACCACTTCACCTCTCCACAGGTCAGTCCCCTTCCCGCCTGGAAAGGGGACTAACACCTCACACAGGACCTCTGAGGCCTCATTCACGTGTGTAAAGCTCTTGGGCTGAGCTCGTCAGAGGTATTTAAGTGCCCTATTCCCACTGAAGTGAGTGAGCGTTGGGCACCTTTGGGATCTCAGCCGAAGTGTGCAGCCGGCACCTTCTCCAGCAGGATATCGAGGCACTCTCGTAAATAGGCGGATCTGCTGCTCACGGCAGGCACTTCTGAGTGTTCTCTGCTCCCCTCTGGCTGGGGCGGCTTCTCTGCGCCGGGCGGGCAGCATGAACAGAAAACCAAAGCAGGTCCAAAGTTTCCTGCAAACAAGAGCTTGGCACGGTACCTTTTCTTCCTTGTTCAGCCTTCCCTGCACCTTCTCTGGGTCTGTGATCGTGGCCTGGATGTGGGCGATGAATGTCCGCAGGGCCTGCTTAGCTTCTGAGAAACAGGACACACACTGAACAAATAGTGGTGTGGCTGGGTTCACAGACTGAGACAGGGGCTAGTGGTGAGACAGATTGCTACATAAAAGGAACCAGCTTCGAATCGCATGTTGACCTAGGCTGTTTTAAGGCTACTTAGTTACTAATCATTTGCCCTTCCTAGGAAGCCCTTGGGGTTTATGAATATTAATGATTTGAGGTTTATAAGTCTATTGTCCCATTTTACAGATTGGGAAACTACACACAATGGGACAGAGCCTCAGCTGATGTCAATCATTGCCTTCAGTGCCAATTTATGCTGCCAGCTAAAGATCTAGAAATGATGGCCTGGTTCCTGTGAGATTGAGGGTGCCCCCCCACTCTCCTGGACTTCCATGGGTGTCCCAAGAGCTCCACCTCCCTCAGGGCCTCACCTACACGGCAAACCTGAATGGTCACACATTAGCAAAACTGTAACACAGCACAATGCAGAGCTCTGCCCTGACCAAGCCATTGGGGGCAGGCAGGGGAGACCATGAAGTCACAACAGAGCAGTTACTAACATGAGGATCTGTGACCTCAGTGGGACTAGCAGTGCCTAGGGGATTCACAACTACACAGTGACACAAGGTTTCTCATGTTGTCTCGGTCCATAGATAGAACTGGCTGTAGTAGGATAGCACCTTTAGCAAGTCAAACATCTGTATTAATAGACGATTGCCCTTATATTTCACCTGTGGATTTCAGAGCACTGTACAAAAGGGGTAAATATTATCTCCACTTTACAAACAGGGAAACAGGCACAGAGCAGCTAAATAAGTTGCAGAGCTGGGATTAGAAATCACTATTTCTATTGCCTGCCCCCCCCCACAACATACACACCCCCACTTTAGTTGCTAGACCGTGTTAGGCTGCTTATATCTCTAATGATTGACAGGGCTCACTGAGAAAAGGTTTGAGATATGTATGACATCACAATACCATTCCTGAAAGCAAACCACTGGCTGATGATGTCACCAGGTGACAACTTGTCTGGCACTCAGGGCTGGAGCTAGCATCCAAGCCAGGAAACATCAGGGTGGTGAGGTTCATTTGCTTTAAATCCAGCGAAGGCAATACAGTAGAAACCCTAAGGGCTGTTTGCTGCCCGATCTCTGGCTGCACTTGGCACATGCTGTCACTAGACAGCTGTCCTCTTCAAAGGAGAAGACCATGTTTGTCCGAGGGCTCTCCCTCATCGTCCCTCTCTGGATTATCTTCTTCTGTTTCCAAGAGAGCGTTGGCCTTTGCAATCGCCCAGCCTGGGCCCGAGTGGGCTGGGAAATTCTTCCTGAGGACTTGGAGCAACTGCAGCTTGGAACCCAGCTTCCATCTAGCTGCCTTCCCTACCCACTGGACCTACTCTCTCACTACTTTACCAACCTGGAAATAGCAGAAGGAAGCTGGGAGATTCTGTGTGTCAGCTGCAAAGTTACACTTTTCCTCCTAGGAGGTTTATGTATATACAGTCTTTGGAGCAAATTGAGAAGACCCCAAAAGAAGGTGAGTGATGTAAACAGGCAAAGTAATAACAGTGCTGGTTAGATTACAGCCTGAGATTAGAACTCAAATACCTCTGCTACTGACCCACTGTGTGGCCTTGAGCAAGTCACTTATGCCTAAAGAGTCACTTACGCAAAAATGGCTGCAAATTCGGGGTGCCTCCATTTAGAGGTTGAAGACACTAAAGTCAAGATTTTCAAAAATAGGAGCCAGTTCCCCGAATAGTTTAATTCAAAGTAGTTCTCCTCAAGTCAATGGGCCAGTTCCCCGGGTTGCTGTAAATCAGCATCGCTCCACTGAAGTCAGCAGGGGAGATTTAGGACAGTTCTGTACTATACATGAAAGTTGATGCTCAAGAGACACAATTCCAGCTACAACAATTTTGTTACTGGAATCGACGTATCTAGGATCGAATTACTGGGCTGTCTCCCTTGACAAAGGCCAACAGTAGAAACTCTCCCATTGACCTCCCTTAGTCCTCACAATAACGATAAGCAGCAGGGTCAACTCTCCAGACTTGATAGTTTGATTTCATGCATTCCCCCAAGGCACACAAAATGAAAACTTGGAAAATGGACCTGACCTGGTCACTCTCCTGGTAAGTAAAGACGTACCCCTACAGTAGCTGTAAAACCAGCCTGAGGACACTTGAAAAGGGAGGTAAGGCTGATGGCTTTTGGCTCACCAAGAAAGAATTATTGTAACAATCTCATCTGCTTTGTCTTTCCAGATATCCATCCAGACATCTTCCACTTCCAGCACGAGAGAATTTCATGCTGAGTGCACCTGCAACGTGGACGAAATGGTCTGCCAGCTGCTGGCAAACACGTCTCTCATGATGAAATACCTCAAGTACCTCTGCCGCCACCACAGGAAAGAAATCAGGCACTGGAAGTTAAGTCGGAAGAGGAAGGGAGAAGAAATGAAGGATGAAGAGATCTTCCCAATTTGTCCGTACAGTCACAGCTCCATGGATACTGAGATGGAGGAAATATAGGGAAAGGATGTCTCATTGGACAGCAATCATCTTTTCATGCTCTAATAATTGTTTATCCCTATTCTTTGCAAGTGTGTTGCTAAGGCAGGAGAATGGTGTGGCCAGAGAGAGAGACTCAAGGTGAAGGTGATGGCTCTTTGAACGTTTATCTCACACTGACAGTTTGAAAGTTGAATGTTGTTGTTGTACCCATGGACAAGATGGGAGGGGAGGAGGGGAGAGGGACAATAAAAACTAACCTTTCAGAAGTGTGGTGATGGTGGTTTCAATTTGGAATGCCATTAAAAGAACACTGTCCTGGACAGAAAGCAGCTCCATTTCTCTGCAATGATCCAGCTGCTTTGAGCCACTTAACAAAGCTGCCTTAATCAATTAGCTCCACTAGCCAAAGGGGAATTATCATATGGCACAGAACCAGAATAAGCGCTGTGCACCAGCTTCTCCAGCCCACTGGGCATGGCCAAGGAAGCACTGCGTCCAGCAATCAATCCCTGACTGCCAGAATGTCCCCTTAGGGTGGCGGCTGCTGGATGTTACGGAGCAGCTCTGAGGCTGCACTAAGTCGCACCATGGGTCAAACCGCTGCCTGATCACCCTGCATGTCAGCGAGTTGCATGGACAAAGTAAACCAGACCTCTCCCTTCCCCTCAGGTCCTGCCTTGAGCGTCCTAGGGCAGGACCACAGAACCCCAGCCTCCTTCTTTCTGCTATCCAGGACTTTCCTTAGGGCATAGGCAGCCATCAAGGGTCCACCCACAGACGTATTGGTGCAGCTCTCTCCTTAGTAGGTGAATTTGTTGTTGGTTCTATCTCATTACAGGCCAGGCCTAGTGTAGTGTTTGAAATGCAGTTGGCCTACAGACGTTGAGTCATATCCTCAGCTGGTGTAAACAAGCATAGCTTTGTTCACTGCAACAGCTGAGGCTCAAGCCCATGGAGATCACACTCTCCAGCACGGGTGTTACTAGTCTCACCTGCCCAGTCCAGGAATTCAACACAGTCCATCTGTGCATAACGGTAGGCTATATCTCGGGCTTTTTCACCGTGGAAAGTTGTCGCTAGAAGATCAGCTTCCAATTCGACCAGTGTTTTCAATGTCTCCAGCTGGCCCCACGCTGCAGCACAGTGGAGGAGTGTGTAACCTGAGGGATGAAAGAGAAGGCATCAGAACCAAAGGGTGGGGTATCTTGCTGGGGATTAAATGCCAGCTAATAATACTTTACATTTTCAGAGGAACATTCTTCCCAAAGCGTTATGCACATCAGAAACCCACCCCCTGAAATACAGCCACTACCGCAGAATGGGGGTGGGGAGAAAACCATTGCCACATGCACCTCTCAGACAAAAGGTACAGGGAAAAAGCTAGCCATGGCAGGGAGGGGAAAGGCCTGTGGAATCTGCAATCAGACCTAGGATAGTGGAAGGGATGCTTGGCAACGAGAAATCAGAAATTTAAATTGCAGAACTGGGGCAAAAGAACAGGAAGATCAACTTCTGTTGGTGGAGAGATCCAGGAAGGGAACAGAGGAGAGGCCGGGATAGGGGCAGTAAGCAAGTGCGGAGTGGAGGTGAGTTTCAGGTCACAGGCAGAGCCAGGGTCAGAGACAAAGCCTTGTGAAGTCAATGGAAAGTCTCACATTACTGCAGTGGCAGTACCCTCCCATTTGGCTAAAGCTGCACAAAGGCAGCGTGGAGGTTAGAAGGAGCAGGTGCATGTCACCGTGCACCAAGGAAGTGAGTGCACTGGCTTGGATGAGGACTGGGTCATGGGTGGAGTGAGCAGGTGTGGGACCCAACCTAGTGCCCGCTGCAGCATACCTCTGGCTGTTTTATCCGTCATGACCACCCCATATTTTGCCAGGGCTCTGATGACTGCACTCTGCCCAGCCATGCAGATTGCATACAGGAGGTCTCGCCCGACGATGTCCTTTTCCAGGAGAAGCTTCATGGCCTTTT
The DNA here is from genome assembly GCF_033958435.1 of Carettochelys insculpta. Classification (NCBI taxonomy): domain Eukaryota; kingdom Metazoa; phylum Chordata; order Testudines; family Carettochelyidae; genus Carettochelys; species Carettochelys insculpta. The sequence continues at coordinate 61,527,038 of NC_134145.1, read as the reverse complement.
CACCATCAGGGTCTTCTGGGTCAGCAAAAATCTGCTGCACCCCCTCCACATCTCCAGTGAGAGCAGGCCTCAGCAGAGGGTGACAATACTCTGTCTCCTTAGGCTCCCCTGTATCTTCTGACTGGGTTGCTTCTTTTTGCTCCGTCATCTCTAGAGCAATATCTGCCAAGTAAGGAGGAACAGTATGCAATCCTGTAGAGCAGCTGATTGGTTTTGCACTGTGTGTTTGTATAGACCCACCAGGACTAGAACCTAAATCTTTTCCAAAATAGAATGGGACACAATGTTCACCAATGACATTCCCCGATGTGGAGGAATTCTTTTACAATGATGCTAGCTCTCATTGTTCATCATGGGTCTTGTGAGTTTTAGGTTTTTGTCTTAAAACCCTGGTGGCTGGAGCCAGGATATGGCATGAGCAGCTCAGCTTTCATTCAGACAGCAAAGTACATGTCTAGCCCTCATGGCTGCAAGACTACAGCTGCAGAACATCAAGCAGGTGCTCTCCAGTGGATCAAACCCCAGGAGGCCAATAGCAGTCCCCCAGTTTTTACTTGTAAAAATGCACATTATTTTAAAGCCTTTTTTTCTGTGAGTCAGACACAAGAGTTTTGAGCATTTGGGGGTGGCTCCCTTGCCCTGGGGATGCTCTTCCAGGAAGGCTATCTAAACAGAGATGAGGTCCACCTATGGGGGAAGGGAAGAGCATATTTGGATACAGACTGGCTAATCTAGTTAAGAGGGCTTTAAACTAGGTTATAAAGGGCAGGTAACCAAAGCCCACAGGTAAGTCAAAAATATGGAGACCTGGGAGAAGGGTCAGAATTTGGCAGCGCGAAGGCTGTTATAGCAGGGATAAAGAAGATACAAGACAGGACTGGGAGGCTGGGGTAGCAGTATAACCAGTGTCTTAGATGGCTGTAGACTACTACAAGAAGTATCAGGAGTAAGCAGAAATAACACAAAATATTTGTAAATGAACACAATATCATATAGTTGGTGGGATAATACATGACTGGAATATTGATACAGAAGGGTACAGCTTGCTCATAAACAAGACACAGACTTGTTGAAAGCTTCTTGTTAAGGATAAAGGAGGTAAAAAAACAAGCATGATGGCATGTTAGGGGTCTATTGCAGGCCACCAAACAGGAAGAAGAGGTGCAAGAGGCTTTTTAAAAACAACTAACAAAATCATCCAAAGCACTGGAGCTGGTGGTGATGGGGGGATATCAACTATTAAGACATCTGTTGGGAAAGTAACACAGCAGGGCACAGATTAGCCAACAAACTCTTGGAATTTACTAGAAACATTTCAAGGGATAGAGAAAGCTTCTAGGGGAGAGGCTGTTCTAGATTTGATTTTGACTAATATGGTGAAACTGGTTAACGGGACGTATTAGCAGGACGTATCATAAGCAAGACACCAGAAATAATTCTCCTGCACTGATTAGGCCTCAGCTATTGTGTCAAGTTCTGGGTACCACATTTCAGGAAAGGTATGGAGAAATTGGAGGAAGTCTGATGAAGAGCACCAAAATTATTAAAGTTCTAGAAAACCTGACTTTTGAGGGAAGATTGGAAAATGGATTTGTTTAGTCTGGGAAAGAGAAGAATGAGAAGGGACATGATAATAGTTTTCAGGTACATGAAAAGTTGTTACAAGCAGGAGAGAGAAGGATTATTCTCCTTAACCTCTGATGACAGGAGAAGCAGCAATGGGCTTAAATTGCAGCAAGGGAGGTTTAGGTTGGACATTAGGAAAAAATTCCTGTTAGAGAAGTTAAGTACTGGAGTAAGTTGCCCAGGATAGTTGTAGATTCTCCATCATTGGAGCTATTTAAGAAGAGGATGGATAAATATCTAACAGGGATGATATAGATGGTGCTTGATCCTGCCATGAGGGACCTCTTGAGGTTCTTCCAGTTCAAGTAGTCAAGAATCCTATAGATTTTAATCCCATTGAAACTGTATTTTTGGAGAGATGCCCTGGGAAATATATACATGGACTATCAATTAATTGCAGTTAATGCGAGCAATTAATGTAAAGCAAATCAACTAGATTAAAACCAGCTGTGAGTAATCCATATTAATCACACTGTTGGAAAATAAAGGAATTCCATTTACATTTATTTTTCTAGATTTTCAAATATCTTGATTTCAATTATAACATTGAATGAAAGGTATAGAGTGTTCACGTTATAGTGGTTTTTATTACAAGTATTAGCACAGTATAAAACAACCCAAAGTAATGCAAACTGACAAACCTTCCTAAGTCAAATACCACCAACAGAAATTAACATATTATTTTAAAAGAGCATCATCTGCATGAAAGCATGTCCTCTGGAAGGGAGGTCAAAGCATGAAAGGGCACACAAATATTTAGCATCTGTGGCATAGAAATACCTCGCAAGGCTGGTTACAATAATACCAAGAGAATGCCTGCTCTCACCTTCATGCAACACTGTGCACCAGAAGCAGGCAACATTATTCCCCCCCCGGAAATGTTTGTCTTAGCATTGACAGAACAAGAACTAGAATGGAGTCCATTTGAAGGCTCCAAGGTTTTAGCTCATTTTTTTTGGTTTTGAGCGCAGTTATGTCCAAAAAAAAAAAATCACCTTTGCAAATTGCACTTTCATGATAAAGAGACTCCACTACAGTATTGCTATGAGGTAAATTGAAAAATATATTTTCTTCTATATTTTTAACATGGCAAATGTTTGAAATCAAATAGTATAATGTAAGCACTCAGCACTTTGTATTCTGTATGGTAGTTGAAATCAGTAGTTGAAAATGCAGAAAAGCAGCCAGTCATATTTACAATATATATAAATTGCTACTCTATTAACAAAAGGCTGATCAACATTGCAATTAATTGCCACTTTTTCAATGTCATGCTTCATTACGTTTTAAATAATTGACAGCTGTGTGTGTATATAAAGTATTATTTTCATTTTATATGAACATATCAGAGAGGGACTTTCTAAGGAAAGTTCGGGATGTGTTTTATCAGGATCAGGGGCCTAACTCAGTTACTTCAGGGCAGAGAACTATGTGGTGTCCCAGTGAAGTGACTGGGTTCCTGCACAGGAAGAAGGGTCCATAATTCAGAAATTACACTTGTCCCAAATTCATTTAAGTTGACAAGGACCATTTCATTTCTGTTTTCTTGTGAAAGAACAAATACATTTTTACTGTGCAGCTATTTCTCTCTCTAACTCATGTTTAAGAAGAAAAGCCAAGTAAGAGGGGGATTTGTCATCAAAGGACCTGATCCTGACTGGTGCTGAGTGTTGTAGAGCCACTGATCCCCATGGGAGCTGCAGGTTCCATGTTCACCCATTTTTCAGAGTAAGGGTATTGAAAAAAAACACAGAATCACAGGGCTGAAAGGGACCTCCAGCCCCTTGCTTCAAGCAGGATCATCCCTAAGTCATCCCAGCCAGGACCTCATCAAGCCAGGACTTAAAAACCTAGAGGGATGGAGAATCTACCACCTCTCTCGGCAACGCATTCTAATGCTTCACCACCCTCCTGGTAAAGTAGTTTTTCTTAATATCTAACCTACACCTCTCCCTCTTCAACTTCAGACCATTACTCCTTGTTCGGCCATCTGACACCACTGAGAACAGTTTCTCACCCTCCTCTTTAGAGCTCCCCTTCAGGCAGTTGAAGGCTGCTATTAAATCACCCCTAAGTTTTCTCTTCCGTAAACTAAACAAGCCCAAATCCCTCAGCCTATCCTCATAGGTCTTGTGCTCCAGACCCTTAATCATTTTTGTTGCCCTCCGCTGAACCTGCTCCAACAAATCCACATCCTTTTTATACTGGGGGGGCCCAAAACTAGACACAATATTCCAGATGTGGCCTCACCAGTGCCAAATAGAGGTGAATAACTATTTCTATAGACCTGCTCGAAATCCTCCTCCTAATGCACCCTAGTATGCCATTAGCCTTCTTGGGTACAAGGACACACTGTTTACTCATATCCAGCCTTTCATCCACCATAACCCCTAGGTCCCTTTCCGTAGTACTGCTGCTGAGACAGTTGATCCCCAGCTGATAACAATGCTTGGGATTCTTCCGCCCCAGGTGCAGGACTCTACACTTCTCCTTGTTGAACTGCATCAGATTTCTTTTGGCCTAGTCCTCCAATTTATCCAGGTCACTCTGGATTCTCTTTCTATCCTCCAACGTATCTACCTCACCCCCTAGTTTTGTGTAATCCGCAAACTTGCTGAGGGCGCAATCCAGTCCCTCATCCAGGTCATTAATAAAGATGTTGAATAACACCGGCCCCAGAACTGAGCCTTGCAGCACTCCGCTTGAAACCGACCGCCATCCAGCTATTGAGCCATTGACCACTACCCATTGGGCCCAACTGTCAAGCCAGCTTTCTATCCATCTTATAGTCCAAGGATCCAATCCATATTTCCTTATCTTGTGGACAAGAATGTTGTGGGAGACCGTATCAAAAGCTCTGCTGAAGTCAAGGTATATCACATCCACTGACTTCCTCATGTCCACAGAACCTGTTACCTCATCATAGAAGCTAATCAGATTGGTCAGGCAGGACACGGGGCCAGTTGTCACAGGAGAGCCACCTGCACTGTGGCTTTGACACTCACAAGATGGGGGCCGGCCGCACCGGATCAGTGCGTGGCAGCATCACTGTTCTCTGCTCAGGTGCATCGCAGCGGCTCCCAACTGGACCCAGGCTGATGTGGGACACTGAACACCACACATGACAAGTCCCACACCTCCCTAGTGCAGCTTCTCAGGATCAGATCCTAAACGAGCACACAGAAAAAGACCCCCGACCCCTCTGGGACTCATACAAACAAACCTGTGCAGAGGGTGGGTGTCCTCCCCGCCGAGTCCCAAGGAAGCTATTCCAGGCCTTGCCTGGCTCCACCGATGCAGACAGCGTCTGCTGTTGCCGTAGCAACCATTCTCTGTGTGCCACCCTTGCTCTCGTCCGGATTCCAGGGAAGGTTGACATCACGGAAAGGCCCCGCCCAGCCAGCTGAGGGACCCGGCTCACTGCCAAGGCTGCACAATGCCACTGAGTCTGGAAACGGGAGAGCCAGAAGGGAACGCACTGGCGAATATGGCTGGAGGAATCCTCAGACCCTTATGATACCAGGCTGGACCTTTTGACTGTTATTTTTAGGGAAGGGGTTGAAAAGCCATTTCCAATCCCTTGGTATCAGGTCAGGGAGCTGTCTTTAAAACACTCTCGCCAGTGATGCCGCTGGAAGTGACAGAAGATTTTTGAACCAGGCTGTGTGCAGCCACTAAGCAGGGGGCTGGCAAGCAAGAGGGAGTGTTTCCACAAGTACCTGATCCCAGCACAAGAAAAGGGCCAGGCGGCGTTGTTGCAGCCATGTCTAGCCCAAGGCTTAGAGATGGCATCTTTTAACCATCCCGCTTCCATTCCTCCATAAAAGACCAGCGCGCCTCAAGAAAAGGAATGACAGCGCACCCCGGAAGAACCTGCCATCAGCTTGGGAACTGCAGGAAAGAGCAATGGACGCAAGTGATTCAGCCCCAGAGCCACTGGAAACGTGAGGAAGTGAATTTTATACATGAAAGCTCATGACATAACACATTTTTTAATCTCTGAGCCTTGGGCTATAGTAGAGGGTTACTCTGAAATAATGCAGTCCTGGTTATGAGAGGAGTATGCACCTGTTTCAAAATAGGCTCTGTCACTAACTCTCTGTGTGAACATGGGTCAGTTATGCTTATGGTCCATGTATCTCTTCCTCACCTGCAGAATGGAAATAATGCTTACTTAGAGAACAGGAAGAAATCTCAGCAGTCCCCAAAAATTTTAGATTTCACTATAAATAGGTGAAAATGTGCCAACCCCTGCAATTATGGTTGCTAATGTAGCTAAATCACCCTTACAAATCAGTGAACCTGCACTTTATTATTCTGTATTTTTGACATCAGGAGTGCTGGCTCATTAAGCCACCTTGGGTGACATTTTGCCCTGTGGGTTGGTGACACTGCTCTGTGATGTGGCTATGCTTTGCTGTTAGATGGGGATGTTCCTTCACACCAGGTCACTGCGAGGCTTTGTGACACGTCACCATGCTGTGGTGGCACTGTGTAATGATGCTTTCCTGTGGTCCAGAGATGCTCCATTGCAGCATTAGGCCATTGGAGTGATGTGTGTCTCTGGGGGCACATCTACACTCCAGGGAAGACTGACGCTGCCACGGACAATGGTCCAGAGTTCATTTTAGCATGCCTAGTGGGGACGCGCTAATCGAATTTAGCAGGCACCTCTGTCCACCACAGCACTCCTGACCCTTGTTAGGAGTAAGGGAAGTCGACGGGAGCGCAGGCTCCCAACAACCTCCCTTAGTGGAGCTGGCACAGAAGCCTGAATTAAAGTACATCAACTTTAGCTATGTAATTAACGTCGCTGAAACTGCGTACCTTAATTTGACCTTCTCCTGTAGTGCAGACCTGCCCTAAGCCACAGTGCTGTGAGGGCGGACGCGTTGCTGTGGGGTGAAGGCTTCTTCAGGACACTATGACACCTGGTGGTGACGCTTTGCCATGACACTTTACAGTGCCCTGTTACTATCACACTTCATGGGGACTTGTTGCCATGATATTTGGCCATGACACTTGCAGTGACCAATTACCATTCCACTTGGGGGGGTTGGGGGGTGGCTGCTGCCATGATACTTTCCCATGCCAGAGTGCCACTTTAGTGCTGATCTGTTACCATAACACTTCATGATGACCCATTATCATAGCGTTTGGTGGTGGACGATTGCCGTGACACTGTGACAACTGACAGTGATCTGTTACCATGCTACTCTGAGGTGACCGTTGCAGTCACATAGCAACACTTGGTAGCAAGCCTGCCCCTAGGGATGGAGCAGGCCCAGGGCAAACCCATATGCTGCAGTGCCCTAGGGGAGGGTCCAGCGCAACCCCTAACAGGCTGCTTATATTTTTAACTCTTGTAAGGGCTCACCTGTAAAGTTTTGAGATATCCTTATGATATCACAATACCTTTCCTGAAAGCAAACCACTGCCTCACGATGTCACCAGCTGACAACTTGTCTGGCGCTCAGGGCTGGAGCTAGCATCCAAGCCAGGAAACGTCAGGGTGTTGAGGTTCCTTTGCATTACATCCAGCTAAAGCAGAACAGGAGAAACTCTAACGGCTGTTTGCTGCTAGATCTCTGGCTGCACTTGGCACATGCTGTCACTAGACAGCTGTCCTCTTCAAAGGAGAAGACCATGTTTGTCCGAGGGCTCTCCCTCATCGTCCCTCTCTGGATTATCTTCTTCTGTTTCCAAGAGAGCGTTGGCCTTTGCAATCGCCCAGCCTGGGCCCGAGTGGGCTGGGAAATTCTTCCTGAGGACTTGGAGCAACTGCAGCTTGGAACCCAGCTTCCATCTAGCTGCCTTCCCTACCCACTGGACCTTCTCTCTCACTACTTTACCAACCTGGAAATAGCAGAAGGAAGCTGGGAGATTCTGTGTGTCAGCTGCAAAGTTACACTTTTCCTCCTAGGAGGTTTATGTATATACAGTCTTTGGAGTAAACTCAGAAGACCCCAGGAGAAGGTGAGTCAAGTAAATGAGCAAGATTGGAACAGTGCTGGTTAAAAACCCACAGGGAGCCAAAGCAGGGAAATGGGAGGATAAGTCTAAAGTTTTCTTATAGCAACCTTCAGGGAGAAATCTCTGCAGAACACCCAACTGGGGCCAGATCCCCAGGCTGGTGTAAACCAGCATAGGTGAATTGAAGTGTATGACCCAGATCAGCTGTGCCAACAGAGGCCGCAGGGCCCTGGGCAGGATGGGAGGAAAGGGCCAGGTTCTGCACCCTGGAACTGCTGGGACAAGAGAGAAAGGGGTGGGGTCCCGAGCAGTCAGCCCTCAGCGCTGCCCAGACTGTGGAACTGGGCCCCTCCCCCCGACTCCCTCACAGGCGTGTCCAGCCAGAGCAGCACTTCCATCGTATTTCAAAGGGGCCCAGGGCATATACCCTCTTCACCCCCGTCATCAGTGGGCCTGGGACACTTCCCCAAATACTTTAATGCACAGTAGTTCAAATCAGCATAGCTCCTCTGAAGTCAACAGCTGGGACTTAGGCCAGTTTTACATGAAAGATCATCCTAGAGACACAATTCCAGCTACAACAATTGTATGGCTGGAATCAATGTAAAGATCGAATTATTGGACTGTCCTCCTTGATGGAGGCCAACAGAAGAAACTCTCCCATCGACCTCCCATAGTCATAACAATCATGAGGAGCACAGGGCTTGACTGTGGAGCATTGATAGTTTGATTTCATGCATTCCCACATGGCACACAAAATGAAACCCTGGAAAATGGTCCCTGACCCAGTAGATCTCCCTTTAAGTATAGGCATACCCTTATGTTAGCTTCAAATCCAGCCTGCGGACACTTGAACAGGGACGTAAGGCTGATGGCTTTTGGGTCACCAAGGAAAGTATTATTGTAACAATCTCACCTGCCTTCTCTTTCCAGATATCCATCCAGACGTCTTCCACTTCCATCACGACAGACTTGCATGCAGCGTGCACCTGCAACAGCAACAAAATGCTCTGCCAGCTAGTGGCAAATACATCTGTCATGACGAAATATCTCAAGTACCTCTGCCACAGTCACAGGAAAGAAAACAGGTGCAGGAAATTAAGTAGGAAGAGGAAAGAAGAAGAAATCAATGATGAGGAGATCTTCCCATTCTGTCCATACAGTCACAGCTCCATGGATACCATGATGGAGGAAATATAGTGGAAAGGATGTCTCATTGGACAGCAATCATCTTTTCAAGCTCTAATAATAGTTTAGACATATTCTTTGCAAGGGTGTTGCTAAGGCAGGAGAGTGTGGAGGCCAGTGACAGAGGGAAGGTGAAGGTGACGGCTCTTTGAACGTTTTCCTCAGAGTGACAGTTTGAACGCTGAATGTTGTTGATGTACCCATGGACAAGATGGGAGAGGAGGGGAGGGAAGAGGGACAATAAAAACAAACCTTTAAGAATCGTGGTGATATCGGTTTCATTTTGGAAAGGACGCAAAAGAACATTGTCCTGGACAGAAAGTAGCTCCAGTTCTCTCCAATGATCCAGCTGCTTTGAGCTGCTTAAGAAAGCTGCCTTTGCCCATTAACTCCATGAGTCAGCTTCTCCAGCCCACTGGGCATGGCCAAGGAAGCACTGTGTCCAGCAATCAATCCCTGGCTGCCAGAATGTCCCCTTAGGGTGGCAGCTGCTGTGTGTAAAAGAGCAGCTCTGAGGCTGCACTAAGTCACATCATGGGTCAAACAGCTGCCTAACCACCCTGCATATCAGGGAGTTGCATAGACAAAGTAAACCAGCCCTCTCCATTCCCCTCAGATCCTGCCCTGGGCATCCTTGGGCAGGACCACAGAACCCCAGCCTCCTTCTTTCTGTTATCCAGGACTTTCCTTAGGGCATAGGCAGCCACCAAGGGTCCACCCACAGAGATATTGGTGCAGCTCTCTCCAATTTGTTGTTGGTTCTCTCTCATTACAGGCCAGGCCTAGTGTAGTGTTTGAAATGCAGTTGGCCTACAGACGTTGGGTCATATCCTTAGCTGGTGTAAATCAGCATAGCTTTGTTCACTGCAACAGCTGAGGCTCAAGCCCATGGAGATCACACTCTCCAGCACGGGTGTTACTAGTCTCACCTGCCCAGTCTAGGTATTCAACATAGTCCATCTGTGCATAACGGTAGGCTATAGCTCGGGCTTTTTCACCGGGGATAGTTGGTGCTAGAATGTCAGCTTCCAGTTCTTGACTTGTCTGAGACCATACAGCAAATCAGGGGCATGAACCAGGAACAAAATCCAAGAAACCTGACTCCCGGTTTCTTGCTCTAATTACAAGGAAATGCTTCTTTTTCTTCACATCAGACTACACTTAATGCCCAGATCCTAGCAAAAACTGATATAATTGTTAATTACTAGTTCAGCTGACAAGGGCTGAGTGATCTGCCCCACCCACAGTTGTTTTGAAATATGTTTTCATGATTCAGGTTGCTCACAAGTCTTTGCAGAATCAGAATCCAGCTGAGGGACACTGAGATGAGGCCTTGCAAATTTTCTTTCATTTCTGAGCCAGCACAAATCTGCTAGTCTCTCACCAGCCTTATTGCTTGCCGTGGAAGTGGGAATAATGCTGAGTCCTTGTGAACAGCTTGTGTTATTCTGATAGGCAAACAATAAAAAAAACACCACATACTTGTTAAAGAGGCTGAAGTTTGGGAGGAATGGTGCTCAAGACATGCAGAGTATGATTAGTTCAGGTATACTTTGGCTGCTGAATTGTGCTGAATGTTGACCTAATTGTTTTAATTCTATACCGGGCTCCAGTATCAGAGAGGAGCTCTGTTAGTCTGTATCTTCAAGAACAGCAAGAAGTCCCGTGGCATTTTATAGACAAACACATATTTTGGAGCATAAACTTTCGTGGGCAAAATCCCATTTCGTCAGATGCATGAGGAAGTGGGTCTTTGCCCACGAAAGCTTAGACTCCAAAATATCTGTCAGTCTATAAGGTGCCACAGGACGTCTTGTTATACCTGGCTCTGTCACTAACGCTCTGTGTGAACATGGGTCAGTTATGCTTATGGTCCATGTATCTCTTACCTCACCTGCAGAATGGAAATAATGCTTATGTAGAGAACAGGAAGAAATCTCAGCAGTCCCCAAAAATTTTAGATTTCACTATAAATAAGTGAAAATGTGCCAAGCCCTGCAATTATGGTTGCTAATGTAGCTAAATCACACCTACAAACTGGTGACCCTGCACTTTATTACTCTGAATTTTTGGCATCAGAAGTGCTGGCTCATTAAGCCACCTTTGGTGACATTTTGCCGTGTGGGTTGGTGACACTGCTCTGTGATATGGCTATGCTTTGCCCCACGTGGCGCTGTTAGATGGGGATGTTCCTTCACACCAGGTCACTGCGAGGCTTTGTGACACGTCACCATGCTGTGGTGGCACTGTGTAATGATGCTTTCCTGTGGTCCAGAGATGCTCCATTGCAGCATTAGGCCATTGGAGTGATGTGTGTCTCTGGGGGCACATCTACACTCCAGGGAAGACTGACGCTGCCACGGACAATGGTCCAGAGTTCATTTTAGCATGCCTAGTGGGGACACGCTAATTGAATTTAGCAGGCACCTCTGTCCACCACAGCACTCCTGACCCTTGTTAGCAGTAAGGGAAGTCGATGGGAGCGCAGGCTCCCATCAACCTCCCTTAGTGGAGTTGGCACAGAAGCCTGAATTAAAGTACATCAACTTTAGCTATGTAATTAACATCGCTGAAACTGCGTACCTTAATTTGACCTTCTCCTGTAGCATAGACCTGCCCTAAGCCACAGTGCTGTGAGGGCGGACGCGTTGCTGTGGGGTGAAGGCTTCTTCAGGACACTATGACACCTGGTGGTGACACTTTGCCATGACACTTTACAGTGCCCTGTTACTATCACACTTCATGGGGACTTGTTGCCATGATGTTTGGCCATGACGCTTGCAGTGACCAATTACCATTCCACTCGGGGGGGGGGGCGGTGGCTGCTGCCATGATACTTTCCCATGCCAGAGTTCCACTTTAGTGCTGATCTGTTACCATAACACTTCACGATGACCCATTATCATAGCGCTTGGTGGTGGACGATTGCCGTGACACTGTGACAACTGACAGTGATCTGTTACCGTGCTGCTCTGCGGTGACCATTGCAGTCACATAGCAACACTTGGTAGCAAGGCTGCCCCTAGGGATGGAGCAGGCCCAGGGCAAACCCATATGCTGCAGTGCCCTAGGGGAGGGTCCAGCGCAACCCCTTACAGGCTGCTTATATTTTTAACTCTTGTAAGGGCTCACCTGTAAAGTTTTGAGAGATCCTTATGATATCACAATACCTTTCCTGAAAGCAAACCACTGCCTCACGATGTCACCAGCTGACAACTTGTCTGGCGCTCAGGGCTGGAGCTAGCATCCAAGCCAGGAAATGTCATGGCGTTGAGGTTCCTTTGCATTACATCCAGCTAAAGCAGAACAGGAGAAACTCTAAGGGCTGTTTGCTGCTAGATCTCTGGCTGCACTTGGCACACGCTGTCACTAGACAGCTGTCCTCTTCGAAAGAGAAGACCATGTTTGTCCAAGGGCTCTCCCTCATCGTCCCTCTCTGGATTATCTTCTTCTGTTTCCAAGAGAGTGTTGGCCTTTGCAATCGCCCAGCCTGGGCCCGAGTGGGCTGGGAAATTCTTCCTGAGGACTTGGAGCAACTGCAGCTTGGAACCCAGCTTCCATCTAGCTGCCTTCCCTACCCACTGGACCTACTCTCTCACTACTTTCCCAACCTGGAAACAGCAGAAGGAGGTTGGGAGGTTCAGTCTGTCAGCTGCAAAGTTACACTTGTTCTCCTAGGAGGTTTATGTATGTACGGTCTTTGGTGCAAACTCAGAAGACCCCAGGAGAAGGTGAGTCATGTAAATGAGCAAGATTGGAACAGTGCTGGTTAAAACCCACAGGGAGCCAAAGCAGGGAAATTGGAGGATAAGTCTCAAGTTTTCTTATAGCAACCTTCAGGGAGACATCTCTGCAGAACACCCAACTGGGGCCAGATCCCCAGGCTGGTGTAAACCAGCATAGGTGAGTTGAAGTGTACGACCCAGATCAGCTGAGGCAACAGCTGCCGCAAGGCCCTGGGCAGGATTGGAGGAAAGGGCCGAGCTGTGCACCCCAGAACTGCTGGGACATGAGAGAAAGGTGTGGGTTCCCGGGTAGTCAGCCGTCAGCACCGCTCAGACTGTGGAACTGGGCCCCTCCCCCGACTCCCTCACAGTCGTGTCCAGCCAGAGCAGCACTTCCATGGTATTTCAAAGGGGCCTGGGGCATATACCCTCTTCACCCCCATCATCAGTGGGTCTGGGACACTTCCCCAAATAGTGTAATTCAAAGTAGGTCTCCTCAAGTCAATGGGCCAGATTCTCGGGCTGCTGTAAATCAGCATCACTCCACTGAAGTCAGCAGAGGTGATTTAGGCCAGTTTTACACTAGACAGGAAAGACCATCCTAGAGACACAATTCCAGCTGCAACAATTGCATGGCTGGAATCGACGTAACTAGGATTGAATTAGTGGGCTGTCCCCCTTGACGAGGGCCAGTAGGAGACACTCTCCCATCGACCGCCCTTAGTCTGCACGATAATGAGGAGCACAGAGGTGGACTGTCGAGCATTTACAGTTTGATTTCATGCAGTCCCACAAGGCACCCAAATTTACCCCTGGAAAATGGACCCTGACCCAACCAATCTCCATGTAAGTATACACGTACCCTTACAGTAGCTGTAAATCCAGCCAGAGGACACTTGAAAAGGGGATTAAGGCTAATGGCTTTTGGTTCACAACGAAAAGAATTATTGTAACAATCTCATCTGCTTTGTTTTTCCAGATATCCGTCCAGACATCTTCCACTTCCATCACGACAGAATTTCATGCTGAGTGCACCTGCAACGTGGATAAAACACTCTGCCAGCTGCTGGCAAACATGTGTGTCATGATGAAATACCTCAAGTACCTCTGCCACCGTCACAGGAAAGAAATCAGGCACTGGAAGTTAAGTCGGAAGAGGAAGGGAGAAGAAACGAAGGATGAAAAGATCTTCCCAATTTGTCCATATAGTCACAGCTCCATGGATACTGAGATGGAGGAAATATAGGGAAAGGATGTCTCTTTAGACAGTAATAATCTTTTCATGCTCTAATAATTGTTTTTCCATATTCTTTGCAAGGGCGTTGCTAAGGCAGGAGAATGGGGAGGCCAGAGACAGACTCAAGGTGAAGGTGATGGCCCTTTGAATGTTTACTTTAGAAAGACAGTTTGAAAGTTGAATGTTTTTGATGTTTCTGTGGACAAGATAGGAGGGAAGAGGGACAATAAAAACAAACCTTTCAGAAGTGTGGTGATGGTGGTTTCAATTTGGAATGAAAGTAATAAACATTGTCTGGACAGAAAGAAGCTCCATTTCTCTGCAATGGTCCAGCTGCTTTGAGCCACTTAAGAAAGCTGCCTTAGCCAATTAGCTCCACTAGCCAAAGGGGAATTCTCATATGGCACGGAACCAGAATAAGTGCTGTGTACCACTTCTCCAGCCCACTGGGCATGTCCAAGGAAGAACTGTGTCCAGCAATCAATCCCTGGTTGCCAGAATGTCCCCTTAGGGTGGCAGCTGCTGGATGTTACAGAGCAGCTCTGAGGCGGCACTAAGTCACACCATGGGTCAAACAGCTGCTCGATCACCCTGTCAGTTGCATGGACAGAGTAAACCAACCTTTTCCCTTTCCCTCACGTCCTGCCCTGAGTATCCTAGGGCAGGACTACAGAATCCCAGCCTCATTCTTTCTGCTATCCAGGACCTTCCTTAGGGCATAGGCAGCCACCAAGGGTCCACCCACAGAGTTATTGGTGCAGCTCTCTCCTTAGTAGGTGGATTTGTTGTTGCGTCAATCACTTTACAGACTAAGCCTAATGTAGCATTTGAAATGCACTTGGCTTACATACATGGAGCCTGCCCAGCTACTCTCTTGACAAAACAGGCACTCAGAAGCACAGCAGACCGGGCTGCCCATTGTTCTGTCTGCCTTTTGTGTCGAGAGAAGACCCATCTCCATCCCGAGCATCCATCCACACAGGTTTTTTTTGTTGACAGAATCTGTCAACATCAGTGTTATGCCTCATGCATTTTATGTGTGGACTTTGCAGCAGTTTTGTTGACAATACTGGGGTTTTGTTGGCAAAATTTGCTAATGTAACTGCAGCTTTTCTGTTCTCACTGGCACCAGTGCTTATCATGTTAGGATTTGGACTATTGTGCAGTGTCAAAGAATGGTATCTAGCATAGTTAACCAGACTTCAACTCCAGGAAAGCACCTGCTTCATATTTCAATGTCAGAAGATTTGTGAAGATTCCTGGAAGACTTTCCATGGTCTATGCTGCAGTATTTCTAGGGAAACCATACAATACTTTTCAACCCTTTTCCTGGAATGACTTATGAGGTGCTTAACTTTGACTCAGTCAGACCATTCATCTGTATCAATAGTCAACTCTCAAACATATTTGAAGGATCAGGGTTTTAATTTTGTATGGAGAGCTTGCATATTAATTTTCCGCCTTCTTAATAGTTCCCAACTATGGATGCATGCACGTAATAGTATAGTTATTATGCCACTTGTGCCAAGACAATCAGAGTCAATTTGGGCTTTCAGATAATTTATAAACCTAGAAAATATGTTCTCTAGTGTTCTGTCTAAAGCTCTCCTTGGGACATTAGTGGGTATTTCAGTCATTTTGCTATACTACAGGACTTGGAATTTAAAGGGTACCTGGAGCCCCAGAAATGGACAATGGTGTTATGCAAAAAGTCTACTGTAAATGGGGAACCAAATGACCTTTGCTGGGTATTGCTATCCTTTAATGTTTGGGTTTGCTGGATTTCCTGGACCGGGCAGTTGATGGCTTATGAGGCATTGACTTGGAGTCTTCTTGGGAAGGAACTTCTAAAATAAAAAAAAATACACAGATATTAAGAATAAATATAGTGAAACATCCTTGGGTAAATACATCCTGTTGAATCAAGTATGCATCATTGTCTCTTTTCAAATCACAGCTGGGAGGGACCCACTAACGGGCCAGTGCTGGGAAAAACTCAGGACTATAGTCCCTCCTTCCCCGAAATCAGGGTAGATCCAGTTCTAAAACAATGAAAGGAAGTGCTTTCCCACATGAAAAAGAATTTGGCAGGATTCAGAAAAGGATTATATGCATACACAGACAATAAGAATACCCAGAGTAACAGACAGGGAGGCTGACCCTGTGGTTAGTGTTCTAGCCTAGCGCCTGGGAGATGCAGATTCAATAATCTGCTCTGCCACAGACAGCTTACCTAAGTGCTGCATCTGTAAAGCAGGGATAATAATACTACCCGGCCTGCCTTGTGAAAGGTAAGCACGTTTAGATATTGCATGATAAGGGCTAGATAAGTATTTTAGTACATATTAAGAAAGAGCATATACTTAATGTGGATGTGGCAGGAATATTCCTGAGGGCAGGTAACCCATTGTTACAGGGTTTCTTGTACTTTCTTCTAAAGCAGTTGGAGCTGTGGCCAGTGTAAGTGAAAGGATATTGGACTAGACAGACCTCCCTAGTATGGCAGATCCTATGTTCGTCAAAGTTAGGGCTGTGCTTCTTTAATCTCACGCTGTGAGGAACCCCTGAACTGAGATGAAGAATGAATTCTATCACTACTTAAGAGAGAGATTTTGGACAGCTCTTAAAGCTGGCAAGGAGAGCATGGGTATGTCTACACTACTGAATTTTGTTGCCCAAATTTGAGGGTGTTCACATTTGCTCCCTCTGTTGACAGATCATGTCCACCTTGTGGGCACCATCCTCAACAGTGTGAGCAATGCACAGTGGGTATGTATCCCACAGTGCAGTACTGACAGTAGGCAGACCTTCTCCCAGAGTTCTCCCACAGACTCCTCAGCTACCAAGAGTAGCGTCATGAGTAGCTCTGGGAGCTCTCTGTGCTGGGGAACACCAAAGCAGCACTGCAGCCGGTCTCCATTCTGCTGCAGCAGCCATCTGCCTCATACTGTTCCTAGTGCAGACCGAAACAGGACCACTCCAATGATTTGTTCTTTGTTCCCTAAACAGAGCTGCTCACTCAGCTTCCAGATATTTCTGGGAGCTATGAAAGGAAAGGGGCATACGCCTGCAGTGTGGCAGAGATCATGCACTGAGCAGAGCCATCGGGGCAGGCAGTGTGGAATACTGGAGGCAACCAGTTCTGCCAACAAAGCAAACAGCAGTGTTCATGCTAGCTCTTTGTCCACAAAGACAAGAGAAAAGAAAAAGAAAAATCTTCCATGGGGCGAAATATTTTTAATCACCAAAACTGGGTGTTTTTGTGACAAAAGTTGCACCGCACTGTGCACACTCTCTCGGTTTAGTCACCAAAAGGCAGTTTTTGGCAGCAAAACTTGGTAGTATAGGTAGACATACCCTAAGTAGTAGGTAATCCCCACATATTCACATCTGCACAGTACACTGGAAGCAAACTTTTTAAACGTTAGGCTTGGTCTACACTACAAAGTTAAACTGACACAAGGCAGCTTACATTAGAAGTGAGTAGAATCAATTTCTTACCAGAGTGGAGGGATGCGTGGACCAGCTAATAGGAGGGCACATGACACCCCCCCAGGACTCCTCCCCAATCCCACGTTCTCCCCATGATCTAACCTACCACTACCTGGAGAAGGGAGCATCTATAGTCCTCCTGCCGCAGCCAGACTTTGAAACCACACAAGGGAAAGGAGCGGTATATGGGCCACCAGGTGGCCCCACACCAGCAGATCTGGCATGGCTATATTGCCTCCAGTCCAGCTGTAAAGATGGAGGAGACTGCTTCCTGTGTGGAAGGGCTGGGGGCTGTACAGCTGCACCAGAGGAGCTGCCATAAAGCGGCTGCCCTGTGGCCTCATATTCTGCTCCTCCTGGGTCTTTCTAGTTTGCTGCACCAGTTATAAACCTCTAGTAGGTACTGTGTATTGGACTGTACTGCCTTACTTGCACTGCTGGCTTATGTTGAGCTAATTATGTCACTGTTTTCACTAAAGTTCTGCTGTCGCCTTACTACACTGATCAAATACCTCCATCACCCTGAGAGGCATAGGACTAATGTCACTGTAGTTTGGGCAATGCCACTTTCCTGTAGACAATGTGCTACTTACATTGATGTTGGCTAAAATTCTTGTCAACGTCGAGTTCCCTGCTGCTCGGGTTCCCTTACTCTGAGTCTGGCTGCCAGGCATTGAGAGCTCTGGCTCCCAGCTCCCTGCATTGTTCCTGAGCTGTTAGAGTGTGGCAGTTCAGAGCAGAGAAAACATCAGCCTGAAATTGATGTGAATGTCAGTTTCACTGCAGGTAGGCTCTTGTGCTGTGAAACTGAGCCCGTGGGGGCTCACAGATGGGGCTGGAACCTGGGGATGGATGAGGGGCTGCAGTTGAGAGCCCCACATTCTACTGTCAGTGCCCCACTTCAATTGGTGCAAGCACTCCTTGTGAAGATGCTTGTCCCCAGCAGAAGGTGGGAAGGGTGGATGCCAAAAGCTGATAGAATTATTGGCGTGGACGTAGATTCACCTAAATTTAGTTAACTAAGTTTCTAGAAGAGACAAGCCCTAGCTAGAGACAGAAAGAATCAGCTGTATAAAGCATTCTTACCACCCTGCTTTCAGAAACTATCAGAATGCAGTGATTCTATTGTTCCTGATGTAAAATAATCTCCCAGGCAGGTAGTGGATATCTTCAGCTCTAGGCATACTTAAAATTAGTCTAGACAAATACTAGTAAATGTCCAAAGAGGAATGGTCCTGCGCTGGCCCTGAGATGGACTAGGGGACCTAGCAGGTTATTTTGTATCTCAGAGTCGATAACACATCTGAGTTCTGATTTGCGCACCTGGTTCTGGTGCTGCTTCTTCGGCTTTGTGTGCTTTTTCCAGCTGTTTCTCTAGATCTTGAATTCTTCCCAGAGCTTCCTCCAGTTGCTCATCCAGTCTTTCTGATCTCTCCTCTGCATTTTGAGCACGGATCTCGGTATCTCTGAAATACAGAAACCAGGAAGACACTGAATCCTTTGCCTGAGAGACTGTTGGCAAGATACTCAACATTCAGACTAAGAAAACAGATTTTTCAGTACAACTGACTGGCCCTATAAAAGCCAACTAACCATTTTAAATATGTGGCATTACTAAAAAGATCTGAACCAAACATGTGACTTCATACCTCCAGCTATATGATTCTTGCACATCAATTACATTTTAAAACTCATTTTCTCCTAACAAAGGGTCAGATGAAATTCAATAAGGACAAATGTAAAGTAGTAGATTTAAAAAGAGATAATTAATTGCACAAATACAAAATAGAAAATGACTTCCTATAAAGGCGTACTTGAGAAATGGATCTGGGAGCCATAAGGGATCATAAATTTGAATATGCGTCAAACAATGTAATACTGTTGCAAAAAACAAACAAACAAACAAACAAACATCATTCTTGGATTTATTACATGCTGAACCTCTCTAGTCTGACACCCTTGGAACCTGACTGGTACCAAATGAAAGAATTTGCCAGACCATGGGAGGTCAATATTGTGTAGCAGCATTACCAACACTTTTACTGCTTGATTAGTAACAGAGAAAAAGCCGTCCTAGTCTATATACTATCAAAACAAAAAAGCAGTAAAGTAGCACTTTAAAGACTAACAAAATAATTTATTAGGTGAGCTTTCATGGGACAGACCTACTTCTTCAGACCTTAGCCATACCAGAAGAGACTCAATATAAGTATTAAATGTAAATATAAGTATTAAATATAAATATAATATTGAGTGTCTTCTGGTATGGCTATGGTCTGAAGAAGTAGGTCTGTCCCATGAAAGCTTACCTACTAAATTATTTTGTTAGTCTTTAAAGTGCTACTTTTCTACTGTTTGGTTCTTAGAAAACATATTGGGTAAATCACAGCTAAATAACAGCACAGAACACTGACAGCCAGGACTACTGTCATCTGGAAACACAATTTATGGGACCACCGGAAACATGACCACACCCATGATAAGTGGTCATCCAGCTAACTAAAACCATGCCAGATTATGGATGCTGCTGGATGAGAGGGTGCCAGACCAGAGAGGTTCAACCTGTAGCAGCCTTGCTGGAGACCTGGACAGTCGTCTTTGTCAAGCATTAAATCCCATCTGTCTTGGTCCTCACCATCAGGTGATCCAATACTCACAGGAGCTGCTCTTGTAGACGGTCTATTGTAGCCAACATCTCAAATTCCTTTTGAGAATAGTGGGTTGTTGACTTGCTGGCAGTCATCTCTCTCTAGGGGCAGAAGAGGAAACACCTTCCGTATAAAAGCATGAGAAAGGGGAAACCATCAGGGAGATACTTCATCTGCAACATATGCCTGGTCCAGTGAGGTCCCCACTCTGGTCCTTAATCGCATGCTTAGTCACAGCATGAACAACCAACAAAGAAGGGCCGCCCCCTGCATCAAGGCTCCAATTCTGCAAATCACTTAAACACAGGTTTCATTTAGGCACATGTTCAGGCCCATCAACTTCAACTATATCTTCTCACATTCTCAGAGCTAGTGTTTTGATGAATCAGGGCCTGTGTGGGTCTAGAGAGATAACTGTCTTGGAGTGCCGGTACCCTCAATATACACCCAAGTGGCATTTAGCCTGTTGGGTTATGGCATTTTCTGATAGTGGCGCTCTGACTCCAAACCCTCGTGGTCAGGCTTAGAATGAAAAATGATCAAAAGAGGTGGAGGGACAGACAGTTCCTTTAATTGGCTGAGTCTGAGAAGACATCATACTTAATAGCACTTGTCTGTATTGTGGTAACTTTCCAAAAATTTTGGGGAATGTTGTAGGCATGGATGGCCAGAACCCTACTGATTGTGCGTAAAATCAGAAAACTGAAAAGGGAGAAAATAGGACAAATGGAGCCACCTGCCATCTGATTCCACAGCCTCAGCTTCTTAGATTCTTTTGAAAATTTCACTAGACACCTATTTGCATCTTTAGTCACCTAAGTACTTTTAAAATATATGGTTCCTGAGCTCAAGATACAGGCCAGGTGAAAAAATAATAATGCTTATATAATGTAGATTTTTACCCCTGATACCGACACCACTGTTGACTTGAGGGATTTCAAATGGATGTTGGAGTCATGTCCTATGTACCTGATGGTGTCCTCCATTACCTCACCACTCACAGTCAGGGGTTCACTGCTGATAGCTGGTGCAGATGACTCAAGCTGGAAGGAAAGATGAATGACGAGTTAGAGCAATGGCTCCTGGCAAACATAGGCATTAAAGCCTACCTCTCACTTGTTACGTGCAAATGACCCCACCGAGAAGCAGTGCATCTACTGCAATCGCTTGTAAAAGTGGAGATTTTCACCTCTGCCCCTAATGCTGCTTCTCTTTCCACAGATTTCTTCTCAACCTCAACATCTTCAGTTTTGCCTTTCACAAGTTTGGAAGAAGCCTCAGAAATTTCTTCAGGTAAAGAGGACTCCACATCACTTGAGTACACCTGCGGCTGGGTCTCCTGGAAAGCAACGTAAGGGACTCGTCAGGACAGGAGCACTCTTGTCTGGGATTCTGTCCCTCCACATAACATAAGCAAACACCAAAACACAGCAGCTAATCACTGATCTTGTCACACTTAAATTTTGAAACAGGAGATGAATTGACACTCAGCTGGTTTAGTAGCCAACCATTTCTGGAGACCTGCCTCCAAATTTATTCAAAACACAAGTTATAAGAAGTTGATGTCTCTTCTAAATCCTTACTACATCTGTATGAACATTACAAGTCACTACACGGTTTGGCAAAATCTGTTCAGAATAAGCCAAAGAACAGGTTTGCAGGGTGACTGCAGGGCAGCCAGAGTGAACACTAAATGTGGGAAATCTCAGACAATATGAAACTACACAGGGTCCAATGAGACCTGATGAAAGCAGATGAAACTCCATTCAAATCAATGGAACTGAATCCACTTCCACCATATTTGAATTTAGCCTTTTATGTCTGATCTTAGGATCATATTCTCACGGAAAACATCCACCTATTCAGCCACAAAGCAAATGAAGCTAGAAGCTCTCACACCATTCTAAACTCCTGTGCAACCCAAACCCCAGGATTCCACGCACTTGTAATCTTTTATGAGAATCAAAATTTATCAGACAACATCACAGGGATGGTCTTCAGCTGGTGTCAACTACCATAGCTCCACTGAAGCTGTGGCAATTGATAACAGCTGAAAGTCTGCCCATATAGGAAGCATTTTAGGTGTAACAAGCTTTGTCATCATGAATCCTAATAATCCTCCAATGGGGCATCTTGAGTGCCAAGAGCTCCATGGGTTGCGCCCTGCTGGGAAAATGAACCATACTTTTTTCAGCTGGGAAAGCCTTTCAAGCTGCCCCTCAACCAAACAGGCTCTACTTTGGCTGGCAAAAGCTAAATCATTAAATACCTGAGGCCCAAACAGGTTCCTTTGCTCTTCTAAACTCAGTAAGGAGATTGGAGAGCCTTTGATTTCAGAAAGCAGGAGATTGCATGTATTAATCCAGTCCAGGCACTCAGTCTGGGATCAACAGAAGAGACAAATTATCAAGAGAAGAAATTATCAAGAGAAGAGACAAATTATCAAGAGAAGAACTGACATCTCATTCACTTCCGTGATTAAATAACTCCATCCTTCTATCTATGGTATTTATATGGTCACATCTAGTCTCACACCCTGCAAAAGAAAAGGTACATATGCTCCACTAGCCTTCAAACGTGGAGATTTTCATGCACTAATCTCCTATATATATAACAAGCTGCCAATTGGGTTGGACCCACTGTGTAGTAGCAGTATATTACTCTGAAAAGTGGGGAAGGCAGGCATCAGAGTTCAGGCCCCAGGCTTGGTATTTTACCCCATAAGCCAGCATGGACCAGAAATGCTGGGGAGAAGCACACTCAGCCCTGCAGGATGCACTTCCACAAACCACTTTGGAACAATCCCATCTGTGTGATGCTTAGAGCAACATCACATGGATCAGCCCAATACAAGATGGTCTTTGAAGGTAATGGGAGTTAAAGGAGAGAGAAGTGGATACATGTGTAACGCTGACAGACCTGGGTTGAAGGCACCAGCGATAGAACCTGTGAGCAC